>NW_006408631.1:11148515-11149966 GCF_000296735.1 Chrysochloris asiatica
ACTTCGGACATATTGTCAGGAGGGACCAGTCACTGGAGAAGGATATCATGTTTGGTAAGGTGGAGGGTCAGAGAAAAAGAATAAGACCCCCACTGAGATGGATTGCCAAGTGGCAGGACTGATGGACACAAGCATGGCTATAGTAGAGAGGCTGGCCCAGGATCGAGCAGTGTTTTTTTCTGCTGTGCATAAGGTCGCTATGAGTCGGTACTGACTTGATACATGCTAATTAAATATGACATGCTAATTAAATACAGATGCAGCATTTCTTCCAAATGGATTCCACCACAGTGGCCTCTGATGGTGGTGGTTGTGTTCTGTGGAGTCGTTCTGACTCAAAGCAGAAAGCCTTGTCAGCTTTCTCCCATGGAATAGGTCAAACTGCTGACCTTTAAGTTACCACTATGCTACTAGAGGTCCTTTGCTAGGGGCTGTTGTTTTTAGGTGCCATCTGGTTGATACTGACTCACGGTGACCCTAGGCACAACAGAATGAAACACTGTCCAGTCCTGGGCCAACCTCACAATCGTTGACACACTTGAGCCCATTGATGCTGCCACTTTGCCAATCCATCTTGCTGGAGGTCTTCCTCTTTTTCTCTGATCTTCCACCTTACCAAAGTGTCTGCTGGTTGTTGTTGTTATGTGCCATGGAGTCGGTTCTGACTCATAGTGACCCTGCATAGAGTTTCCAGGGCTGTAAATCTTTATAGGAGCATAAAGCCTCATCTTTCTCACGTAGAACAGCTGGTAGTTTCCAACTACCGACTGTAAGATTAGCAGCCCGATTCATAACTACTACGCTACCAGAGTTTATTCTGGGATGTCTTGAAATCCCTAGCAGAAAGGTTGTCCTTCAAAACTAGTTGGTCTGTAAAATATTTTACAAGGAAGTAAACTACAGAATTGTTATGTGTGATGTGTTTACAGTAAACAGACTGTAAAATGGTTAAGATCTTGTGATTAATGCTTTCACATTCTAAGAGTGCTTAACTGCTGACTGAGAGATTGGAGATTCTAGTCCACTCAGAAGTACCTTGGAAGATAGTTTGATGATCTATTTCTGAAATATCACTCATTGAAAACCCCCTGGGATACAATTTTACTCGAACACACATAGAATTGACCTCATGACATCTGGTTTTCTGCTCTAGTCTAGACTCAGTTCTCAACTCTACTGTGTATTGCACTTGGTAGTTTTCCACGACCACAATATCACCTTTCTTCCTCCTATCAAGTGAATTCATAAGCACAGGGGTTCCTGCTGATTTTGCCAGAAATTCGTTAAAATGTGAATATTCTTAGTTAACAAAGAATCAGGAGTTAAAATAGATCTTGATCAGTTTTTCTCCACCTTATTATTATTATTTTTTAAAGTTTTTATTGTAAATTGAGTGATAGTTTATATGGGAGAACATCGGCATTACACCATTGTTTCATTGCAATGATTAC
>NW_006408632.1:0-970 GCF_000296735.1 Chrysochloris asiatica
AAGAAAAAATTCAAGCCTTGATTTCATTACTGAAGGATTTTTCTGGGCAAATTATTGAATGATGCAGAAAGCATCAAGAGAAGATGGAAGGAATACACAGTCATTGTACCAAAAGGAAATGTTTAATGTTCAACTGTTTCAAGACGTAGCATATGATCAAGAGCCAATGATAACGAAGGAAGAAGTCCTTGTTGCAGTGAAGGAATTGGCAAAGAACAAGGCACCAGGAATTGATGGAATAAAAATTGAAATCTTTCAAGAAAGTGAGTCGGCACAGGAGACACTCACTCATCTCTACCAAGAAATGTGGAAGACAACTATCTGGCCAACTGATTGGAAGAGATCCATATTTGTGCCCATTCCGAAGAAAGGTGACCCAACGGAATGTGGAAATCATCGAACAATCTCTTTGATATCCCATGCGAGTAAAGTTTTACTAAAAGTAATACAGAAACAGCTGCTAGCATACACTGACAGAGAACTTCCAGAGGTTCGAGCCAGATTCAGAAGAGGACGTGAAATGAAGACATTGCTAATGTCTGATGGATCTTGGCTGAAAGCAGAGAATACCAGAAAGATATTTACCTGTGCTTTATTGACTATGCAAAAGCTTTCAATTGTGTGGATCATGACAAGCTATGGACAACATTGTGAAGTATGAGTATTCCAGAACACTTAGTTGTACTCTTGAGGAATCTGTACATAGGCCAAGAGGCAGTTGTTCTAACAGAACATGGGAACACAGAATGGTTTAAAATAAAGAAAGGTATGCAACAGGGTTGTATTCTTTCACCATACTTATTCAACCTGTCTGCTGAGCAAATAATCCGAGAAGCTGGGTTACATGAAGAAAAACATAGCATCAAGATTGGAGGAAGACTCATTAACAACCTGTAATATGCAGATGATACAACCTTGCTTGCTGAAAGTGAAGAGGACTTAAAATATTTACAGATCAAGATCAAAGAGC
>NW_006408632.1:1683-11035 GCF_000296735.1 Chrysochloris asiatica
TTTGGTTACCTGCCACTCCCTCCTCTGAAAGGTATTTTTAAAGTGCCACTAACCAGTTATTTTGTTTATTTTAAAAATAGTTTTATCTCTTTCTTGTATTGACTTTGTGTGTGAGAGAGAATTGTTTGGGAGATACTGACAATCTCTGAAACCGTCAACAGCAAGGGGAGCTGGGCTCCAGCTTTTGGTGAGATTGACAGAATTCATCTGAACAGGGTGCTCTGACCTCTTCCTAGCAGGAAGGACTCTTTGAATAGCTTCCTCAAAGGCTGCTGGATATCAGCAGAACCTCTTGACCTTGTATCATGTGAGAAAAATCACTGTCATCCTCACCAGGTCTGGGCTTCTTCTGTAGATATGTGTCTTTGACCGAGGTCAATTTTGTTACCTCAGGTCCAAGGAGCAGAAAATGGATGTGATTATGGGGATGTTATGAGCAGAGTGTTGGGACACATGGGTGTTGGTTCACTAGCCTGGCTGGGAGATGAGGGATGTTAGATTGGAGACACACATGAATCAGACTATTGCAGATTTCATGTGGCAGGTCCACTTTATCTTCTGGATCTAGGTGGCCAGCAGCCCATAAGTTGAACCTGGAGGTGACATCACATGAACCCACCTTCATTGTTGTTTTTATTAAGTGCCTTCTAGTCGATATCAACCCTATATAGGGTGTCTGAGGAGCGTTGGTGGTCTTGAACTGCCAGGTGAATTGAGCAGCATATTGCGCAAGGGCTGACCAGGTATATGTCTAGAGTAATATCTAGTCTCCCCTCAGAGCTCTTTCACTGAGCCACGGGAGAGCTGAGACAGAGCAAAGACGCAGGAAGTGAGGACCCAGGACTCAGGGCTACATGGAGGGGAGCCTTCTCTATTCTTGAACAATTTGAAATAGATTACATTAGAGCACACTGAGCTTGAGGTCTGGAGGTGCTTGTTTTGTTTCAAAGAGAGAAATGTTGGGAGTTTTAAAGGCACCGGTCGGCTTTATGAGGAGCCGATGAATTTCATGCACCAAAAAAAAAAAAAAACAAAAACCACCAACAAAAAACATTTAACCACTGTGTCTATCAGGGTTACTTATTTCATGCAGAGTGGTGTTCAGTTTATTTGTTGATACTGGTTTAATGGCAAACAGCAGTAAAGGACATTTTTAGAGGAACAAAACTCTTCCTTTCTCTGTTTGTTAGTAACACTTTTTTCCTTAGTGGATGTGCTGCAATTGAATACTTTGTCCTTCAGCTCCCCTAATGGAGCAGAGGTTCTCACTGCCAAGAGTGGGGATCTCGATTTGGCAAAGGAACACCTCCTTCTATTCCCATTTGGAGAGAGACATAAATCTGGGGAGAACTTGCTCCTTCCCTACGTGTTGCTGTGGTGCAAAGTCAGCAAACTCCTCCAGTGAATTTCAAATTCACAGCAAAGCTCATTTATCTGTTCTGGGCCTGAAATCAGGGTGACTCATAAACTCCCACAGAGTCCCAAACTGTGAGAAGTCAAAGCAAAATGACAGGTTTAAACGTGGCCATAAATGCAGGTGATAAATCTGAGACACCCCACGTGGTCAGCTGGATCAGTAATAAAAGATAGGAACTTGAAACCTGTTTCCTCTGCCTTTCGTGGCTATACAGATCAATGAATTTTGTAAACTTCCATGGTACAATCTGAGACCATCTGGGTTTTATGTAAACAACTTGCATAGTGTCGGTAACCATGCCCTGGCCCTTGGAGCAGGAGGGCATGGAGAGCTGAAGGTTTCTCAGCTTCAGTATCTGAGGATGTTATTGAAATCACCCAGCTCAGGGTCTCTGATACAGTACATAACTCAGGGACTTGGAGCTCTTTCATAGGGAAAGATGCACCCACACCAGGCAGGTCAGATGGGCCACATTGCTCCTCCCCTGAGAATTACAGTGAGGGGCGCCTGGCTCGGCATGGGGCCAGAAATTTCCCACATGTCCATGGGTTGTGCTCTCCCAGGACTTGTCCTCATTGGTGGCTGTCACGACTGGTGACCATGGGAAGTTGGTGGGCAGGCAGGCCAGGGATGGGAAGAGTCCATGCCCCAGTGGGTGGGGGGGAAGGGGGGGAGGACGCCCTTGCTGAAAGGAGGGGCTGTAGATTGGGGCTTCCAGGGTGCTCCCTCTTTATCCCAGCTGCTTACTGGTCTTGAAGCCTTCACTCAGCAATTGGTTTATAAGACCAGGGAGCCCTGTGGAGGTTTGCCACCAAAGCCGAATTCTGCTGGATATGGAGGCCCGTGGTCTCCCTGGGCAGTAAGGTCACAGTCTTGGTGAGAGGTGGGAGGGGCAGGGAGAAGACCCAAACACTCAGGGCTGCTGCCCTCCAAATCTCAATAACTTCACAGAACCACAGTGGATTGTATGTGAGTATTGTCTGATCCTCAAGGTCACTCAGGATCCAAGGCTGGCCAGGGCCCCGTCCTCCTTTAGGCTGACAATCTGGAACACGTGGGCCCTTAGCCTCTGGACATTCTCGAGGTGCTCCTCTCTGCCTCCATACTGTGTTGGTCTGAACTACCCCCACGACCCAGCCTCATGGCTAGAAAGTCAGGAAATGCTGGGGAGTCCACTGACGTGCTTGGGCATCAATGGCCTGATAGTGAGCTTCTCTCTTTGTGCCACACGCCCAGGTTCAAGGCAGAGGAGTGCAGTGGGGGTGCAGAGAGCCAGTGAAAAGGATTCACATTCCCCACCCCACAGGGAAGGCAGTTCTTGTGCAATGGGCTGCTTTCCCACAGTCTGGAGAGAATGCATAGGGCTCAGGGAAAGATACCAAAGGCATCTCTCTCTCCCTCTTCTCATCTCTGATGTCAGCCTACGTTATTCACTGAGTCCAATCTGTTCTGTTTTTATTATTAAGTGTCTTTGAATAGGTTCTGACTCATAGTGACTCTCTGTACAGGGTTTCCAAGGAGTGGCTGGTAGGTTTGACCCGCCCACCTTGTGGTTAGCCATCCAGTGCTTATCCTACAGTGCTACACAGGATGTAATTTTCCCCACGCCAAAGCCACGTCTGATGGGCCACAACAGGTCTCTGTGCCTGAGTCCCCACCCAGCAGTGCCTTGTGTGGTCTTCATGACAGCCCCGAGGCACTTGCCTGTGTTATCCCTCCCACAGGCTGACCTGTGTAACCGGGATCAGGGACAAGAAGAGGTGTGACTCCCAAGGTAGGCCATCCAGACATGGTGGCTCTCTTGGATCGTCTGCTCTGAGGAGCCAGGCACCATCTTGTGAGGAGTGGAGAGGCTCACTTGTGAGGAACTGAAGCCTCCTGCCAACAGCCAGCACTGGTTTCACACTCGTGTTGTTGTTGTTGTTGTTGTTAAGTGTGGGTCCCTTCAAAGTGTGTCCTCCTGCCCCAGGTACACTGCCAGGTGACCCCTGCAGCCTCACCAGAGACCCAGAACCAGCAAGCTAAGCTGCTCCCAGGACCCTGGCCCGCAGACAGTGTGGTAGACAGTGAATGGGGCTGTTGAGGTGTCTCAGTTTGGGAGCGATGGCTGCCTAGTGACAGACAAGCAGATCACCCAGAATGCCTCAGTCTTGCCTCTGCCTGGGAACTTCCAGGGTCCCCAGGGGATGAAGTGCTCCCATCTCTGTGCACCTACCCAGGGGTGAGCGGTCCCCTGGAGTTCACCTGCATCTTTAACAAGGAGGGACACACTCTTTCACTTGAGGGAGAGCTCCTCAAGGCCAGTGATGTGGTGGGACTCATCCTTACAACCACCATATTCTGTGCCAAAGTTTAATAACAGCAGCAAACACCAGGAGTGGACTACCCATTAAACAAGGTAAACACAGGCTTACTTGTGCTTCCTTACAAACCTTTAGTGAATCATTTCACATGGGTTTCACCACCTACATCTGTGATGTGGTGAAAAACATGCAGAACTGTTCACGTCTCAGTACTAAGTCCAAATAAGCCCATGTTTATCTTGCTTCCCAGGGACTCCATTTGTTTCTGTAGGATGGTGCTGTGGGCTTGGAAAAGAGAGATGCCAGCCATCCCTATAAGCAGAATCTTTGATGTAGTGAAAAACTATGAAATTGCTCACTACTGATTAGTAAGCACAAGCAAGACCACATTTCCCTTGCTTACTGGGAAATCTGATAGTGACAAACCTTTTTCATAGACCTTAGTTCGTTCCAGTCACAATTCTGATCTAAATAACATGCTAACATGTTAATCTTCACAAAACCTTCTGACTCATATGCACTGCTATTATCCTCAGTTTTACATCTGATGAAAGGAAGGCACAGAGCGGTGAATTAACATACCCAAGGTCACACAACCAACAAGTGGCAGAGCCAGTACTCTGAGCCCCATGGTCAGGCTCTGGAGCCTGTGCTCTTGGTGTGTTGTCACATCTTATGTGGCAGGTGCTTTTTGGGGAGGGACTGTAAAGCTGTCAGGTTGGCAAAGGTCTCAAAGGAGTAGTAAAGAAGTTTTATTAGAGGGGATACAATGGGAACAGGAAGGTAGGGAAGGATAAATGGACATGGTTAGAATCCCAAAGAAATGAAGACTTTATCTGACCTGGCTGAATCGCTTTTCCATTTTAGGCTGGACAACTGCTTTCAGTTTGGGAATTGATGTATGGGAGTGTACAAAAGGAGCAGGTTTTGAAATTATGAAGTGAAGGAAGTCTAAAATAAATTAAGAATGATCCAAAGGACTTCTTTTCTCTTTCTTTCTGTCTCCAAATGTCTGTGGCCCTGAGAGCCTTGGGGCCCTTTCACAGCCCTGGCATCTGTGTGACATGGAGAACAGACACAGCAGACGTGGGACACCCCTGTGAAGCTCACTAAGCAGGGCTGCAGATGGTGGCCAATACCTGTGGGATATCACTCTCCTGCCAGGAACCTGGTGCTGAGGTGTGGGTAGCACCAAGCACAGGAGGCTAGAGTGAAGGACCGGGACTCCCACAGAGGATTCTGCAGGAGGGGGACATACACAGGGCAAAATAAAACCCAAGATGGCCGCCTGTCTGCAGCGTCTACCCTCCGCCTGGGTTTGGCCCAGGTGAATCCAAGAGTCATTATTGCTCTGAGATAGTATTTAAACCTTAAACCAAAAATACCCCCTGAAGTCTTCTTAAAACCCGATAGTTATTTAGTTTAATGAGTGAAGAATGTCTGTTTTGCGCATTGTACTCTTTTAAGAACAATCTATAAGGGGTCAAAGAGACACCAGCACCCTGAAAGGTTAGATGGGACATTTGTACGGCAGTGAGTTTATCTTAATGGAGAAGGGACAGTTTGGAAAAGGAGGGCAAGAATGATTGCACAGTTGGAAGAATGTACTCCATGTCACTGAATTTGTACATGTGAAATTGAATTCATTTATATTTTCCTGTGTATATGCTCAGAAACAAAAATAAATTATAAAAAGAGTGACAACAAAAAATGATATGCAATATAGATGAGGAAAAAGCGGACGCATGATGAATTATGGGGGAGAAAGTACACTTCAGTGGAGGCAGAAGTGTCAGGACCTACAGGTGCTGTAGGATCAGCAGGGGACTTTGAACCACAAGGTTGGCAGTTCAAACCCACCAGCTGCTTCTTGGAACTGACTCTACAGCATTTAATAACAACAACATGTTTCTGGTGAATGAGGATGGCTTAAGTTACACATTATAGATAAACAAAGCTCATGTTCAAAGCAGGATACAGAAAGTGGATAAAGTTTTTTTTTTTAATTAATCAAATTTTACAGTGGTAAATTATCAATCTTATGACCAGAATGTATTGATCCCTTCTTATACAAACATAAATCTTGAGTTTTCAGCATTTCCACTTGTGAAACTTCTTGTGTAAAACTCTAGATACAATCAGTGTCTTGGAAGACTTGTTCAATAGCAAAGTCTATCTACTATGCTTTGGATTCTTTAGTTAATGATCACAAAGGTGCTCTAATGAAACTACCTACAAATATAATGAAATGCAATCAACTAACTTGCAAGACTCATGTGTAATCTATGGTTCCCAAATATTCTAATCTCATATTAATACTTTACATCTAAAATCATAATCTATCCAGTTTTTTGCTTACCACTATAAAATTCCTTAAGGGAATAATAATAACTTAAAGAGTCAAAATGAACAAATATGTATTGATAGAAACAAAAATATCTAGCTGTTGCTCTTGGGTGACTCAGAGTAGATACAACGGAAGGTGTATTGACTCACAGGGTAATGTACTTGTGATTCCAGGTGATACGGACACAGAGGGAAGCTTCAGGCTGGAACAGAGGTGTTTTGTTTTGTTTTGTTTTGGCTGGTGCAGAAAGCAGCTGGGCCAGGGAAGGTCCTTGGTGGAGATAACACTTAGCAAGTGTCCTCCTGGCTCTCTAGAATGGTGGGGAGCACACGGAGTCCCTTTATGGAGAACTTTCTCCTGGGAGCACAATTTAGCCTCTGGCTTTGATGACAGGAGGATCACAGGAAGGATATGAGCTCTGTCCAGGTGGCTCAGATTCTCTGCTCCAGCCTCTGTTTCTCCCCCTCCAACCAGGCCTTCTGTGACCACAGGACAGCTTTCGTGGATTCTAGCATTTTGATGTCATTTTTCAGTGTAATGATGCTTTTGGCTTCTTCTGTCAATTTCTAGTACATTTTTCTTTGTTCTCTGAAAGCTTGTGTGTGTAAGCAGCTGCATCTCTCAGCACTTTTCTAGATCCAGGTCCCTTGTCCGTCTTTGTTGGTTCCAGTTCCACAGTGTCGACAACCAGACTGCCCAAGAACAACAGCCTGGTCACTCACCTTTCAGGCATGTGCATCTGGGGCTTTGATCTGACTTTCCTCAGTGGTAAGAACTTGCCCCAAAGGCAGTTTCGAGATTTCTAAGATGTTTGGCTTTTTAATAAGTCTTCCCACTCTTGCCTTCCATATCTGCAGCTCTTCTGAGATCAGGTTTATGCTCTTCTGAAGGCTGAAGTTCTGCTCTGGGGTCTCTGTGAGGGCTCCCTGCAGACGCTGTGCATTCTTCTGACGGCTTCTTAGCTCTGCTTTGCTCGTGGCTTCTTGGGTTTGCATTTGCTTTTATTGGTCTTCTAAATACTAAATCATGCTTCTGATATTAGCCATTGGTTGAGCTTATAAACTTTTTGTTTTAATGTTTCATTGTGAATTATGTGATAGTTTACATGGGAGAACATTGGCTTTACATTCATCCTATTGTATATCATTTCATTGCCATGGTTACAATCCCCTCCATGCATCATCAACCAACCAAAGGCTATACCCTGAAAGCCTGCCCCCTGATCATCAGCACACAACTTCTCTCCCTCTCTGGGTCTAGAGTCCCCAGCCACACTACGTCTCCACATCATTGTCTCTGCCTCCAACTCTGGTGTCACTGTTTCTATGGGTAGGGTCCTGCACTCCGCTCTTCTCCCTTGATGGTCCCAGGGACCTCCCCGCTCCTGGTCTGCAAAGTTAATCACTCCTCTCCTTTTATTTTTTAAATGTTTTATTGTGAATTGTGTGATAGTCTACATGGGAGACCATAAGCTCTACATTCATTCCATCATTTCATTGGCATAGTTACCATCCCGTCCATGCATCCTCACCCAACCAAGTAGTGTACCCTGTAAGCCTGCACACCTCCCCCCGCCCCCACCCCACCCACACACCACAGTCCTCAGCCCCTTTCCATCTCCTGATCCCGAGTCCCCAGCCACACCAGCTCTTGACGTCGTTTTCTTTGCCTCCATCTCAGGCCCCACCACCTCTCTGGGTAGGATTCCACTCTTCACTCTTCTCCATCGATGGTCCCAGGGTCCTCCGCTCCTAGACTGAAAAGTTAATCACTCACCTCTTTGCTACAAAAAGTCCATCTCTGGATTTCCAACCCTCACAATCAGTCCTGATAACAATCATTCACAATTGCATCAAAGATACCCGTCTGTATTTTGTTTCATCAGCCCTTCCTGGACAGGCTGGACACTATTCACTGGAGACTCTACCTTCCTCCACGCCCTTTGGATCTAGGTTCCCTCTTGAAAGCTTGTAAGCCAGTCACTTCTTGCCTTTGTATCCCTCCCCCCATTTTGGGTAGCCAATGTCCAAGTTGCCCATCCTTTGTGTGGAGGGGGTGGGAATAGTTCTTGCAGCAGGGATTTGTTTCCTCTTTTGAGCTACTGCATTCATAGGTGTAGGTCCTGTTTATTGAATTGTATCAGATGACACTTTTTTTCCCCTCTTCTTTCTTCTTCGGATTGAGCTCTGTTTATCTAGTCATTGAAGTCTGCTCAAATGGGTATCATCTGCAAGTGTGGATGTTCTTACGTCTGTCCTGCCTCTTTTTACGTCTGTCCGACCTCTTTTTATCACCTGGCTGCCCCGCTCTCCACTCTAGACCTCTGTGGCTGTGTCATTGACTCTGAGCCCATGAGTCCCCAGATGTTGACTTGCTACTGGCTGACCAGGTCTCCACCTGGGTTCACAGTAGTTTGCTGAACGATGTAGGGCTTAGCTCGCCACTTCATTGATGTTCTTCGGTCACTTCCCCTTCTGGGTGATGTGCGTGATTGTCAGTCAAAGCATATATTTCCCTTGCGTCTTAGTCTTGGAAGAGAATTTGTACTGAGAAGGTCCGACCACTTGCCTTGATGTCTCCTGGGCAAGCCACCTGTGTGTTCTTGTGGTAACAGTCGGACTGCCCTTATTGTTTTGTATTTTTCCTGTAGGTCCTTCTTTCAAGAAGTATCTTCTGGTTTTCTAGCTGCTCCCAGCGGGTCTGCTTGTCCTTTCAATTGGAAAAATTTTTCCCGTCTCTGAAGGTCTGGATGTGGTTCAGGCTTCCACCTATACTCCCATGTAATGCAGAGGCTCCTTAGTAAACCTCCTTAACTGGACACATTGTAACCCCATTTTAGGTATTCTAATCATTTATAGGCAGAAGACGGGCTTACAAGCTTTCCATATTGACATTTCTGGCTACTCCTTTCTCTCCCCCTCCAGTGTCTGTTTTATTATGTATTGCAAGGAAAACCATGATTCAAAAGGCAGACAAGCATCTTAACATTATTCCCCTCTTTTCCCCATTCCATCCATGTCTCAGTCTCTGTATTCCTGAGCCCTGTTGTTCCAAAGCTGTGCCTACATCATTTTTTACCTCTGCCCCATTTAGCCCATTTATACCTGTCTATTTGTTCTCCCATTTGCTTTGTTCTTCTATTCCCCTCTCCCTACTTGTATATTAACCCCAACAACAACAACAACCCAATACCCAAATTATCTTGTGTCTATTCCCTGCCCTGTGCTCCACCTTCCCCTCCTACCCCTATCCCTACCCCTACATCCTAGCAACCCACTAAGAATC
>NW_006408632.1:48656-60072 GCF_000296735.1 Chrysochloris asiatica
TATTCTGTGGTATTGCTCACGGCGAACTTCACTGCACCTCCTCCCTAGTTGCCATCAAGGCCTGCCTACCAATACGTTCTTTTAGATGATGAATGAGACTGCATTCCTCTTCAATTTGTCACTCCCAGCATAGTAAACCAGGTGATTGCCAGATTCAAACTGGCTAATACCAGTCCATTTTAGCTTATTAATGCCTACGATATGTTTATGCTTTCATTTCATTTTTGACAATTTCCAATTTTCCTAGATTCATACTTTGTACATTCCATGTTTCAATTATTAATGGACATTTACAGCTGGTTTTCTTCATTTTGAGTTGTGCCCCATCAGCAAATGAAGGTCCCGAGGCAACACTTCTCCAGTCATATTTCAGTGCCTTCCAACCTGAAGAGCTCATCTTCCGGCATTGTATCTGACAATGTTCTGGTCCTCCTCAATATTCTGGTGCTATCTGGCAATGTTCCACTGCTATTATAAGTTTTCAGTGACTAAATATTTGGAAGTAGTCCGGTTTTCCTTCTTTCTAGTCTGTCTTTGTCTGGAAGCTCAGTTGAAACCTGCCCACCATGGGTGACCCTGCTGGTATTTAAAATACCCATGGCATAGTTTCCAGGCTCACAGTAACTCACAATCCATGACAGTATGACAAGCAGGCAGACAAGTAGTGGAAATTCAGGGGTAGAGAAGCTTAAAGGTGAAAAATAGCATCATGTAGATACACTCTCACTAGAATAATAAACCATATGACATTAAAAGTGTAGCATTTCCCCAGGGCTTTTTAGTTGTGATGGATTTATATCACTAGCTCAGTGGTGGTTAACCCCACCACTTTCCCCTGACTTGGCAAGTTTCTTCACTTATATTTAACTTTGCATGTGAGTATCTACTGACTTGCTCTTTCCATCAGACTGAGTGGCCTCAAAGATCCAAGTATGATGCTAGTACATAGTTTCTGTTTGAGAAGTATTAGTGAAATCACACACTTCAAATGTGTGGCCTTTCACAGGTAGATTTTATTCTACAACCCTTCCATCCCCAACAATACTCAATAATATTTAGTTATTATCCTCATATTCCCAGAGTCATTTGAGAAGCTGTGCATGAGGTTTATAAGTATTGTCTTAGCATGTAGTTGTATACAATGCTCTCTTGCAATATATCTGAGTTCTTTGAGGGAACTTTCATTTTCAGCATCTCATTCATGGTTTTGACTTTAGAAATGAGGATACTGAACCACAGGTCTGACACATGATTTGTCCAAAGTTGTCTCGTTGTCACTGTGGCCTAGTGGATCTTCATTAAGGTGAAGAGCATTTGAGATAACATGATTTTCTCCATTCCTAGTCCAGTGATCATTTCACTCTCCCATTATAGGCAGTAACCAAGATGGCGGTCACCGGATAGATTCCTTCTTGAAGCTCTCTCCATGGAGGTAGCATCATGTCCTTCTGTCCCAGTATCTCCCAGGCTGGTAAGTCTCATGTGTCATTAGACAAGACTGTGTAAGAATAGGAGTCTTGGTATGGTGCTATCAGATAAGTACTGGACCACTCTCTGCATGGTTGGCAGTTCAAACCCACCAGCTGCTCTTTGGAAACCCTATTCAGGGTCGCTATGAGTCAAAACTGACTCGATGGAATTTAGCAACAACAACAACATGGTAAGAACAACTGTCCATTGTTGAGGATATACTTTATTCCAATTTATCTGCTACACATTTCTCACCCAAACTTGTTTGGTAGGTGTTATTATTATCCTAATTTTGTTGTTGTTAAGTGCCGTTGAGTCAGTACCCAACTCATAGCAACTCTGTTTAGGGTTCCCAAGGCTGTAAATCTTTGTGAGAACAGAAAAACCTCATCTTTCTCCTGGGGAGCGACTGGTAGCCTCAAAATGACTGGTAGACTTGAACCACCAACCTATGGTTAACAATCCACTGGTTATCCTACTGAGCCACCTCATTCCACATCCTCATTTTCTAGAGTTATAAATTGAGGCTAAAAGAGGTTATGTGACTAGACCAAGGCCAGACCAAAGAAAGAATTGAGTCTGATGGAAATGTAGGTTTATAAAAACATCAACGCTCTTACCCATCAGAGTTTGAATTTCCAAACATTTTCATTTTACAATCATATTCCTTTTGCAAATCATATTCCTTCATGTCGGAGGAAATGCACTGAAACCAGTAACTATAGGAGGAGAGCTCTGATAGCTCCATCCTGGCTCTCTCTGCTTTCAGACTATGTCGTGAATTTTTATTCGAGACTGCTTTGACATGCTCTCTATCTGCGGGAAGGAAGGAGAGGGAGTTTGTTTTTCACTTTTGCTGCCATAATTGACTTTATTTAGGAAAACCATTGTGTCTTCTGAGAACACTGTAGATGCAGGGAGAACAAAAGAACCTGGGAGCTAGCTTCTGCATGCCAGAATTCCCAGCATGACCCAGGCTTCCTGACCCCAGCGGACCGGCAGTCCCTGGCCTCACAGGACAGACATTGGCTGGGGGCCAACATCTGAGCTCAAAGGCTCGGGCTGGATGGTCTTCCCTTCAGTCATGGTGGCATCGAGCCCACTTCCGAGAGGGCGCCTTGGTTTGGAAAAACACACTGTGTATTGGACGGTGTCATCCACAGCAGGGGCCCGAGGCACAAGCCCTGCCTGGTGTCTTGGGAGACCTGGCTTTGTGCCTTGAGCTGCTGCATGTTCTCAAGAGAACCTGGCCCAGTTTAGGAAATGTTCTCTCGCCCAAGAGGAAACCCAATGTCTAAGTCTAAGAACTGATATAATTTGGAGACTGATTAAAAATTAAAATGAGAAGTGGATGCCCTGAAGGCGGATACACAATGTCTACTGTTCTGATATGATACCTTCTCCCCGACCCTCTCTGATGATGAATATATTGCTTGTTCATTAAAAGGAAACTTTAGAAAATAAATAAAAATCTCTCTTACCCATTCCACTCTGAGATTTAACTTCTTCTTTCCTTCCCTTCTTTCTTTCTCCTTTTCTTTCTTTCTTTTTCTCTGTCTCCCTCTTTCTTTCTTGTAAAGCATGCTGTTGTTGTTAAGCACCATGGAGTTGGTTCCAACTCATAGTGACCCTGCACAGGGTTTCTGAGGTTGTAAATCTTTCTCCCGCAGAACAGCTGGTAATTTTGAACTGCTGACCTTGAGGTTAGCAGCCTGATTCATAACCACTATGCTACCAGAACTCCTTTTGTAAAGAATATATCCTGGTAATTATTTTATTTGTGTAAACTGCAAGAAACTGGATTAATTGTAACCTTTGATTCATGACACTCTCATTACTGGTCCACACATTTCCTTCTTGTATTTGTTTGTTTGATGTTTTTAATCATAAGTATCTCCATTTAACATAAAAACATCTTTGAGGAGACATATTGTACTAGACTGAATTGTTTCCACTGCCTAATGTGTTGTTAACACTAATCCCTATCCCTGTGGTGATAATCCCATTAATGAGACAGGTTTGGTGTAGGGTGTGTCTTAAATCAATCTCCTTTGAAATATAAGCGTTTAAACAAGCAACTGAGCAAGCAGAGATGGGGAAGACAGATGACATGCCACATGATGATCTTCAAGGCACTGAGGAACAGAATCTTCACACAGACAGACCCGTTGCTCTCCCTGTGGATTCCTAGCTTTCTGAAGTGTGAGGAAAAGAGCTTTTGTTTGCTTAAGCCCCCCACATGTGGTACTCCTGATGTAACAGCACTAGATGACTAAAATGCACATGAAACCTTTTGCTTACACTTTTTCTTACACACATACTTTACTTACTATTTTTCGTGCTTCTTTGTGTATTTGCTGTCTGCACATCTTTGCAACAAAGCCTCTCTTGTGGACTTTCTGTGGTAGAATCTCATCATTCAAATTGCTTTCTATGGTACTGCCCTTCGGGTCTCAAAATGGACCATGAATTTATCTTTTTCCATACAAAGCCAGTGAGGGTTAGAAGAGTAAAACCATCCCTAAACCCAGGTCAGTACCAGGTTAGTTTGTCCTTGAGGGTCTCTGATAATGGAAAGGTTGTCATGGGTCTAAAAATTGGTATAGTCCGAAAGTATTTCCATTAGAACATTCATCACCTGATTTACGAAGCTCGTGTATTTTGTTAATTATTTGGTAGAAATGTGGAAAGCTATTGTTCACTAGCATGCAGTTGAAAACCCTGCTCAACCTTCTCCAGAATTTTCTTTTCTTTCTTTCTTGCCTCTTGTCATTGGCTCATCTTTCTTTTCTTTGTATCTTGCCTCATTGTCATTCGAATGTTATGTATGGCTTTTATTTATATTCTTGAACTTCTTGGATGTGTTCACACCTCAAATTTAACCAAAGAATTAATTGAGCTCCTTCCTGGATGTGAGGAGGACTTGTCCTTTCCTCCCCACTTCACACCCTGTTGTTTCTTCTGTTACATATGTCCCCGTTCTTCTCTGGGCTATATCCCTTATGCTTCTCCTTCCATTCTGGGGTTCATGGTAGAGAACGATGCAATCTTGGACAGTAACTTGCCTTATCTTGTAAAAGCCTCCTTGTACATATGCCAGAAGTTATTTATGAGTGGACAAACTATTTTTAATGCTACTGAGATCAATATACATCAGGCAAGCAATGGAAGTTTCACAGTAGTTCTACAAATAAATAGATAAACTGAAAAACAAAATAAACCAAACCAATATGAGCAAACACTTCCCTCCTCCCCCATTGTGGTAGCACTCAACTTGAGATTTTGACTTTCAGGCGTTGCTGGGGCCATGGAAGTCAGTCCCCTGCCCCTTGATTGTGTGTTGTCTTCTCCCCCTCCTTTGTCCATGTACTTTGCACTAAACCAGTGTAGAGCCCCATATGCAGATATGTCAAGTTTGGGCCGGGCTGAAGGAGCTGGCATGGGAGGCCCTGTAGGCAACTTTGTTGGATCTGTGAGCTCCTTGCATGCTGTAGGCCCACAGAGCGATGCAGAGGAGACAGACCAGAGTTCTAGCCTGCTCCTGATAGAATTTCCCAAGCTGTGTGACCTTGGGAAAGTCAACCAACCTATCACATCCTCCATTTCTCCTTGGCCAAATAGAGCAGATAATAATTCCTCTGTCATCATACTGTTGTGATGGTTAGAATGAAATCAGTTGCCAAGGTATCAGCCATAATGATTTAAAGCCAGTGTTTAGTAAATGTTGATCCAGACTATTAGCAGTATGAACGACAACATTAGGGTCAACGGCCAGCCCCTCTCTAGGACCATAAAGACGGTGAAGGTCACACAGGCCACCCTCCATGCCTCGATGCCAGTCTCCTTTTCCTGTCTGTGTTCCTGGACTCATTTTTCTTTGTCTGCACTTATGCATGCTGATTTGGTTGGTGCCTTCCCACAAGCCTGGCCTCCTTTGAGTCACCCATCCCTCTGGTGCCCTGCTTGTGCTCCCCAGATCCCCTGTGCATGTTTCTGTCTTTGCATTCACCATGGATCCAGACAGCAAGTTCCTTGAAGGCAAGTATAGGGTGTTTATGTTTCTTCCTCAGCCCCTAGCAAGCAGTGGTCACAGGACACCCTGCAGTGATCCACAGCTCAATGCATGAGGTATTACATGAGGGCAGAGAGAGGACAGAACTCTTCATTTGTTGAGTCCAGTTTTAATAAAAAGTACTTTTCTAATTACAAGTCCAGAGCAACTCATGTTGAACATTTCATTTTAACAGCTGTGTTTTTATTGAACAACCTTTCAGGTCAAGCCAAAAATATATCCACCTTTTAATTGTTTTATTAATTTCCTTTCAAGTCACTTCAATTGGATTCAACACAATTCATCTGAACAAATATTTATTCAGTGCTCATTAGGCGTCAGGCATTGTTCTGGGCATATGGCTGAGAAGACTGTTAGGGTTCCTTTCTAGAAGAATTTATATTCTACCAGGGAAGAGACACTAAGTCACTAAAAAATAAGCACCCTGTATAATTTCAGTGTGGTGTGTGCTACTAAAACAAACACTGCCACTAAAGGATTGGGGTAGAGTAATGGACAGAGACAGGTGATGGTAGTGATGGTAGTGTCAGTATGTCATTCCTAGTGGTGAGGGGAATATGGAATATAGAAATTCAGGAAAGCACATTCTAGTAGGAGAGCAGTAAGTAGCAGCAGAGTCAGCATTTCCAGGACAGAAAGGAGGCCAGTACACTGGAGCCTCGGGGGAAGAGGAGAGGGTGGACAGGTGAAGCGGGATCTCCACTGTGTGCATGCCACATTTTCCCAGTTGCCCAATTCAGGACACCGTCTTGGGACCCAGCACAAAGATGCTGATGGCTATCATGAACTACAGAGCTATAAAGATCCTCAGCACAGGCCAAAGAGCCACAACAAGAAAACAACATTTTTAAAAAAGGGATCATCTTCAAAATCTGTGAACACAGAAAGCAAATGAAAAAAATGTTGAACAAGCCCTTTGGGGAAAAGTATGTTTTCTTGCATCATCTCTTGTCATGATACCTGAAGAAAAGAAAAGGAAAGAAAAAAAGAATCCAATTATAAAAGAAGTAAAAGACATGAACAGGCATTTCACCAATTAAGATGTATGAATGGAAAATAAGCACATGAGAAGATGTTCAACAGAATTGCAGATTAAAACCCTAATGAGATATCACTACACATCTATTAGAACAGCTAAGATAAAAAAAACAGGGGCAATGACAAGCACTGGTTAGAAGGTAGAGATACTACATTTCTCATACGTTGCTTGTGGGGATATTAAATGGTATAGCCACTCTGGAAATTAGTTTAGTAATTCCTTACAAAATTACATGCTTACTTATCATACTGCTTAGAAATCACCCTTTATGACTTTTACCCCAGAGGGTCAAAATATTATGCTCACACAAAAACCTTTCCTTGGATGTTCATACAAGCTTTATTCATAACATAGTATTGGAAATACCTCAATGGCCTTCAGTCATTGAGTGGTTAAAAAACATAGTACATCCATACTATGAAATACTACTCACCAATAAAAAGGAATGAACTATTCATGCAACACAAGGACTTTATGCTTCATGAAAAAAAATCAATCTCAAAAGGCTACATAAGCCAAAAAATAGATAGTGTGGTGATGTAGGATCAGCACTGGACTGAGAACCACAAGGTCAGCAGTTCAAACCTACCAGATGGTCCTTGGAAACCCTATACAGGGTCTCCATGAGTCGGAACTGACTAGATGGCACTTAACAACAACAACATAAAGTAAATAACAATACCAAGGAGGAACATATTCCTCAGTAAAAGCAATCATATGAGACCAAAGGGGTATTGTCCCAAAGCAAAGCTCAAAAGGCAGGAAGAGACAGAAAAGAAGAACAAAGGAAAAGTAGGAACCCAGGGAGGAAGTGGGAAGAGTCAGGATGTTGCAACCGATGTTAAGAAATCAAATGTGCAAATTTAATTTAAGCAAAATTTAAACAAAAAAGCGAATTTTTCTGTAAACTTTCATCTAAACTAAGTTAAAAAGATTTTTTGATTTTTTAAAAGGTACACATTTAAGATGTATGGAAACCATTAGTACAGCAGATTAATGTACCATAGGAACATTGGTCTCCATGACCTTGAGACTATAAGAACTAGATGGTGCCTAGTACCTCTGAAAGAGATCACACTGGAAGGCCCTGGATAGAGTGGGAGACAGTGTGGCACAAAATTCAAAATCATGAAAAAGACCAGACTTACTGGTCAGATAGAAACTGGTAGAACACCCCCTTGACTATGGCCCTTGGTTACCCTTCACGTCTGGAACTGAACTCACGCCTGCGGCTCAATTTTCATCCAAACGACAGAGAACAATACTAGTGAGGTAGTCTTGCTTGTGATGGTGATTATATGAATCTACATGTGGGATAACATTGCATAGAGCCCCTCCATATACACACACATACACACAAAAGCATATTAGTAAACAGTGAAAACGGACTCAGATCTGTATCTAGTTCATAGTGGAGCCCTGGTGGTGTACCTGTTAAGCACTGGCTGTTAACTGAAAGATTGGCGGTTTGAACTCACCAATCTGTGGCAGTCTGTTTTCATCAAAATGTACAGCCTAGGAAATCCTATGGGGCAATTCTACTCTGTTCTATAGGGTTGCTAGAAGTCAGAATCAATTAGATGGCAATGGTGCTGTTATTGTTTAAGTACTGTTGAGACCCTGTATAGGGTTTCCTTGGAGCGGCTGATGAGCTTGAACCACTGATTTTGCAGTCCAACGCACTAACTCACAGTGCCAGTGTCAATTTCTGGATTGTCACCATTTGGGGAAGCTGAGTGAAGGGTACCCAGGATTCTTCATACTAATTTTTTTACTTCTTATGAGTCTCTGGGAGTCCTGGTGTGGCACTTTGGGTTAATGCACTGGACTGCATTAACCCTCAACAACAACAATAAACTAAACATAAACATACAATGATGTTGTTATTGTTGTTAAGTACTGTTGAGTTGCTTCTGATTCATAACAACCCTGTATAGGGTTTCCAAGGAGCAGCTGGTGAGTTTGAACTGTTGACCTTGTGGTTCAAACTGACCTTGTGGTCCAGTACTTTATCCCACAGTTCTACACCAGGACTCCACAACAATGATACAACCCATTTGCAGCCCTCGGCAATTATTGCAGAGAAATAAAAACTGTTAAAGGCAAAAAAATCTGTACATATATATTTATAGCAGCTGTACACCCAGTAACCCCAAACAAGCCAGATGGCCCCTTCAGTGGATAAATGGCTAACTTATAGTGTATTTACAGAATGGATTGGTGGTGGTGGTGGTTATGTGTTGTGGAGTTGGTTCTGACTCATAGAGACCCTGTATAGGGTTTCCAAGGCTATAAATCTTTACAGGAGCAGAAAAACTCATCTTTATCCTGCAGAGTGGCTGGTAGATTTGAACTGCTGACCTTTCGGTTAGCAGCCCAGCTCGTAATCCACTAAGCTACCAGGGCTCCTTATAGAATGGATTACTACTCAGATATGAAAAGGAACACTTTTATATACAATTATTTGGATAAATTTTCAGGGAATAATGCTGAGTAGAAAAAAGACAATCTGATAAGGTCACACACTATGTGACTTCATTTGTGTAATACTCTTCAAATGGTAAAATTATAGAAATGTGGAACAGATTAGAAAGTATAGGGTGGGAGGGAAGTAGTTGTGGTGATAAAAAGACCACATGATTCTTGTGATACTGGAAATGTTCTGTATCTTGGGTGCATCTGTATCCAAATCCTGGTGGTAAATATCGTGTTATAGTTTTGCACGATGTTACCATTGGGAAAACGTGGTAAAGAGCACATGAGATCCCTCTGTATTATTTCTTATAATTACATGTGAATTTATGAATTATCTCAAATTCATGAAAAGAATTCTGAAAAAGAGCAGAACACACGGTTGCAACTTCCTCACTCCATGCAACCACGTTCATCTCTTTCTCTTGTATTGACTTTGATATTTTTATGTTTCCACTTCTGACATTATTCATTAATTTTTTGTTGTTGTTGGTAAGTGCCACTGAGTTGGTTCCATCCCATAGTGACCCTGTGTAGGGTTTCTGAGGAGTGATTGGTGAATTTGAATTGCCAACCTTGAGGTTCAAACCGACCTTGTAGTCCAGTGCTTTATCCTTCAGTACCACACTGGATAATTCTACATAGATCTAGATCTATTGACATTCATCATGGAAGTAAAACTTTAGTTATATTATATGCATCTGCAACTACTTTCCCTTAAAAATCCACTCATTGGCTGGCTTGCAAGATGTGCCCTTTGGCTGTTAAAACTATTATATATTCCTGCGTGTTTTAGTGTACACCAAAACAAAAGAAAAACAAAGCAGAAATAGAGGCAAATGCTGTTAACCAATGGTGCCCAGAGGGGATTGTAATCATTGCAGTGAAACAAAATACAGTTGGTTGAGTGACAAACCGATGTTCTGTCATGTAAACTATCATTCAATTCACAATGAAAGTTATGTATATATATAAAAGACTACAGCCTTCGGTATGCTTTACACCTTAATATAAAGAAAACAAAAATCTTTACAAATAGACCAATAAACAACATCATGAAAAACTGAGAGAGAGAGAAAAAAAAAAGATCCACTCATTAAAGAACTTGACATTTCTCCTGTAGATAATAATGCCTTACATTTTAGGTAATCAATTTTTTTCCCTTTTGTTGAAAGAAAAAGAAGTCAGAAACATTTTCCTTTTTTCCTTGCAGCTCTCCTATTTCAGTGTGAATTTTTCTCCAAGCCTGACATACAGTCATATTTCCTGATATTTCAAATTCCCTCATTATTATTTTAGCGCAACATTTTGCTGAAGCACATCATACATTTGCTTATTAAGAAACATCCATAGGATGTGAGACTTTGAGACATTTTATGTTTAAACATGTCATCACTTTAGCTTCACAATGGATGATGGTTTGGGCTGGATGTGAATTCTGGGTTGAAAAATTACTTTTTAAAAGAATTTTACGACATTTTAATCTCAGATGTTACTCTGGAAACATGTAATACCACTATGATTGTATTTCTCTTAGATGAACTGTATGTTTCTCCTTGGATGATTTTAAGATGGCATCTGTATCTCTGGCATTTTTGAAATTTCAGGATAATATATTTTGGAGTGAGATTTCTTTCCTTAACCGAGCTGAGTATGCCCTTCATTTATTTAGAGCTTGACTGGTACTACCTTTTGAAAAATTTCTCCACTCTCAACCCTTGCTTTTTGCCATAAATGCTGACTGTCCTGGGCTGATCGTTTACTCTCCTTATCAATCCCTTCTTTTCCTTTTTTACATCTGGTTTCTTCAAAGCATTCTTATAGTTTTATTTTACAATTCTTCTCTTGAACTATTAATTTATGCAGTAATAATTTTAATTCCTAGATCCCTTCATTGTTCTGTATTTCTTGTTCAGTCTCCTTTTCTTACTTAATCAGTTGAGTATCTTCTTTTCTCTGAGCTATTAATTGCTGTTTTGGAAATTTCCCGATTTCCCTACTGTCCATTTCCTCTGTATCTAGATTGTCTTATTTATTTGTTTAGGAGTTCTCACATGGAAATATTTTCTCAGTGTGGCGTAACCATGACTACATATTCTTATTTTAGAAAAAAAAAAATCCATTGTGATTGTGTTGACTCCAACTCACGTGAACCTGTGAGCTTCAAAGTAGGATTTTCAACGTTTTAATGTCTATAATCTTTGCCAGAAGGAGCTCTGGTAGCGTAGTGGTTACGAATCGGGCTGTGAACCGCAAAGTCAGCAGTTCGAAACTACCAGTGGTTCCGCGGGAGAAAGATGAGGCGTTCTGCTCCCGTAAAGATTTACAGCCTTGGAAACCCTGTGCAGGGTCGCTATGAGTCG
>NW_006408632.1:68607-70230 GCF_000296735.1 Chrysochloris asiatica
CGCTATGGGTCGGACCCGACTCGATGGCACTTAACAACAACAACAATATATATACACACACAGCAATTGTGAGGTTGGTGCAGGACCTGGCATTGTTTTGTTCTGTTATGCATAGGGTTGCTATGATTTGGTACCAACTGGATGGCACTTAATAACAATAACAACAATAACAACAGGATAAACACTGGACTACAAAATTGGTTTGAACTACAAGGTCAGCGGTTCATAACTCACCAGCCACTCCTGGGAAACCCTAGAGAGGGATGTTATGAGTCAGAACCAACTTGACAGTACTTAGTAATTACAACAACATATATTTTTAGTTTAAAAATCTGTTCTTAAGTTTTTATAATAATGGTCTCATACAATATTTGTCCTTTTGTGGTTGAACAATTCCACTCAGCATAATGTCCTCCAAAGTCATTCATGTTTCACAGATTGATCATTATTCTTCAGCATTGCATAGTATTCTTTTGTGTGTATGTATCAAACTTTGCTTATCCATTCTTCCATTGATGGGCTCTTAGGCTGTCTCCATCTTATTGCTATTGTGAATTGTGCTGTGATGAACATCAATGTGCATATTTCTATGTGCCCTGGTTCATATTGCTTGTGTATAGATACCAAGTAGAGGTTTTGCTCGGCCATAAGGTTTTTCTATTTCCAAGTTTCTGAGGAAGTCCCACACAGGTTTCCACAGTGGACAAGCCATTTTACAGTCTCACTAGCAATGTACGAGGGTCCCAGTCTCTCCACACCCTTGACAGCAGTGCTGTTTTCTGTTTTGTTTTGTTTTTTAACTTTGCTGTTAATGCTGGTGTGAGATAATATTTCATTGCTGTTTTGATTTGCATCTCCCTAAAAACAACTATTTGACCGACTGATTGGAAGAGATCCATATTTGTGCCCATTCCAAAGAGAGGTGACCAACCCACTGGAATGCGGAAATCATCAGACAATATCTTTGATATCCCATGTGAGTAAAGTTTTACTAAAGGTAATACAGAAATGGCTGAACTTATACATTGACAGAGAACTTCCAGAGTTTCAAGCTGGATTCAGAAGAGGACATGGAACGAGGGATATCATTGCTGATGTCTGATGGATCTTGGCTGAAAACAGAGAATACCAGAAAGATGTTTACCTGTGCTTTACTGACTATGCAAAACTTTCGATGTGTGGATCATGACAAGCTATAGACAACATAGCAAAGTATGAGTATTCCAGAACACTTAATTGTGCTCATGAGGAATCTGTACTTGAATGAAGAGACAGTTGTTCGAACAGAACATGGGAACACTGAATTGTTTAAAATAAAGAAAGGTGTGCGACAGGGTTGTATTTTTTCACCATACTTATTCAACCTGTATCTGAGCAAATAATCTGAGAAGCTGGGTTATATGAAGAAAAATGTGGCATCACGATTAGAGGAGGACTCATTAACAACCTGTGATTTGCAGATGATACCACCTTGCTTGCTGAAAGTGAAGCGGACTTAAGATATTTATTGATGAAGATCAAAGTGCACAGCCTTCGGTATGGATTACATCTCAATGTAAAGAAAACAAAAATCCTCACCACTGGACCAATAAACAACATTCTTATCAATGGAGAAAAGATTGA
>NW_006408632.1:70570-77346 GCF_000296735.1 Chrysochloris asiatica
ATTTTTACTGGAAGCCTTGTACATTTGCTTGTATGGATGGGGCAGGACTTGTTAATGGGCAAGCTGTACTATAATGTAAATAGGCAATAAATTGAACTTTAATTAGTGGACCCCCAAGTACCATCATGCAGATATCTTCCTACTTGGCCAAGGTGAGGTTGGGGAGGGTGGAACAGGCATATTCTGGCTGCTCTGTTCTGGATCAGGGTCAGGGAGACTGTTTTTAGTTATGTGCCTTACATCTGATCATGACTAAGCATGGTGAGCCATTGTTTACCTCCTGATGGGGAGCTGGCCCTGTGGGCTGAAGCAAGGAGCTGGGGGTTTGCAGCTCTGAAGACAAGGTATCACTTAGACCCTCTTTCTCTCAGCCTGACCCCTCTCACCTTTACTGCTGCTGAGCCCCATGGCGAGATCTGTCCCCTTCCTGTTGGCACCCTCTTTCTGAAGGCTCAGAGAAGTTAACTTTTTCATCCTTTGCCATTTACTGGTAACACCTTTTTGCTTGTTTGTCTGGTTTTCACTATTTTAGTGAAAGAAAAGACAGAAAAATGTATGGCCAATCTGCTGTTTTAGTAGAAGATTTTATGATTTTTTTTAAACTTGTATTATGAATTAGTTAAAGGTTTGCAGAGTCATCATCCGTTTCCCATTCAACCATCCATACACATTTTGTTTCACCTCATCGACTGCAATCCCAACAATGTAACATCACTCACCCTGCTTCCTAGGTTTCCTGTTTCCATCCTTTCTTCTTTCTTAATCCTTCTGAACTTTGTCCTTAGGTAAGTGCTGTCCTTTTGATCTCATATGGTTGATGATTTTAAGAAGTACACTCCTCCCTACTGTTCTTGTTCTCCTTATAGATCTGTCTATTATTTGGCTGGGAGACCTGGTGTGACACCACTGTAGGATAAGCATTACACTGTTAAACAAAAGGTTATCAGTTCAAATCCACCAGCCACTCTTTGGAAATCCTATACAAGGTCGCTATGAGGTAAAACCATCTTAATGAAACTTAACAACAGTAACATTTTCTTGGCTGAAAACTGAGCCAAAAGTCATTTCCTGATCTGAAGGGTGACTAAGGACCATACGCTCAGGGCTCCACCAGTCTCTAACCAATCAATAAGCCTGTTTTTTTTATGATTTTGAATTTTGTTCCACATTATCTCCCACTCTTTCCAGAACCTTCTAATGTGAGCTGTCTCAAGCAGAAGGTAGTAGTAGCTGGGCACCATCTAGTTCCTCTATACTCAGGGTCATGAAGACCGTGTTTGCACAGCCCATTCGTCCATTCAAATCATTGTTCCCCTGTGTCTTCATTTTCCTCATTCTTCTTTCCTCCAAACAGGAAGAGACCAACAGTTGCACCTTAGAGGCTGCTCACGAGCTTTTAAGACCCCATTCCCTACTCACTGATGTAGAATGTAGAACTTTGTTTTTGCAGTCTATGTTATGCCAATTGACTTTGCTGTCCCAAGACTATGGTCCTGGGCCCCCAGGTTCAGAAAGTCATCCCTTCAAGGTATTTCATTATGTCTCAGAAACTTTCATAACTTCTTCCCCTCTATGTTCCACCATATCCATAAATATATTTGCCGCAAAGATAAATACCTGCGTACAAATAACTTCTAGCCAAACTCTATGTTTATTTGAGTGTTTTGCTCATAGTAAATTGAACAACTATCATATACCACCACTAATTTAATTTTCAGATCAAAAGGAAACATTATCACATCAAATGCCTACATTAATATGAAATATATTATTATTTTGAAAGAAAAAGAATGTTTATCTTAAAATAGTGAAAACATAGTAAGCCTGGACTTTCCTCTGTCCTCAAACTCTCCATTTATTTTGTCTTCCTTAGAGACTGGGAGAAGTGGTGGTTCTCTGAATGGGGGTGGAGGTTGTTGTTATTAGATGCCATTGAGTCAGTATGGACTCATAACAACTCTGTGCACAACAGAATGAAACACTGCCTGGTCCTGCGCCAACCTCATAATCGTTACACTTGAGCCCAATGCTGTTGCCACTGTGCCAATGCATCTTGTTGGGGGTCTTCCTCTTTTTCTCCAACGCTACGTTTACCAAACACAGTAATCTTCTCCCAGTACTGTTCTCACCTGATTATATGTCTGAAGTATGAGAGACAAAGTCTGGCTATCCTGTCTTCCAGGGAGCATTCTAGCTGTACTTCATCTAACACAGATTGGTTTGTTCTTCTGGCTTTCTATGGTACTTTTAATATTCTCCTCCAACACCATAGCTCAAATGCATCAATTCTTCTGCAGAGTCCTTATTCATTGTCCAGCTTTCATATACTTATGGGGTTATGGAAAATGCATGGCTTGGGTCAGGTGTACTGTAGCCCTCAAACTAACATCTTTACTCTTTAACATTTTAAAGAAGTCTTGTGCAGCAGATTTGCCTAATGTAATACATCGTTTGATTTCTTGACTGCTGCTTCTAGGAGTGCTGACGGTTGATCCAAACTAAATGAAGTATTGGACAATTTCAATTTTTTCTCCATTTGTATGGATGTTATTTATTGGTCTGGAGATAGGAGTGGGGGAAGGAAATGAGTGGGGGAGAGAATCCAGAGGGATGAAGCTTCTTTTCACAGTACTGTTACCTCTCCCTTTATGATATAGTTTATTATCTCCTTCCTTTCCCCAGAAATAATAATCAGCCAAATATTTAAGATATCAAGTACATAAACTGAGAGTTTGGACTGAGTCCAGGCCAGCCCCGCTGACATCCCCTGCAGGGGGCAGTAGTGGGAAAAGCCCTTTGTGTGGGGACTGTGCAGAGGCCTCATCTCCTTAATGCCTCAAAGCCCAGTAGTATGACCCATGGACAGGACTGTTTTGGGGTGAATCCTCATCGGATCCTCAGACTTCACCAAGGGAACTTTTAACACGTGGTGTTAATCTACACGCAGACACAGCACCAAGGGGCAAGGGAAGCCTGTGTAGGAGGCTCCACTAGACAAGAATCACTTGCTTTCTTATCATATCTGTGATTTGGGGAAAGATGGCCTGCTAGTGAGGTCAAGTCCTAGCATTTTAGCAGAGAAAGGAGACGTGACTCAACCAGTGGGACTCAAATGTCAGCCTCCTTTTTTTTTTTTTTTTTTTTTGCAGATCAAGTGGAGGGTAGGCTGGGATGATTCGCAGGTCTTGGTGAGTGGGTGAGGTGGGCAATTCTGGGTAAGCAAAAGCTGTGACATCCTGTAGGAAGGGGATTACTTTGTCTTATGGTGAACGGCAAAGTGTTTCCACAGAAGACAAAGAGTTCATCTTTTATCCAAAGTAGAAATCACTTGTTGTTGTTGTTAAGAGCTGTCAAGTTGGCTCTGACTCATAGTGACCTGGTGGGTTTGCTGAGCTTTCAGTTAAGCAGTACAGTGCTTACCTTATAGCACCACATCAGAAACCATGAGGAATATTTATTATCAGCAATTTTCTACAGGAATAAAACTATGGTTGTCATCTTTTGACTTTTTTTTTTTTTTTAATCTGTATATCTACAAGGAGATTCCTAAAGTTTGTGGAAAAATTCCCTGAGTCCATCTTTCCATGAACTTTTTGAAGCTCCTTTGTACTTTCCACATTTTATAATGTAATTCTTAGATTACCAAACAGTAAATAAATACAAAAATAAACTCTGAATCTCTCATCTCTTGCCCTGGTTTGTCCTCTTGGGGCCCAGTTTTCTTGTCTGTAAAATAAGGATGATGACAAAAGGACAAGTGACAACTGGACTTGGACACCCAGCACAGTGTCTAACACAGAGCAGAAATGTGTGTTGCAATACCACAATGGCATCAGATGTCCTAAGGGCTTGTCCTGAGCCATGAAATGAACTATAGGCCCAGGGACATGTGAGGTGGCACAACATCCATCAGGCCAATTGCATCATGAAAGCTTTGTCTAATCTTGAAGCTTTGGTAACATAGTGGTTACGAATTGGGCTAGTAACCTCAAGATCAATGGTTCGAAACTACCAGCTGTTCCGCGGGAGAAAGATGAGGCTTTCTACTCCCGTAAAGATTTACAGCCTCGGAAACCCTGTATGGGGTTGCTATGAGTCGGAACTGACTGGATGGCACATGACCACCACCACCACCACCAATCTTGAAGGACAATTTAGGGCTAAGTTTCTCAAGGACATTTGGAAAAGGGGAAAAAATAGACCAGTCTAGGGGAAAAGCAAACAAACAAAGACTACCAGTTAAATTAGCACTTCAGTTAGATACTGTTTTGCTTTGTTTTTTAGTATAATAAGAACAAATAAATCTGTGTTGGAAGAGGTACAGCCATAATGCTCCTTGGAAGCCAGGATGGCCAGACTTTGCCACTCATACTTCGGACATATTATCAGGAGGGACCAGTCCCTGGAGAAGGACATCATGTTAAATAAAGGGGAGGATCAGCGAAAAAGAGGAAGACTCCAACAAGATGGATTGGCACATGGCAGCAGCAATGGGCTCAAGCATTAACAACAGTTGTGAGGTTAGCGCAGGATCCAGCAGTGTTCCTTCTGTTGTGTGTAAGGTCACCATGAGTTGGAACCAGTACCTAACAACAACAATGTCGCAAATACTGTTGGCGATATGATGGTGGTGGTTGTTGGTTATGTGCCAACCAGACAGCGTACAGGGTTTCCGAGCCTCTCAGTCTTTACAGGAGCAGAAAGCCTCATCTTTCTTCCCTAGGAGTGACTCATAGATTCGAACTGCTAACCTTCCAGTTAGCAGCCAAGCTCATAATCTTTCTGTTAAAAAATTACATTCACGCTTAACTAGGCATTCTGTAAAATTAACTGGACGACCCTCTATTTCTCAGTGCCATGTATTTGTCCCTCTTGGCAGCGGATTTCATCTTTTTTTTTTTTTTTTGCTGTGGAGACTGTATAAGGATTTTACCCTTCTTGATGACAGGTAATAATTTAGACTTGCAGGACTTTGCCCAAGTCACAGAATGAATCATTGACAAAGTCAAGCTAGAAGTGGCCTTGAATTTAGTCCAGTTTTGATTGGTTGTTGTTGTTGTTATGTGCCGTGGAGTCGGTTCCCACTCATAGCGACCCTGTACAGGGTTTCCGAGGCTGTAAACTTTTATGGGAGCAGAACACTTGATTTTTCTCCCGCGGAACAGCTGGTAGTTTTGAACTGCTGACCGTGAGGTTAGCAGCCCGATTCGCAACCACTACCTTAAAAGCTGGGTTTACCAGGAGGCGAGGGAAAAATGTTTGTGGGCAGTTGCAAAACTTGGGGTCCCTTGGGTTATTCATGTGCTTCAGGAAAGCAAGAGACTCGTCAGGGAAAGCTAAGACCAAGAGAGTTAAGATCCAATGCTGGCCATCCTTCTCTTCCCGAGCTCCATGTTCCCACGGACTCCCAGCTAGCCACTCAACCTTTCCAGCTTTTAGAAATTCTAAGAGAGCAGGACTGGAAATCCAGTTGGCTAGTCTGGGAGAGGTGGGGCTCCAGTAACAGGCTGTTTCCTGGCCTTTCCCGTAGGTGCTGCTGCCGCCTTCCTAGCACATTCCCACAGCCAGAGTCTTTCATGGAGCTGTTGAAGCAACGTCCCAGAAACTCCCGAGGGGCCCTGCCTGGCCAGTGTGTTTCCTTTCCTCAAGAGTACGTGGGAACAGGAGCTATCTGCCGGGTTTAAGAGCACACATGACTTCCTAGACTCTCAGCCTGTTTCCTGTTGGGAGTCAGAGGCGCCCTGAGCTCAAGGCTTTGTGATCGTGCCCACGTGTGGACTGCAGGGGGCGCGGGGGAGCCCCGCGGGTGCTCCTGGAGGTGGAGCAAAGCACCAGGCCCATGGGCACCCGCTGTTTGCTGAGCGGATGCCCAGTGCAGGAGGGCCGCCTCCTACGGACTTGCCAGAGAGTTTTGCAAGCTGGTTGTTACCTTTAACCACGATTAAAGGAGCTCTGGTAGCGTAGTGGTTACGAATCGGGCTGTGAACCTTAAGCTCAGCAGTTCGAAACTACTTGCAGTTCCTCGGGAGAAAGATGAGGCTTTCTGCTCTGGTAAAGATTTACAGCCTTTCCCGTAGGGAAACTCTGTATAGCGTCGCTATGAGTCAGAACCAACTCCGTGGCATATAACAACAACAACAAACAATATGTACAACTTCAATTAAATGAATTCTATTAAAAATACAGATAATACATATTTTCAAAATCCCTTTATAATTTTTACAGTATTTAACTCTCTTGCTTTTGAGGTTATTCGCATGTATACTCAGAGTGCAAATACAATGCAACAGAGTGGTCACTAGAATTATTGTTACCCTGTGGGTTAACTGCTGGTGTCACCTCCCCCCAGACCTTCCTCCCATTCCAGATATACAGTATCCCTAGTAATATTTGTCATCAATTTCAATCTTGGTAAAATATGATATAGCTTGTGCATTGCTTAATGTAATCTTACTTAGATGATATGAATACTAACGGAATTAGTTTGTAAAATCGTTCAACATTGTTATCAATAACTGAGAGGAAGTCTTTAAACTTTTTTCTCCTTTTCCTTTTACTATTTTATTCTCAAAAGCTTATTACTATATGTTCACAAATACTGACTAGCACAATATTGTAGCTAAAGCACCAGAAAATTTGACCAAATCAGTGACTATAAAAACACCACCTCTAACAAAAACAATATCCTGTGCTTGTAACGTGTGCAAGCAACGTGATTCAAACCATCATTATAATTAGGGAATAATGACAGCTGTGGTCAGAGCCCATTGTTGTTG
>NW_006408632.1:81936-88607 GCF_000296735.1 Chrysochloris asiatica
AGGAGCAGCTGGTGAGCTTGAACTGCCAACCTTGCAGTTCAAATAGCCTTGCAGTCTGGTGCCATTAACCCACAGCACCACACCAGGATTCCAGAAATGGTGTATTAGCAACATAAGAATAAATGCATCATAGCCTAGCTTGTAGATATGGGTGCCTCCTCTCCTTCAGCTGCTCTGGGACTTGGGTATCCTTCAGTCCACTCCTGGCCTGCCCACTCCATATGAGCCCTCATTTCCTAGGGTTCCCCCCTTGAGTAATTTGCAACAATAAGGCTATCATTTGCAGTGCAATACATTGCAATGATGTCTTTAAAGGTCGCTAACAAGCACTTCAAACGAAGCCTGCATTTCAATATTTCTTTTCATTTAGACAATAGGTTTGAAAGATCTTAATGGTGTTGTGTGATATGATAACTTAGTACTGTCAGAGAAAATAATTTATTTTGCAAGGTTTTTTTTGGACCAGGGGTTTGCATTTTGATTTTGCACAATACAATGGTTGTGCCACAGTTTGTTCCGACTCACAGCAACCCTGTATAGGGTTTCCAAGGCTGTAAATCTTTATGGGAGCAGAAAGCTTCATACTTCTCTCATGAACCAACAGGTAGATTTGAACTCCTGGCCTTGCATTAGCAGCACAGCTCATAAGCCACTATGCTATGTGGATAGCCATATTTTCCCCCTCAAGTGAATCTAGTGCTGCTGTTTGGGCCACTTTGAACAAACTGATTTTAAAATATGGACACTCACGACTTCATGGCATTAAACAACGATAACAGTAATGTCTGTGAAGGGCAGCTGTTGTAGTTACCCCAATGAAACAGGACACTTGCCCTGGAGGCTCTCATCGCCTCCCACAGCCCCACCCCCACTCCCTTACCCCAGGCCCTCCCTGCTCAGTCCCTGCTGGATGACCACCTGGATGGATTGCACATGAATAAAATTCAGATGTGTAGGGACCTCTTTAGTAACTGGGTAAGTCCCCAGAGCCGGAACTGACTCTTGATTGCCCAGGCCTTCTCTTCTTCTCTTGCCAGATGTTTTGTGGGCACCATGCTGACTCTAGTTATCAAGTGTTTTTTTCAGGAAGTTTCTCCAACCACCTGGTGCTCTACATTCTCCAGGAAGTATCATCACCTCCAACTCTCCCATTTGCATGGATGCCATTTGCATTGGAGAATCTCACCCTCGATAGAGGTTTGCAGAAAGTGTTGGTAGAAAATTGCAAAATGAAGAGGAGAACAGGAGAAAGAGTTAAGCTTTCAGGACTCTGTGGCAGCTATGTGGAATTAAGAGCTGTCACAACTGGAGGGTGTGATAGGGAGGCCTGGGGTGAGGGTGACCCAGGCCGAACTCATGGTGAAGCTTTTGGCCAGTGGGTATAAGCCTAGATAGGAGGCAATGAGACAGCTATGGATAACTGTTCTATTGCTCCGAGTGGCGAGGTTTTCTACATCAAATGCCTATAGGCTTGTCCACAGCTAAAGCTAACTCCAATATGTCTGGAATGCATGCTCTCTTGAGTGCTAGAGGCAGACAATGGAGGTGACCCATGCTCTGGAGGGACAGTCATGTTCTTTAGGACTAGAGAGTGCTCAGGAGCATATTCCAAACAGGGCTGGGTCTCTGACAACAAAATACTCAAGAGGTTACTCCACTATGAGGGAAATTGAAGCTCTTTCAAACACACCAATCTCCTTCAAAGCCTTGCCATTTTGACCTGAATGGGTCAGGTGTCCTTGAGTTAACCTAGATACATAAGCCCACTAGATCTTTGGGGGAGAGATTGAGAGATTGAGAGACTTGTTGGCATTCTGGGAGGTGAGGATCTATAGGCCTTAGTGACAGATACTCGACAAAAATCGAGAAAAGAGTGCCTCCTTAACCAGTGTGCTTGTATTTTTGATGAATTTGAATATTGTGGATTGAATATCTTGAAATAGTACAAAGTCTCCCCAGTTGAATAGCAAAAATTATGTGATTTCAAAGCTGGCATACTGAGCATGAATGGTTTTCTGTTTCAGCGGTGAGCAGGGCAATGGCAGTGCCTCATCCTTTGCCTGGTGTGAACACATGCCCTTTTGTCGGTTTCTGAGCAGTCATTTAAACTTATACTGTGTTATAATATTTAACCATGGTCTTCCAATGGTCATCAAATGGCAACCCAACTAACTTCTGGTGCTTCTTGTTCAAAAAACACACCCACGATCATTAACTTGGGATGAAGTTTATTTGACATACAAACTCGTAAATATGAGTCACAAAACACCAGGAAACAACAGGATGCTAGGTTAGGACAAGCATCCTAAGAAATATTAGAAGCATTGCTGAGCAAATAAAAGGGAGCATTACATTTTCATGAATCACTTTCCCGTGTCCTTTATCTACTCCCAGTGATTCTGTGGGAAATTAATCAGTCTTACATCACATGAGGGCAGGCATCAACAACCCTTTCTAGAATGCCCCAGCCTGAGACAGAGCCCTGGGGATGCAGTGAGCTAAGCACCGTGCGGCTAACTGGAAGGGTGGCAGCTTGAGCCTACCAGCTGCTCTGCAGGAGAAAGATGAGGCAGTAAAGATTTATAGCCTTGGGAACTGGATGGAGCATCCCTATTCTGTCTGAAGGGCCAGGTTTCTTACCAGCACCTCCACAGGGTGACGCTGCCTCCAGTCCATCAGGTCGGTTGATGTACAATCATTGCCCAGAAAAACCAATTGCCAGCAAGTTAACTCATGGTGACACACTGTGTGCCCAAGTAGAACTATGCTCCATAGGGTTTTCAGTGGCTGATTTTCCAGACGATCACTAGGTCTTCTGGGTAGACTCAAACTGCCAACGCTCTGCTCCAATCTTCTGGTAAGCAGCTAAATTAATTAATTGTTTGCACCATCCAAGAACTCCATTCATGTCCCAACATCTTTAAAAGAGATTTTGCAGAATATGGAATTTAGCAGCTCAAAGGCAATGCAAAGTAATGGTGCTTAGGTTCAGACCAACCAGCCCTCTTAGATTCTGAGACGAGCATTTCTTATTACAAGCTTTTCAGACAAAGAATGGGATTTGTCTGAAAATTCGTCTGGTAAATTTACTGTCTGTATATGTTGTACATGTGGTTCAGCTGACTCAATAGCACTTAACAACTTAAGGCATTCTGGTGGCATGGTGGTTAAAGCAGTTGATCACCTGTTCAAACTCACACCTGTTATAAAGGATGTGGCAGTCTGAGAATGTTGTTGTTCAGTGCTTTCGAGTCTGTTCCAACTCATAGCTACCCTGTATAAGGTTTCTGGGGAGTGGCTGGTGGGTTTGAACTGTGGACCTTACAGTTAGCAGTCCAGTGCTTATCTTACAGTGTCACCCAGAAAGATTACAACCTTGGAAACCCTATGGGGCAGTTCTACTCTGTTCTATAGACTGTTGTAAGTTAGAATTGACTCAACAGCAATTTGTGTAAGTGGTTAACATATTTCTACTCACTGGGGTAACAGACATCTTTAAAAGTGATATACTGTAAAAAGATGACTTATTGACTTCTTATTTTTTGAAAAAAAATGTTACAAAATGGATCTTATCCTGAAACTGAAAAGAGTGATTCTGCATTTGCATGCTTTTATGGGTTTTGGCTCTTGTCTGTGGGCAGCTTACAAGCATTCTTCCCTCCTCAGACGATTCATTTATAAAGAAACCTCCTACATAGGAACTATTAAAATAAAAACTTACTCATCTGCTTAGTCAATGAAGAGCAGAATTTCTTTCATATCTACCCTGTGAATGAGTTCTGAAGTAACAGGTCTAGAAAATGAAATTGTTCACAATGAATATGAAGATGACTTGAATAGGTGCCAGAAAATACGTGTGTGTGTGTGTGTGCCGGAGTGTTCTGTGACCTCAGGTTATTATGGCAAATGAAGAACCATTGGCCTCAAGAGCTGATGTGCTGATAAAGCATTAACGGTTACAAAGGGGGATACCTCACACTCCCACCCCCATTCTCAAGATGTACAAACACCACGAAGCCTTTTACTTCTGTCAAAGACCACAGCTAAACAGACTCATGGGTGAATGGAATCAATGCCCTGATTTTGGATCCCAGCTCTTCTTTTTGCTACCTGAGTGTTATAATGCGTAAATACTCCCCACTAGACCAGTTAGCCTTGGCCTAAATGCACTCAGCTCTAGATTTGTGGGTCTGCAAACTTAACTTCAACAAGTATCCAGAGGCACCCCACTCAACTAGCAAGCCTCCTGCCTAAAGGCACTCAACTTTCTCACTCTATGGATCTGGAAAACCCACGGCTCTGTCTCATCCTGATCTCTTGGTTCTGTTGCCTCTATCGCTGCCGGATTCCAACATTGCTTCTGCAACATCACAGCTCTCAGTCTCCTGGATCAAGGAGGTTCCCAGCACAAGGGCCTCGGATCCAAAGGACAAACTCCACTCCAGGATCTTCTTTCTTTCCACCTCTGAGATGGTTCATCTGAAGCTTGGTGGGGTGGCAAAACTGACCAGGCCCCACAGTAGGATTCCATGTACCTTAGTTGCCTGGTCCCACTCACATAAGGGTGCCATGCACCTTATTTACATTATTAGCTAGCTAGCCAATCCCCTTGGTGGGTTACAAGCATTTCATATTTGCATTGTAGCACTGTGGGATAAAGCACTGGATCGCAAGGTCAGTTCGAACCATAAAGTTGGTGGTTCAAACTCACCAGCTGCTCCTTGGAAACACTATACAGGGTCATGATGAGTTGGAAACAACTCGACAGCACTTAATATCATCACCCCAGTCATTTACAGAGTGCTGTGCCTCTGTAGAAAAAACACTAACTGGACTGCTAACCACAAAGTTTGAGCCTATTAGCTGCTCCAAAGGAGAAAGATGAGGCTTTCTGCTTCCTTAAAGATGCAGTCTTGGAAACCTTATACAGAGTCACTATGATATAACCTTAACAACAATAACCCAGTCATTTGGTTGTATAGGGTTTCCAAAGAACTGCTGTCCTTATGGTTTGCAGTCCAATGCTTGTCCCACAGTGCCACACCAGGAGTCCATACAGACTGATAGTTAGAAGGGCCATATAAGTTATTCACTGCATCCTAAGTATATTTTTATTTTAATTGCTTTTGACTTAAAAAAAAAAAAAAAAAGACATGTGGCATATAACTTTTTGGGACTTATTTGCTTCACTTTATATTATAGTGCTAAAATTCATTCCTAGTATTGTGTGTTATTGTAATTCATTTGTTCTGATTTTCATTCATTTGTTCTGAGTGCTGTATGATAGAGTGTGTAGATTCACTCTAGTGTGTCATCTCCTCTCTCACTGGTGGGCGCTTGAGGAAAGTGCAGGGTTTTGTTACTTAGTACTGTCATAACCAGACTTGCACATGTCTGCGATTACACAAGTGTAGGAGTCTGTCTTGAACGTGAGCCTTGAAGAGGCTATGTCACCAAAGGAGATGTGAAAATTCCACTTTAGGAGATAACGTTAAACCATTTTCTGAAGCATTTGCACAATCTGCAATTCTGCCAGCTTCATCCTTTCCAGTGGTTTAGTGTCAGATGTTTTACTTTTTTGCTGATTGAATAAACAATAAATGTTATCTCACTGTGATCTTGCTTTGCATTGTTCTTCATTAGTCTTACCATAATTTATTGGCCATATACATTTCCTGTCTATGAACTATCTCTTCATATCTTTTTCTCATTATTATAATGGGTTGTTTGTGCTGTTCTGATTGACTGTTACCAACTCTTCATATACTCTTTTTTTTTTTTTTGCTATAATAATTTATTAAAGTGGTCTCCAGAAATTGCTCAAATTATTTTTTTACATTTCTTTACATGTCAAGTTTTCTTTGACAAATTTATACAAAATGTTAAATTGCTATTTTAGGACTTAGTTTATATTTACGTAACCATTAGGGGTTATGTAACAGAATACCCTGTACTGATGTTCACCAGGAAAACTTCCTTTAACCCTTAATGGTTTATACCTTCCCTTTAAAACGTAAAAACATTTTAAAAATTAAGTTGTCACTCAAGAAAAGATAATTCTAAAAAAATTAATTATAATGAAACATCTATAAATTCTTCTTCACTTCTGTTACAGTGGAGCAATTTATCATCTAACCCATAGTGGTCTCTCTAGTCAGTAAGACTTTGTTTCTTATTCTCCTCAGACAAAGCTGACTACAACTCATAAAGTAACAGCTGGCGGCACTTCCTCCACTTCTGTCTTAGCAACTGTATCTGAGACAGGTCATTCTTTGATCTATACATTTTGACTAGTTTTAACCTCCGAAGAAAGTCTTCTTTCTCTTGAATCTGCTTCATTCACCAAATTTGCTTTTTCTTCCTGTAATCGTTGTTTGGGAAGATTCTCTCTGGCAAAATTATTTTGGAGAGCACAATCTGATTTAGATTTATATGCGCTGATATTCTTGAAGGTACTTTTCAAACATGTACTTTCTTCAGATTCACTGTCTATGTGTTTAAACTTTCTTGATATTCCAAGCAGTTTTCTTCTGTTGAAGATTATGGTTTCTCTGCAAAAATCAGATCAATTTCTTCATCCTCTACTTTAAGTCGTTTTAACTACACCATGTTTGTTTTGTTATGTGCCATCGAGTCGGTTCCGACCCATAGCGACCCTGTATAGGGTTTCC
>NW_006408632.1:88707-89737 GCF_000296735.1 Chrysochloris asiatica
TGTTGTTGTTAGGTGCCATCGAGTCGGTACCAACCCATAGGGACCTTATGCACAGCCGAACGAAACACTGCCTGATCCTGGGCCAACCTCACCACTGTTGCCACGCTTGAGTCCTTCGATGCTGCCACTTGGCCAGTCTATCTTGTTGGGTGTCTTCCTCTTTTTCTCTGACCCTCCACCTTATCAAACATGATAGCAGGGATATTTTGATAAAAAATAATAAATTTATGCTGCACAAAAATTGTGCAGACATTCATTTTGGTGTCACCCCTTCTGACAGTGTCACCCAGTGTGGTCCACATTCCCCACACCTTGCTGATAACTCCACTGCTAGGAGGCTTAGTCAGAAAGTATTGCTACTGGGTTCCAGCTTATTCATGCACAGGTTTATTAAAAACAAAATGTGTTTAAACTGTCTCTGTGGTCACTGGATCACTATAGGTAAATGTTCTCAGTAATGTACTTGTCTTAGTCTTGCTAAGGTGACTCCAAAAAAAAAAGGTCCAATTATAACAATGACTTCTAAGGGGATACACTGGTTGAGTTAAATTCAAGGCTGAGAAGTCAGCTTAGAAACTAATGGTGACTATTTTGGGGGTTCCAAGGGGATATCTTGACAGATTTTCTCAGAGGACACAGGGAACTCATAGGAACTTGTTAAAAGACATGTAACAAAATGGAAAACTACTTTGGTGAGAAATAAGACCAGAAAAGTTGCATCACGGGACTTTTTTCCCATCACAATGTACTTGCTCATTCTCAAGGGCTGTCCTTGGGACACCTTACTCTATCCATCTTAATGCCCCCATTTTGTCTCTTCTTTTTGTACCCAAAACTCAAAAAATATTTCAAAGGGAAAAGATTTGAGTCCCTTAAGAAAGCCCAAACTGCTGCTTTGACTTGGAATAAATTGGAGAGCTCAGAATTATTCAGGGAAGGGTGAGAGAGATGGCCACATTACTTTCAGAAGTATACAGACCTAGATGGAGAATATGTCAAGAAACAATAAACATTTATATATATATATATA
>NW_006408632.1:90095-96844 GCF_000296735.1 Chrysochloris asiatica
ACAGGAAGGAAATGATGATCTTGTTTTCCTTAGTTGTTCTTGAATTGTTGCACTCTTAGGTTGTTTCCTTGAACTATTTGTGTGGGGAGATGGTGGCATCTTGCAGGCCTGTGGAGTGCAGGGTAAAGTCACAGGGGAGTCTTAAGGGCTCTTCTTCTGGAAAACTCTTGCTTTATCTTGATTTCTTACTCCTACTGCCATCCCCACAGTTTACAGAAAGCTTGCACACAATTCTTGATGTATTCTTGATAGCAAACCATCATGGTTGAGACTATAAATATTTTCTTACAGTTTTTTCCTTGTCTTTTCACATCTTAAACCTTTGCTGTTATTGCTGTTGTTGGGTGCTGCGTAGTTGGTTCCAAATCATTGCTGCTTTGTGTAGATTTTCCGAGAGTGGCTAGTGGTTTTGTACCACTGGCCTTGCGGCTAATAGCCCAATGCTTGTCCTATAAACCCTTACTAAACAAAATTTCTTAACTTGTCCTATAAACCCTTACTAAACAAAATTTCTTAAATTGGTCATTTTACAGTCAGTACTTATTGTCCTTAAGAAAATCTTTGGCTATTCCAAGATATAAAAGACATGTATTATCTATCCACGACAAAACTTAAAGTTGTGTTTTTATATTTAATTAAGAAATTTATCGGAGTTATTTTGGGATATAACTTGTTCATTCAAGATATCTAAGTTCATTGTTTTCCAGGTAGGCAACTATTTTATCCAGCTCCATTTAGAAGCGATGAATCTCTCTTACTCCACCGACACTCTTTACCATCTGAACAGGAAGTTCTCACATGTATGGCTCTTTTGTTCTCACCTCATTCCTATTTCATGGTGAATTTTTCCATCCATGCACCAATATTACAATGTTGTAGTTAATATGGCTTCAGTGAAGTTGAACTATCTGGCAAGGTAAGTTCCCTCTCATTTCTTCAGAAATGTTCTGGCTATTTTCGGTCTTTTACTTTTCCAAATAAGTTTAGAATAAGCAAATTCTATCCTAAAAAACAGAAAACTCACTAGCAATCTGGTAGGAAATGCACTGAATTTATTGATTAAATGATGATACTTATAATTTTCCTTTTAGGGATCTTAGTGAAATATATAATCTACCTTTTAGAGATTTCACACATTTATTGTTAGATTTCTTATGACAGGCGATATTCTCTGCTAGTAAATGGTATCTCTCTAATGATACTTCCTAGTTATTTGATATATATAAATCTTAGTATCTTCATCAAACTCTATTATTTCTAATAATTTGTCTGTAGATTTTGGAGGGGAATTTTCTATGCCACAAACATATCTTAGGCAGATAACAGTTTTACTTCCTTCATGGGGTTATTTTGAGGATCAATTGAGGTTATACAAGCAAAGGAAATGACAGTGGTCTGCAGCTAGCTAGTAATTACTCTAAATATTTGTGGTTCTTGGCATTACTGTCATTACTAATTAATGGAAGATTTTAAGAAATGATCTTAACCAATCTCTTGTGTTAAAGAAAGAAACAGAGGCCCAGAGTAATTTAACAATTTACCTGGGACCACATAGCTTGACTGGACCCTGGAAACCTGGGTCTTTTGTCTCTAATATCTAGTGTTCTTGCTCTTTAATCTCCAACCACACAGACATGTATGCTTCTGTCTGGCATAAATGGCTGCTGATAGTGGTGTTTCCAGGAGTCAAGTTTCTTGATACACTACTGACAACCTTTGTTAAACTAGCAGCATGAATTGAGCACCTTCTGTGTGTAGGACTTCCCATGTGATACACCCTTTTAGCAAAAGAAATATTAGTACACTACAACACAGATGTGCAAAAAAAAAAAAAAATCATTACTTACTACATTAAAAAAGTTCCCTGAACTGATATCATTTCCTGCTGGTGGTGGGGCCAAAACCCACAAACTATCCATTAAAAGCAACCTAACTCCCTTTCTTTTAGGTAAATACTCAGTTAAACAGAAGTTCCGATTTCCCTTTCAAAGGGTATGTCTTTATCATCTTGTCTCAGGCTGGCAGCTGGGAAGAGGGAAAAGCTTCTGGATTCTTGTGGTGTGTGATGGAGCCTCGGTCCCTATCCTGACTCTGGGACTTAGCGGGTTTTGGATGGACTGTGCTGATCTGGCCTATTATTGAACATCCAGTACTAGGGATCCCTGGGTCTGGCTGGCATTCCTGGTCCTTTGGGACTATCATGTTCAAACACTCCTGACCCTGCAAGTCCTCTATATCCCATCTGTCCCCAGCGTAGATGAGCCATCCCACAAGCTCTTCAATGGGGACCTCATGGAGGGTCAGTTTATAGCCATACCTGTTCCCTGTCTAGGTGCACACAATAACATTGAGGTTCTTTTGAGGCCACATGGAAGCAGAGGGAGGGCAGACTGGTTTACCTTGATGCCTCCATGGTGTGAAGCAATGTGGGATAGTCTCAGATACTATCTCATCCCAGATTCTTTCAGAGTTCTTATCTCGTCCTTTCCCCCCTCACTAGGCTGGGTGTTTTGCTGCCCCACCTCTCCAAGGAGGGGATAAGGACACACCATTTATTTTACCTATGTCTCCCCTCTTGGCCCGAACGGCTTTTACTTCCCTTTCCTCTTGGGTGGGGCTTCCCTCATTCAGTGTCCTCCATCTTCTCTGCATTCAGGCCAATAGCAAACCCCACAGCGAGGTCTCCCAGACCTGGATCTTGAGTAATGCACATCTGCTCTCAACAAGGTCAGATGATGAAGACTTGTTTCTCCATGAACTCAAAAAATGTCTGTTTGGAAGTGTAATCGTTTTCTAAATGTTATTCTGATTACCTACAGAACCGGCTGACTTTGGGATTATGACTAAATTTGCAGTGGCATGTAGTAAACCATGCTTCTGACTGGACTTTTGGTGAATGGAGTTGACCAATACTCTGGAGGCAGCAGGTCCTTTACCTCCTTCCTCATCCCATCTCTTACCTAATGAAAGCCAGATCTGTATGCTTGCCACGGCCTTTCTCTGCCTACATCACTGCATAAGCTGTAATTAAGCATATCCTTGAGGACTGGCCTCTGACTTCCGCCCTATGCATCCTCTCTCTTTAATTTTTTTCATTCACTTGGTCTCTGCTCAAACTTGATTGAGGACGGACTATGGGTACAGCTCTGTGCTTTGATCTGTAGGAACCTACAGAAAGTAAGACAGAGAGCTGTCTTTAAATTGTTTGGACATTTATAGGGGGATAAAACCATTGTGCATATAAACAACTATGCTATAAGCAACCACCATGTTTAATTGGCAAACTCCAATATAACCAGGAAGAACAAGGAAAAGCAAAACTGTTAGGTTTCACTCTTAACTCTTACATATAAGAAATCTGGACAGTATTTATCCTTGATAAAATCTATTGTGCTTTGGGGCATAGTAAAAACTGCAGGTTTGCTTCTGTTGCCCACTGATCTACCCTGGACTGGGTGTGGGGTGCACTGTCCAGCACTGGCCACTTGGCTGCTGCCAAGGAGAGCAGGTTGCAGTCCCTACCCCATGCTTCAGTGAGCATTAGGGAAAGCAAGTGACTCTGATGAAATCCCTCAAGACATCAGATGTGGCAGGCCCACTTACCATGGCCAATAAATTGTAAATAGATTAAATTGGTGTACTAAAGAGCTCTCTGAGAATTGACTTATTCTGAACAATGAGTGGGATTGTCTCAGGAGGAAAGCTAGAAGAAATACAAGTCAATGGTCTGCGGACCTTAGGGTCATCTGCCCAGGCAGAGTTTCCCGCCACCAACATAAGATTTCAACCAGAATGAGGTTTCCCAAATCATGTTGAAAATGGGAAGCTGTTTTCCTCAGGCCTATCGGGAGTCCCACCACTCATCTGTCAGTTTGTCGTACTATGGTGGCTTATGAGTTGCTGTGATTCTGGAAGCTATGTCACGGGTATTTTAAATACCAGCAGGGTCCCCCATGGTGGAAAGGTTTCAGATGAGTTTCCAGATGAAGACAGACTAGGAAGAAGGAGTGATAAACTACTACTGAATATTTAGTCACTGAAAACCTTATGAATAACAGAGAAACACTGTCAGGTATAGTGCCGGAAAATGAGCCCCTCAGGTTGGAAGGCACTCAAAGTGCAACTGGGTAAGGGCTGCTTCCTCAAAGTAGAGTTGACCATGATGATGCAAATGTAGTAAAGCCCATGGGAGAAAAGCCCGCAGGACCTTACTGATGGGGTACAGTTCAAGAAAAGAAACAGCTGTAAACATCCATTAATAATCAGAACATGGAAGGTACGAAGTATGAATCTAGGGAAATTGGAAATTGTCAAAAATGAAATCGAACACATAAACATCAATATCTTAGGCATTAGTGAGCTGAAAGACTGGTATTGGCCATTTTGAATCTGACAACCACATGGGTTACTATGCCGGTATTGACAAATTGAAGAGGAATGGTGTTGCATTCATGATTAAAAAAAACATATCCAGATCAGTCATGAGGTACAACGCTGTCTATGATAGGATAATATCCATGCACCTACAGGGAAGACCAGTTAATACCACCATTATTCAAATTTATGCACCAACCACTAAAGCCAGTGAGGATGAAATAGAAGAATTCTACCAACTTCTTCAATCTGAACTTGATTAAAAATGCAATCAAGATGTATTGATCATTACTGGTGATTGGAATGCAAAGGATGGAACAAAGAGGAAGGATCAGTAGTTGGAAAATATGGCCTTGGTGATAGAAATATGGCCTTGGTGATCAGTAGTTGGAAAATAATGATTTGTTCATTTCAAATACCACCTTTAGGCAGCATCAGAGATGATTATACACATGGACTTCACCAGATGGAATACACAAAAATCAAATTGACTATATTTTCAGAAAGAGACGGTGGAAAAGCTCCATATCATCAGTCAAAACAAGGGGCATATACTCATATGCAAATTCAAACTGAAGCTGAAGAAAATGAAAACAAGTCCATGAGAGCCAAAATATTACCTTGAATATATCCCACCTGAATTTATAGATCATTTGAAGAACAGATTTGGTACATTAAACACTAAAGACCAAAGACCAGAAGAGTTTTGGGATGACATCAAGAACATCATACATGAAGAAAGCAAAAAGTCATTAAGAAGAGAAGAAAGAAGGAAAAGCTCAAAATGGATATCAGAAGAAACACTGAAACTTGCTCTCCAGAGTAGAGATGCTAAAGCAAATGGAAGAAATGAGGAGGTCCAAGAGCTGAACAACAAAAAAAAATTTTTAAAGGTAAGCTCAAAAAGACAAAGTCAAATATTACAACAAAATGTGCAAAGATCTGGAGTCAGAACACCAAAAAGGAAGAACATGCTTAGCATTTCTCAAGCTGAGGGACCTGAAGAAAAAATTCAAGCCTTGGCTTTCATTATTAAAGGATTCTCTGGGCAAATTATTGAATGATGCAGAAAGCATCAAAAGATCGAAGGAATACACAAAGTCACTGTACCAAAAGGAAATGATTGCTGTTCAACCATTTCAAGAGGTAGCATATGATCAAGAGCCAATGATACTGAAGGAAGAAGTCCAAGGTGTATTGAAGGAATTTTCAAAGAACAAGGCACCAGGAATTGATAGAATAAAAATGGAATTCTTTTAAGAAAGTGAGGCAGCACTGGATGCACTCACTCACTATGGCAAGAAATTTGTAAGACAACTATCTGTCTGACTGATTGGAAGAGATCCATATTTGTGCCCATTCCAAAGAGAGGTGACCCAACAGAATGCAGAAATCATTGGACAACATCTTTGATATCCCATGCAAGTAAAGTTTTACTAAAGGTAATACAGAAAAGGCTGCAAGCATACATTGACAGAGAACTTCCAGAGGTTCAAGCCAGAGTCAGAAGAGGACGTGGAAAGAGAGATATCGTTGCTGATATCCGATGGATCTTGGCTGAAAGCAGAGAATACCAGAAAGATGTTTACCTGTGCTTTATTGATTACACAAAGGCTTTTGATTGTTTGGATCATGACAAGCATGGACAACATTATGAAGTATGAGTATTCCGGAACACTTAATTGTACTCATGAGGAATCTGTACCTGGACCAAGAGGTAGTTGTTCTTACAGAACATGGGAACACCGAATGGTTTAAAATTAAGAAAGGTGTGCGACAGGGTTGTATTCGTTTGCCATACTTATTCAACCTCTATGCTGAGGAAATAATCCGAGAAGCTGGGTTACATGAACAAAAACGTGGCATCAAGATTGAAGGAAGACTCATTAACAACCTGTGATATGCAGATGATATCTCCTTGCTTGCTGAAAATGAAGAGGACTTTAAATACTTACTAATGATGATCAAAGATCCTTCAGTAAAGGTTGCACCTCATTGCAAAGAAAATAAAAATACTTATCACTGGACCAATAAATAATATCAGGATAAATGGAGAAAGGATTGAAGTTGTCAAAGACTTCAATTTGCTCAGATCAACCTTCAATACTCGTGGAAGCAGCAGTCAAGAAATCACATGACATATTGCGTTGGGCAGATTTGCTGCACAAGGTCTCTTTTAAGTGTTCAAGAGTGAAGATGTCAGTTAGAGGACAAAGTCAGTTAGAGGACCCGACCCAAGCCGTGGTATTTTCAGTAACCTCATTTGCATGTGAAAATTGGGTAATAAATAAGGAAGACCTTGTAATACTTGATGCATTTGAGTTATGGTGTTGGAGGAGAATATTAAAAGTACCATGGACTGCCAAACGAACAAA
>NW_006408632.1:96944-98287 GCF_000296735.1 Chrysochloris asiatica
GAGTCAGTGAAAAAGAGAAAGGTCCCCAATGAGATGGACTGGCACAGTGGTCCACAGCAATGGGCTCAAGCGTCACAAGGGTTGTAAGGTTGGCACCGGACCAGGCAGGGACTTTGTTCTGCTGTACATGGGATTGATCTGAGTCAATACCGACTTGATGGCACCTAACAAGAACAAAAACATCCAGTTCTCTAAACTAAAAAGAATACATAACGTTTTTGATTACTTACTGTATATCTGTTGCAGTTCTAAATACTAGACACATATGTATCCATTCTTTCATAACACCCCTCTGGGGATCTATTGATATAATATGTGCTCCATAGTTTTTTCACTCTCGTTTTACAGATGATGGGTAGAATGATCTGGAACTCCTATCCAGCTGTGTTCTAGGTCTGGCCCCTCACTTACTGCCTTTCTTGGCAGCCTTGTTCATAGAGGAATCTAAGAGGGGGACTGATTTGATGTCATATTTTATATCGGGCCTCTTTCTACTCACTTTCCCTGGAGTTATCCCAGATTCAAGTGAAAGAAAACCTTCTAGTTCTCTCCCTAGGGTTCTATGAGGAACATGCAGGTGTTTCTAGGTGGTTTTCCTCTGGCCACATTCGTGCATTAAACCCAGAATCAGTTTGAGGACAAAGGTGCACCTGACCATGGTATTATCAGTAGCCTCACATGCATGTGACAGCTGGGCAATGAATAAGGAAGACTGCAGTAGAAGAATCGATACATTAGAATTATGGGGTTGGAGAAGAGTATTAAAAGTACCATGAACTGCCAAAAGAACAAACCAGTCTGTGGTGTTAGATTGCTCCTTGTAAGTGATAATGGTGAAACTTCATCTCTCATGTTATATGAGGGACCAGTCTCTGGAGAAGGACATCATGCTTGGTAAAACAGAGGGTTAGCGACAACCAAGTGGGCCCTCCATAAAATGAACTAAGTGTAGTGGTTATAGATCGGGCTGCTAACCTCAGGGTCAGCAGTTCGAAACCACCAGCTATTCTGCAGGAGAAGGATGAGGCTTTCTGCTCCCGTAAAGATTTACAGCCTCAGAAACCCTGTTCAGGGTCACTATGAGTCGGAACCGACTCCACGGCACATCACAACAACAACAATAATGACAATTGTGAGGTTGGCGCAGGATCAGGCAGTGCTTCTTTCTGTTGTGCATAGGGTTGCTATGAGTCAGAACCAACTTGATAGCACCTAACAATAACTCATTAACAACCTGCGATATGCAGATGATACAAGCTTGCTTGCTGAAAGTGAAGAGGACTTAGAACATTTACTGATGAAGATCAAAGAGCACAGTCTTCAGTATGGATTGCATCTCAGTG
>NW_006408632.1:99307-104290 GCF_000296735.1 Chrysochloris asiatica
CTATGGGTCGGAACCGACTCGAAGGCACTTAACAACAACAACAACAAGAAGTTAGATTCTGGTGTCCTGGTATGGTGCACTGTAGGATAAGCATTGGATTGCTAACTGCAAGGCCAGCAGTTCAAAAACATCAGCTGCTCCTTGGAAATCCTGTACAGGGTTGATATGATTGGGAACTTTCCCCAGGGCTCTTAACAACAAGTTAGATTTAAAAAAGAAAGGATTGTACTTCTATCTAACTCCTTTGAAGACTGGCTTGCATCTGTGATTTGAAAAGGTGCCAGTAGGAGCACTCAGGAAATGAAAACCAAAGCAGAGCTTCTTGCTGTGAGGGTTTCTCTCACCCCTTCCAGGAACTGCTGACACCAGCTTTGGGGCATCCTGAAAAGGAGATGCTTGCTTGTGTGCACAAAACATCTAGCATGGAGAATTTACACCAGGTTTTCTTATGTTTCAAGTACAGAAGTTTAAATGTACCAGCCAGTCTTCTTCCCTATGCCCCACCTGCAAAATCTGGTGACCCCACTCAGCTGCCCTTCAAGGTCCCGCCCCATGCCACTTCCTTGGGGTCACTCTGCCTGTACTCTGGAGGCTGAGATGTCAACACCAAGCTCTGTGCTGTGGAACATTCTCAGTGGATGGGAAAGAGGCAGAACAGGATGTGCATTATATTCATCCTTGCATCTCCACCACCTCGAATAGGAGAGATGCCATGAAACATTGAATCATCAGCACAGACCAAAATCCAGAAACCAAACTTGTTACTGGAGAATCAATTCCAACTCAAAGCACCCCATGTGTTACAGAGTAGAACTGCTTCACAAAATTTGATTAGTATAATCTTTATAGAAACAGATTGCCTGGACTTTCTTCCACAGTGCAGATGGATGGGTCCAGTTAGTAATCTAGTGCCAACCATTTGGGTTCAGTTAGTAGTCTACTGGGGTCAGTTAGTAATCTAAGAACAACCATTTATGTTAGTAGTTTGATGGGTTCAGTTAGTAGCTTAGTGTCAGCCACATGCACCACTCAGGGACCCTTGGGCAGGGACTGTAAATGTGGTAACTCGGCTGCCAGCAAGTCTACTGTTGATGGAGTCAGATTTTTTTGAAGGCAAGATACAGTGGGAATAAAAAAGTAATCTTAAAGATTATTCTCTTTGCTTCTCAGCTTGTATGAAAATCCATTTGGCATTTCCTGATTGAGCATCGCTACGAGCTGGGCATTGTTCTAGGTGTAGTGGGTGCTGCAAATGAGCCGCACTAAGTCTTTCCACGATGGGCGTGTCCCAGAAGCGAGACTCCTCCCTGTTTGGACCGGCCAAGATTCCTGGCTAGCGCGTGAGATGGAATTCCTTCTTGGTCTTGTCTCCGCAACTGATAACCACAAAGCAAGGCGTTCACTATATTTTTGTTATTGCTGTTAGGTGCTGAATCGTTGGGCAACACAGTCATTATGTTAGAGCCCATTCCTCTAGCCACTGTGTCAGTCCTTCTAGTTGAGTCTTCTTATTTTGCAGTGACCCTCTACTAAGCAGTTGGCCTTCTCCAGGTATTGGTCCCTGCTGATCACATGTCCAGAATAAGCAAGACAAAGTTTCTTCATTTTCGCTTCTAAGGAGTACTGTGACTGTACTTGCTCCAAGACAAATTTATTTGTTCTTCTAGCAGCCCGTGTTGTTATTCGATGTCTTTCTCCAACATAGTTGTTCAAATGGGTCAATTTCTTGGTTCTTTCTTTTTCATTGTCCAGCTTTCCTAGTTATTTGAGGTGATTGAAAATAGCAAGGCTGCTGTTTCACAATGACAATGACAATTTTTCACACCCTTCCTGTCACCAGAGCCCTGCTCTGCCCCACCCAAGTGCTTGTAAGAAACAAAGCCAGTAGGGCTGATTAACCAAAAGCTTCCCTAGGTCTCAAATGTAGCAGGATCTACTGTGATATTTAAGCAGAAGATGATTTTAAAAGATGTTTTGTTGACATAAAAATCTACACATGAATGTACATAGCAGTTTTATTTATAGGTACCAAAGAGTGGGAACAACTAAAATGTCCTCCAAGAAACTGTGATATACCCACACAGTAAAGCATTAATAATTTAGGGAGAGAAAAAAAAAAAAAATAAAAAGAGGTATCAAGCTATGGGAAAACATGGAGGAAACTTAAACGTATGTTGTAGAATGAAAGAAGCTACATACTTTGTGATTCCAATGATATGACATTCTGGAAAAGGCAAAAACATAGTGGCGGTGTCAAGATGAATTGGGGGGGGGTTGCGGGGCGCTCAGGTGAATGAGGCTGGAATGACCGGTGGAGCACAGGGGAGTTCTAGGGCTGTGAAACTCTATTGTACATGTGACATAATGTGTTTGTCAAAACCCGCAGGACTATTAGGACTAAACATAAAGAGTGAACGCTCAACTATGGGCATTAGCTAAATGATGTGTCAATTGTTGTTAAGTGCCGTCGAGTCGATTCCGGCCCATAGCGACCCTGTATAGGGTTTAGATGGAGCAACTGGTGAGCTTGAACCACCGATTTCACAGTTCAAACGACTTTGCAATCTGACACATTAGCCCACAGTGCCATGCCAGAACTGGTTCATTAATTGTAACAAATATACCTCAGGAATAATAAAGGAGACCTTGTACAATGAGGAAGGGATGTATGGGGATATACGGATACTTTTTGTCCAATTTTACTGTAAACACAAAGTACTCTAAAATTAAAATCTATTTAAAGCTAAAAGAAAAGAAAAGAAAAGGTATAGAGTATTGTCGGTTCCCAAGGAGTGCTTGCTCACAGCCTCCCTCTTAAAACCAGGCTGGGTCTCATCTCATCTGGGGAGAAAAACCCACCTGGAAGATCTGAGGGTCCTCAAGATTGAGGCTGCACTATAAATATATCTGATATTTTCAGTTTGATGTTCTCCCAGTTTATGTGAAAGAATAAATAGCTATGATAAAGATTTTTATACAGATATATAAATTTCCAGAACCATATTTAGATGTAAAGACAGATGTAAGTATTTGGGAAAAAAAAAAAAGATTGAGGCTGCAGAGACACAGGACACTATTCAGGCAGATGATGGGTTCTCTGCAGGCCTTGGCAGCAAATGGAAAACAACACAAAACCTTTAATTTTGGTGGAAATGAGACCTGCCAGAGGGAAATGTGTACCCTGATAAGGAGAGATCCTCTTCAGGACAGATTGGGCACCCGAGGCTGGCTCCAGCCCTTCTCTCCTCATCCCTGCACACCCTTGTGTAGGCTGACTGCTCTCGGAGGGAGAATGCTGCCTCTGCTTCACAGAGAATGCTCTGTGGTCTCACATGGCCTGGGTCAGGCAAGGAGAAAACTTGAAAATGACCAATTGCCAAGTGCTCACTGTTGTGGTTGTTTAGAGCTGTGGAGTCATTTCCAACTCATAGAGACTTTGTATAGAGTTTCCAAGGAGTGGCTGGGGGGGTTGAACCACCAGCCTTGAGATTCAAACCAACCTGAGGTCCAGTGCATTATCCTATAGTGCCATACCAGGACTCCGGAGCATTCCAAAGTCAGAAGAGAGATTCTTGGCTTATAACGCTCTCTGGAAATTGAATGGTAGGATCTTAAGGAAAATACATATTATCACATAGCAACAAAATAATGTTTATTCATTCAGAAATATTTATTGAACAGCCACTCTGAGTACATACTTAATGAAAAGTTGGCAAAATGTACAAGATATGCTTGCAAAATCTGACCTTCTTGGTTAGCGTTTGGTCAGTTGTCTTTGAGTGGGCATTATTTATTTCAGACGCTCGCTGAATGAGGTGTAGAAGGTGCTGTCATTCTTGCTGGTGGTTCTATGGCTGCTGGTCTCCTGTAGCAGAGGAGAGACAGGTCTAGGTACCTGCTCATCAGTATTGTTATTATTTCTCAGGAGAACAGACATGGAACCCGGCAGGAAAAATGGCTGCAATGTTAGTCTGACAAGGGTGTAAGAGATGAGTCAACTCAATTCTATCAAACATCATCCAGAAAACCTCACTGCTGGTGCCACTGCTCACTTGCTTCCTTTGTTTCAGATGATTCACTTTGTGTCACTCAAGAATTAGCTTCAGAGTGTTCATGTCACATTGCTATCAGAAATGAAAACCCAGAATTGCTGTAAAAGGAAGACATTAGATTGAACCATAAGATCAATTTAATAATTAATAGAGGGACTTCTGATTTTGGTGGTGGCAGAGCAGAGTCAGGTAGGGCAGGCTTTGTGGGGGAGGGGCTGAAAATCCAGAGAAGTTGCTTTCACGCAACAGCACCAGAGCTCTGGATCTAGCATAAGTTTCAGGACGTCAGTTCCCCGCACCAGCCGGTGGAAAAATCATGGTATAAAGGAAAATATTGAGATTTAGGAACCGGGAAAGATACTGGACTCCCTCTGCGCCATCCCTCCCGGGCGGAAGTCAGAGGATGGGGATACAGCCAGACCAGCACAGGGAACCTGAGCTAAAAGCTGTGCCGTGACATTTGCAAAAGGAGGTTTGGAGGGATTCTATACGTTTTTTTCCTACTCTTCCCTGCCACGCCTCCTTTGCCCAGCCTGGATGCCTTCAGGCAGGTGGGTATACACACCCCAAAAGAGTCCATCATTGAGACCACAGCTTTCCCATGGCACTGAGAGAAAGAGCCCATTGGTCCAAGGGCAAATTCTTTGGCTGCTCCTTTTGACTTCTGCCTGTGGGTCCCAGACCTAAAGTTAACTTGTTCAGGACCCTTTACTTCTGCCTATCCAGCAAGAAAAAAAGCAGGTTTGGCCTGACAGACAAACCATATGAACAATATGTAAAACCCCAACATAAAAAGGCACAACTATTTCAAGAATTACACTGTGCACAAGCAGATACCTAACTGACCTTCAGAGACAAAAATAGTAGACAATCTTTCTCCCATGAACTTCTCCATATCTATCTGCTCACCTCTACGGTGGTATCTAGAGGA
>NW_006408632.1:105335-106368 GCF_000296735.1 Chrysochloris asiatica
AAAGACAAGGAGAGACGCCTAAAAGCAACCAGGGAAAAGAGAAATGTTACTTGCAAAGGCAAGCAAATCAGATTAAGCTCTGACTATTCAGCAGAAACCATGCAGGCAAGAAGGCAATGGGGAGAGATATACAAAATCCTAAAAGAAACAACAACAACAACAACAACAAAACCCCCACAAAACTGCCAACCAATCATCTATCCAGCAAAACTGTCAATCAAATACAATGGTGCAATCAAAACATTACAGGATAAACAGAAGCTAAGAGATTTTTGTGAAAGCCAATCCAACACTTTAAAACATCCTAAAGGGAGTTCTTTGGACTGAAAACCAACAAGAACAGACAACAACCAGAGATTGACAGGTGTGGCAACACCACCTAAAACTCAGACGATGGATAGCAGAGTCGAGAACAGAACAAAATTACAACAACGACTTAAAAGGAGCTGTGATGTCAACCGAAGATCAAAATAATAACAATGTCAAAGAAGGGAAAAATGTAGGAACAGAGATCCAGGTGGTGAGGGGGTCAGGTAGATTACAGGATACAATAGATTGATTGTCTTAAATGGAGGGAAAAGTTAATAGACTATAAGGTAACCCCAAAGAAAGTTAATACTTCACAACTTACCATGAAAACAAACTTCCACACAGAACAAGCAAACATGAAAACTTAGAAGAAACCTACAAGAAATAGCACAAAAAACACAAACTCAGCACAAGAAGGCATGCAGAACAAAGGAATGAATAGCACTACCAAAAAAAATAACATAATGGGAGCAATTAATTCATACCTATTGATAATTACATTGAATGTCAATGGATTATATACACCAGTGAAGAGACAGTGGCAGAATGGATAAGAAAACAAGACTCTTCAATATGCTGCCTGCAACAGACACACCTTACACACAAAGACAAAAACAGACTAAAAGTTAAAGGATGGAAAAAAATATACCAAGCTAACTGCAACAAAAAACAAGTAGGAGTGGCAATTCTAATCTCCGATAAAGTAAACTTTAAGACAAAAACC
>NW_006408632.1:107502-109393 GCF_000296735.1 Chrysochloris asiatica
TAATGAAGCAAGCATAACCCTCATACCAAAACCAGGGAAGGACATCACTAAGAAAGAAAATTATAGACCAATATCCCTCATGAACATAGACATAACAATTCTCAACAAAATCCTAGCCAACAGAATCCAGCCACACATCAAAAAAATAATATATCATGACCAAGTGGGTTTCATAAAAGGGATGCAAGGATGGTTCAACATTAGAAAAACAAGAATTTTGTAATCCACCAAATAAATAAGAAAAAGGAAAAGAACCACATGATCATATCGATTGATACAGACAAGGCATTTGACAAAATCCAACATCCATTCCTGACAAAAACACACAACAAAGTAGGAATTGAAGGGAAATTCCTCAACATAATCAAAGAGCATGTATATAAACCAACAGCCTACATCACTATCAATGGAGAGAAACTGAAAGCCTTCCGTCTGTGAACTGGAACCAGACAAGGATGCCCTTTGTCACCACTCGTATTCAATATTGTTTTGGAAGTCTCAGCCAGAGCTATATGGCAAGATAGGGAAATTAAAGGCATCCAAATTGGCAAAGAAGAAAGAAAACATTCTCTATTTGCAGATGATATGATCCTATACATAGTAAACCCCAGAGACTCAGTAAAATATCTACTAGACATCATTGGAAGATTCAGCAAAGTGGCAGGGTATAAGATCAACATGCAAAAATTAGTTGGATTCCTCTATAGTAACTATGACTGTTGAAAAGGACATTAAGAAATCAATACCATTTACAATAGCCACCCAAAGGATGAAATATCTTGGAATAAATGTAACCAGAGAAACAAAGGACTTATACAACGAAAATTACAAAACACTACTACAAGAAACCAAAAGAGACTTACAGAAATGGAAGAACATACCATGTTCCTGGATAGGAAGACTCAACATAGTGAAAATGTTAATACTGCCCAAAGCAATTTACACATATAATGCAAATCCAATCCAATATTCTTCAAAAAGATGGAAAAGACATTTACAAACTTTATATGGAAAGGAAAGAGACCCAGGATAAGCAAAGCACTGCTTAAGAAGAACAAGGTTGGAGACCTCTTACTCCCCTATTTCAAAATTTTCTACATGGCTACAGTGGTCAAACAGCCTGGTACTGGTACAATAAAAATGGCCTCCTGTGGAGCCTTTTCATTGCATAAGACCGTAGGTGGAAACCAGAATCCCATCCAGAATTGTCTGAGGTGGGAAATTTCCACTGGAAAGGATGAGTAGACCAATCTGGAGAGGCTAGAAGAAAAGAAGATACTTTGTGAAGAAAGACCAGCAGGAAAAATCAGAAACAATAATGGCAGTATTTATTTTGATTGCTATAAGAACAAGAAAGCTGTTTGCCTGGAAACCATCAAGGCAAGTGGTCGGGACCCCTCAGAGCAAACTCCCTTCCAAGACTGGGACTCAAGGGGAATACACGAACAGGCATGTGGTCTGGCTGGTAACCACATTGGTCACTGATAAGGGGAAGAGGGGGAAAAACAGCAATGAAGTTAGGATATAAGTCTGACCACACTCAATAGATTCCTGTGAACCCGGGTGGAGACATGGATGGCCAGCAGTACAGCAAGACCTGGGGACTCCTGGGCCCAGAGGCAGTGACATGGCCACAAAGGAGTAGAGTGGAGAGTGAAGGAAGAGTCCAGCTGATATGAAGGGAGGGGAGATGCACAAGAACACCCGTATTTGCAAAAACTACCCACCTGACCTGACTTTGATGGCTGGATGATCAGAACTTGACTAGAAGAAGAAAGAAGAGGGAAGAAGTAAAAAAAAACAAAAACGTAGAGTCACTCGATACAACTTGATGAATTTTATCTATACTTATGGATGCAGTAGCTCAAAAAAGGTAACAAATCTTTACAGC
>NW_006408632.1:109668-122420 GCF_000296735.1 Chrysochloris asiatica
GTACAATAGTGAATAATTGCCATTAGGACTGACTGTGAGGGTCAGAAATATAGAGGTAGATGTTTTTTGACAAAAGGAGGGGAGTGATTGATTTTGCAGGCCAGGAGCAGAGGTTCCTGGGACCATTCAATAAGAAGAGCAGAGAGCGGGACCCAACCCAGACAGGTATGGACACAGAGAGGATGATGTGGACAGATGGAGTGGCTGGGGAAACTGGACTCAGGGAGGGAGAGGGGCTATGGGCTGATGGCCAGGGGTCGGGGGCAGGCCTGTGGGATGTATCCTTTGGTTATTTGATGATGCATGCAGGGGATTGTAATCATTGCCATGAAACGAAATATGATAGGATGAATGTAAAACTGATGTTCCTCCATGTAACCCAACATAATTCACAATAAAAACTTAAAAAAAAAATTAATAGAGAAGAAAAACCACACTGATGACAAATCCATATTTTAGCTTCGCTAATGCACAGAAGGCTTGTTCTTTCTCTGGAGACGAGATATAAGCAAGAGCCTGGGTGGGTTAAAGCAGCCTCTCTTTTTCCTTGATTGTTTCCAGAAGAATTCCAAGAGAACTGAACAACGGAGGTCTCTTTCCCTTCAAGATCCAAGGTCCGGTAATACATATGTCTTCCATAGTGAACAGTGCCCACAGATGAAGTGGCACTGCTATGTACCGTGCTAATCCAGTGGAGAGAAAAGATGAATGTGATATGACCCTCCCCCTCTATGAGTCTAGAACTCCAGTAGATGAGATAGCAGCTGTCTCCCAAAGGTGGTCCTAGGTGGTACAGGGGCCCACCTAGGAGAATAAACTCTTGAGTGTGAGGGGACCCAGGGAGGAAAAGACTTCTGTGGCTCTGAGAGAGTCAGGGAAGCTGCTTGGAGAAGCATTCTTTGAGTTGGGTCTGGAGGACTAATTGCGATTTTGTTGTTGTTGTTAAGTACTGTCAAGTTGGCAGTCCAGTGCTTATTCTACAGTGCCACACCAGGACAAAGCAGAGGCTTAAAAGGAGATTGGGAAGTGAAGAATTTTTTGGGGAAAAAATCTTGCCAATTGACTGAATTTGAAGGTCACTGAGATGGGTGGGTGCTTTGAGAAAGTGAAAAGAGAGGTTGGGCAGATCCTGGAACTCCTTGAATGTTACTGAGGAGCTTCAGTATTTGGCCAAAACAGGGAGCCATTGAAGGTTTATGAGCAGAGAATAATGCAGCTTATCTTTTATGTGTGACGCTGTAGAATAAGCACTGGACTGCTAACCCCAAGATTGGTGGTTCAAACCCACTAGCCTTGGAAACCCAATACAAGGTCACTGTGAATGTGAATGACAATCGTTTAGGGGATTACTTGAAAAGACAAGGAAGGGGAGGGGAGCAGAAGGGAGGGAAAGAGAGAGACAGGAGGTTGGATTTAATGTTTCACTTTCCTTTTGCAAGACAAGACTACTTGATTTAGATTTCTATAGAAAATGCTTACAGAGTTAAAGGAAACTGAGTCTCAAACTAGTTATCTATCTAGTCCCTGAGAAAGAGATTCATGACCTTATTTGATTTTTTAAATCTTTTATCATAGAGAATTTCCGACATAATGAACCTTCATGTACCCATCACCTGGCTTCAACAACGATCAGCGTATGGCCTATTCGGTCTCACCTATCCCTTTACTTCACTACCCCTCTCTCCACTAGATTTTTTGAAGCTAATCCCACACATCATGTTATTTGATCTATAAATATTTCTGTATGTATCTCTAAAATACAAGAAGTCTTGTTTTTGTTCAACAAAATCACAAAGCCCTTACAATAAGATCCAATTAATAAGGGTGTTTTTTCTTTTCTTTAAAGAGCAGCAGATCTTTCCCAGCATTCACACCCTTGGTTTTGAATGACCCTTTCTGTTGTTTAAAGCCTGCATTGTGGTCTGAGTCTTTGATGTTTTTGGAAGCTTCTTGTAGAGAAGGAGTCAGTGCCATCTGAGGCTGAGCCACTTGGACATCAAGCCTCTGAATTCTGGAAGGAGTTGAGTCCACCCTCTGGTCCAAGGTCTCCAGGCTCTGGCTTTGTTAATGCACCTGCCCTTTTCTCTGTGTTTGTCCATCTGGCCCTCTTCTACATGAACAATCCCCATTAAGTCAGGGCTGTAGAAAATCCTTGGGGCAATGAAGATGGCACAGAAAGCAAAGCCACTGTCCAATAGGGCAGTATGGCTGGAAGAGCCAGTGTTTTCCAAAACGATCTCTTTGAGAGAGAGAATAAAGAGCTGTCAAAACATGACAGACGTCTGACTCCAGAGAATATTAGCTGACAGTTTCCCAAACAGCAGTCAGCCCTTTACAGAAATGTCCCCAAATAGCTGATATGTACTGTCAATAAGTTTTGTCCTTGTTAGTTGCCATGGAGACCATTCCACCTCTGGGTGACCCTGTGCGTGCAGAGTAGAACTGCTCCACAGGGGTTTCAAGGCTGTGGGATCTTTCAGAAGCAGATCTTCAGGTCTGTTTTTTGAGGTGTTTCTGGGAGGTTTTGAGCTAGTATTGAGCGCTTAACTGTTTGCACCAACTAGGGATTCCAAAAGTATTCTATGACTGGATGAATTTATTGTTGTTTTTTGTTAAATGCTGCCTAGTCGGTTCCAACTCATAATGATCCTGTATAGGATTTTCAAGGAGTGGCTGGTGGACTTGAACCACCAACTTTGTGGTTAACAATTCAGTGCTTATCCTGCAGTGTTACATCAGGATTCCCAATTCATTCATTTGTTTAGTTTTGTTTTTGTTGAGTGCCATTGAGTCAGTTCCAACTAGACCCTGTATAGGGTTTCCATGGAGTGGCTGGTTAGTTTGAACCACCAACTTTGTGGTTCAAACTGACCTTTTGGTCAAGTGCTTATCCTGCAGTGCCACACCAGGACTCCAATTAATTAAGAAGAGTGAGAAATTTGGAAGTTTGTTGTTAGTCATGCTCAAGGTTAATAGCTAGACTGATTTTCGGTGGGTAATGAATTGTCTTTAGAATGGTAGTGTCCCATTCTCCAACCATTAGAGTCAACACTGTCAAAGTTGTCTTTCTGTGGGTTCCTGGGTTTGAGGTCATGGGTCTAGGAGGTGATGCACTGGGGAGTTGGGTCTCATCTTACTAAGTCACATATTTCTGAGAAGCTTCTTCACTGAAGTTTACAGTCAGTTTCAGAGGTGAGTGAACTCTGTTTCAGATCAGAAGGATGCGCTCTAGCAAGGAATACACTGTCCCTCCCCCAGAATACTCTTCCTTCCGTCTGGAGTGACTTTAAAGCTAATGTTTGCTGCTGGGGAAGGAGCCAATCCATTATACGATAATCCATGGCATGAATGTTTTGCTCAAGTTCATATGTCTAACAAGTGCTATTTTTTTTCTTAGGGAGTGTTATTAGTTTCATGAATAAGTGCTCTGTATTTCATTAGCATTCTTCTAGCAAAACATGATTCTGAGTCATTTCTAAAATATCTGCTCTCGCCTGCAAGTTGTTTCTCAGTTTTTTAAAAAAATGCTTTTCTACTTACTGGCAGAAAAGTTTAATACCACAGAAGCCTAAATCGGGTATGCTGAGAACCTATGGAACTGTGACAGAGATGACAGCCTGGTTACAGCCCCCATTGGGGTGGGAGTGTGGGGGGGGTGTCTCTACCCTGGACAAGCCTCATAGTGATTTGGAGGCAGGAGGTAATGTTTCACAACATGGGTATTCATCATTGCGGCTTCCTCAAAGTTTCAGCCAGAGTCAGGTTTATACAGCTTGTTGGAGGATATTAAGTTAAGAGACAAGGAAAATTGGAATCTGTACATACAGGGCTACTTTCTGAATCACGGTTGGAGAGCTTTTGACTACCAGTCTCACTACAGTTAAAACATGGCTCATTTGCACTCAATTCAGAGAGCAACTCTAGCATATCAGGGACCCCTGTCCTGGGGGAGGCTTTCTGTAGGAAGCACCTTTCCTGAAAAGGTGTCCGCCACCATACTTCCTGTTAAGGTGTTTCTTTCAATGGGAGATATCTATGCATTTCACATTGAACTATGGTAAATTTTGTCTTACTCACATGTTAGAATCTAACCAAAGCAGAGTCCCACGCCATGTTATCTACTGGGTTCCCTCCCATGGGCATCCACAGCAAAGACATCGTTTGTTATTATTTATTGTTGGGTGCCATCGAGTAGATTTCAGTTTACTGCAGCCACATGGTTACGAGTTGGGCTGCCAACCTCAAGGTCAGCAGTTCGAACCTACCAGCTATTCCACGGGAGAAAGATGAGGCTTTCTGCTCCCGTAAAGATTTACAGCCTTGGAAACCCTGTACAGGGTCGCTATGAGTCGGAACTGACTCCACAGCACATAACAATAACAACAATATGTGATACAGTGGGATGAGCTTTGGCTGCTAATGAAAAGATCAGCAGTTCAAACCCACTAGCTGCTCTATAAAGATTTACAGCCTCAGAAGCAGTTCTACTCTGTCCTGGAGGAGGGATATGATTTGAGGTTGACGCGTTTTTTGCTGTGGGTTTGTTTTTTTAGGTTTTGTGACACCGTAGAGTTTTCTAAGTTGTAATCTATGGAGGAATCCTGGTGTGGTGCTGTGGGATAATGCACAGGACCTCAAGGTCCATTTGAATCACAAAGGTTGGCAGTTCAAATTCACCAGCTGCTTCTCGGAAACCGAATAACAGGGTCGCTGTGAGTCAGAACAGACTCGACAGCACTTAACAAAAAGAATATGGGTCATTTTCCTGTGGAGCCAGTGGGTGGCTTCAAACTGTCAAACTTTTGATTAGCAGCTGAGCACTTTACTGTTGCCCCACCAGGGTTCCTTCACTGAGTCTCATTTGAAAGCAGTAGCATTTGTTTGCTTGCTTCTCAAGGACAATCAAGGAGAGACACATTCCAAGGCTTCTGTTCCCATTCAGCTCCATGAGGAAGTGGCCCTATGTTGCCTATGGAAGGCTGCCTGCCTGCTTTCCGAAGTGCAACATCTCTGAAGTAGAGGGGTCCAATGGTGCATATTTTCCCCCTCTGCAAGTAGGGCTTTGTCTCAGTCTTCCCATTGCATAACCACAAAAGCCCCCTGAGAGCTTGCTGGAACCTCCTGGCTCCTGGAGTTCACTTGAACAGGCCCACTCTCTCTGTGTAAATGGGGTTACTTTGGGGTGTTTCTGTCTTTGCACATTAAGTCTCTGGTGGGAGGCTCAGTCTCCTGAGGCTGAGGCTGGGGGACAAGATCTGAAAACTGTGTCTTGGATTGTCTTTCTGCCCAAGTGCTTACCTCTGGTGGGACAGTCACACCTCTCAGAGTACAGAGGGAAGCTCTGAGACCCGCAGAGTCCTGGAAAGACTAAGAAGCAGATGCCCTGGAGTTTCTTATTCCAATAAGCCTGTTGTGGACATTTACTACAGCAAAGGTGTATGTGAAGTGCTGTAGGATGTTTAAGATGGTAAAACACAGCCCTACCCCAGTTAGAGCGCCCGTGGGCGAGTCCGGCCAACGCTAACCATGCCGTCCGGGACTTTTATAGATACCTTTTTAAGCAATGATGTATCTTTTTTATGTATACCCTTACACAACCTTGGTCATTAAGTAATGACGCTTGTAATAGGAAACCTACCACCCATTTGTGGTGCGGTGGTGGTTTGCATGCTACATGATGCTGGAATTTATGTCACTGGTATTTGAAATACCAGTAAAGTCATCCATAGTGGACAAGTGTCATCAGCTTTCAGACCAAGACAGAGTAGGAATAAAGGCCTGGTAATCAACTTCAAAAACCAAGCCAATGAAAAGCTTATGGATCGTGACAAAATATTGTCCTTTATAGTGCTAAGGAATGAGCCACCATTTGGAAGGCACACAGAACACACAAAAGCCCCAACAGTGGATTCAAATATACAGTCAGGAAGAGGGCTCAGGGTTAAGCAATGTTTCATTCTGTTTGACATGGAGTTTCCGTGGCAAAACAACAACAGTCAGAGTAGGGGTCATATTTGTACTTTCCTGGATGCCTGACAAACCGTTCATGATAACGCTACCTCCAATCATCCAATACAGTTCAGTTTCAGCAATGTCACCACTATCTTGAATGACCTATTGTATTTTCTTATAAAAATGAGCAGGAATCAGAATGAAAGCACTACATGCTCATGATAAGAAGCCTCAGCTGTTTATATTGAACTGAGTGGAGGCAACATTGGACATTGCTGGAAAGACCGAAAGCCTTCATTTATTCACTTCGCAAATACCTACTGAGCACCTACTGTTTAGGAGTACTATTTTAGGCAAAGCCTGAGCCTCCTGCCCTTGGGGACTGACATTCTAGTGAGAGAGACAGAAATGATCAAAAACACAAAATATAAAGACAATGAAAAGGGCTAAGAAGAAAAACTAAAGTAGGGAAGGTGAATGAATACTTAATTTTAGAAAGATCAACACGAGGCTGGTCCCTACAAGATGACATTAATGACATCCCAGCTGTCTGACTTTTGCACCATGTTATATCGTTCCATAATCCTTGTTATCAACCACCCCTCCTCCCCTCTCTCATGTCCCAGGGCTCTGCAACACGCTGCAATGTCTCACACAACTCACAACTGCCAAACACAATGGCTCACACAATTGTTGGAGGTTGGTGAGTCCCAAATCCATAGTTCAGAGATCAGTCTGGAAGCCTCTTCTCACCCACAAAGTCTCAGGAGCTGAGGAACCCAAATCGGGAGGCCAGATGGCAGGCTGTAGATGCACCAGGTTGTGGGAGCTGGGGAATCAGATCAGGTGATGGGCCGAAAATCCCAGAATGGTCCGATGGAATGAGCCAGATGCAAGATATCCAGGGCAAGAGAGAGGAAACTTTGCCCAAACAGCCCCATAAATTGGACTCAGACCAGTCCCCCAATGGAAACTAAGGGTGGTGACTTGAGTCCGACCCTCTAGTGAGGTACTGACATTCTTAATCCTTGTTCTTGTTGTTAATAAGTGTCATTGAGTCGGTTCTGACTCATAGTGATCCTATGTGGGGCTTCGGAGGACAGATCGTGTGTTTGGCCCGCCGACCTTTTAGTCCAGTACTTATCCTACAGCACCCCAGCAGGACCCCTCAGTTCTTGGTTCCACCTTATCCTTACTCCTTGTTGTTGTTAAGTGCCCTTAAGTTGGTTCTAACTCATAGTGACCCTGTGTAGGGCTTCCGTGGAGTGACTTGTGGGTTTGAACCACTGACTTTGTGGCTAGCTGTCAATGTTTACCCTACAGAACCACACTAAGACTCCATTGTTGTTGTTGTTAAGTGCCATCAAGTCGATCCCGACCCATAGTGACCCTGTAAAGGGTTTCAGAGGAGCGGCTGGTGAACTTGAACCGCTGACCTTGCAGTTCAAATGGCTTTGCAGCCTGGCGCATTAACCCACAGCGCCACACCAGGACTCCATGATGGTGGTGGCTGTGTGCCGTGGAGCTGGTTCCGACTCATAAGCTACCCTGTACCGGATATCGGAGGCTGTAAATCTTTACGGGAGTAGAAAACCTCATCTTTCTCCCATGGAACAGCTGGAAGTTTCAAATTGCTGACCTTGCAGTTGGCAGCCCGATTCGTAACCACTACACTACCAGAGCTCCTTTTAATCCTTACTCCTGAGTTCCACCTTAATTCTGCTCATTAGCAAGTCATTTGAAACTGGGTCCAAAATGACAGGCATAGAGGCAGAGTGGAACAATGTGGCTAGAAGGACCATCCTCAATAACAAACTGCACTGCAGAAGCGGGTGGGAAGTTGCCCTGGAAGAATGGTAAACTTTCAGAGTGAGTAGCCGGGAAGGTATCAGGGAGAAGAAGGAGACTTGTGATAAAATCGGAAGAAAGTGAGAGAATGAAGCGTTCACAGAACTGAAAGAGAGAGAACTGCCGCGGAGGGAGCAGAAATGGCCAAGAAAGACCCCGAGACTGGAGAGTCGAGTCAGGAATTGTGCAGTCTCCTGGTCTCAGAATATGTGTTTGAGTCTCATTTGGTCCGAGGTGGAACAGAGAAGCACATACAACAACTAGTTATGTCCAATATCTGGAAAATTGTTCAAGGAACTTAACTTAGAAATATCCCCTGGCCCAAATGACCAATCGATGAAAGTTAGAAACAAAATGAGATTTAGTTCGCCATTGTCCTTTGTTTGAGATCTTAGTCATCATGGTATTCCCATTTCCTCTAAGAGTGTTGGCTTCAGCACTGTTGCTCAATGTTTGTGGGATGAATGCTTCAGAAGGCATGTGAGGTTACTAGCGTGCAGGCTTCCAGGAGTGAACTAGGTGTTAGATGTCTGCTTACCCTTGGCCCACACGCATTCCCCTGATATGGTGGTCTGGCGAGAGGTTCTGAGAGCCTCTGAGTATGAAAACAGGAGGAAGTAGAGTCAGTTCCGACCCATAGCGACCCTGTATAGGATTTCCAAGGAGCAGCTGGTGAGTTTGAACCACCCACCTTGTGGTTCAAATCAACTTTGCAATCCAGCCAGGACTCCAACCTTCAGGAGATAGTTGTTGTTGTTGTTGTTAAGTACCGTGGAGTCGGTTCCGACTCATAGTGATCCTGCACAGGGTTTCCAAGGCTGTAAATCTTTATGGGAGCAGAACGCCTCATCTTTCTCCCGCAGAACCGCTGGTAGTTTCAAACTGCTGACCTTGAGATTGGCAGCCCAACTCGTAACCACTACGCTACCAGAGATTAGTACTTACCAAAACCCACTGCCACTGAGTTGACTGCAGTTCATAACAACCCTATAGGACCCAGCAGAAGAGCTCCACAGAGTTTCCAAGTCTGTAAACCTTTATGGGAGCAGACAACCTCATATTTGTCCCAGGCTCACTCAGCCTCACAGAAGGTTGGATTTGAACCAATAATCTTCTGTGGGTCAGAGTGAGTCAGGGAGGCTGCTTGGAGAAGGATCCTTTGAGTTAGATCTGGAGAAGAGTCCAAATGCTTAACCCAATGCACCACCAGAGCTCCTTAGTATTTCCAAAGCACTTTTTAATAATTGGAGCCAATGGTAATGCAAATGGTTAACACACTCGATTAAAGGGCTAGAAGTTTGAGTCCTCCCAAAGGTACCTCAGAAGAAAGCCCTGGCAAGCTACTTCCAGAAAATCACCCACTGAAAACCCTATGGAACACAGCGCTTTTCTGACTCACGGGTTTGCCAGGAGTCAGAATGAACCCCATGGCAACTAGTTTGGCTTGGGTTTTGATAATTACCCAGGCATTTATCTTCTGAGCACATATAACACCGTAGAGCCTGAATTTCCAGATATTACAGGTAGAGTGAGTGTTCTTTCTTCTGGTCAACATGCTTGAGAAAAGAGTTTCTTTGGCACGTGCTGCCAAGATCATCCTTGCTTTCAAGTTCAAACTGGAAAGAAGCTCTGTGATTGTTCTTCAAGCTGATCTGGCGCAGAGCAATTGCAAATGCCAGCCCTGGTGATGGTTTCTAATTGAATGTGATTCTCTTTGTGAATGCCTGTCCTTGCCCGCAGCAGCATACTGACAACAAGGACTTGCCTTTGTGCGCTGATCACCAACAGATTGTATTAATTTTTCCTGATAACCTCACGGTACTTTTAATGAGATCGGTGACAAATATGCCATTTCTGGAGCAAATTAATTTGTCCTTGAAAAACAGAGTGTCATCAGAATGTATTTCCTTTGTGTCTGACATATAATACATTTTGTTTTCAATTGCTACAACCTAGTATTTCGACTTCACTGCAGGGAGGACAAGATTTTGCCAGGAGCAATACAATCGGCATAGGCACAATTAAAAGTCAGGTGATAAGACAATTGGAAGATGGTCTGCTGATATTTCTCTACTTTGTTCTTCATGTTGAAGTGGGTTGTCATTTAGCAAAGGGTTGGAAAGAAAGATGAACAAGGCAGCCAGCTGGTCATTCAGCCTTCAGGTTTCCGCGTTAATGAGAAGCGTTGTTGAATGCTGTGGAATTGGTTCCTACTCATAGTCACCCTGTATAGGGTTTCTGAGGTTTGAACTGCCTACTTTGTGGTTAGCAGGCAAATGCTTACCCTGCAGATGAAAGTGTAGTGGACCTAAAATGTAACTCTTTCTCTTTTGTGAAAGGAATCCTGGTGGCGCAGTGGTTAAGTGCTTGCTGCTAACCAGAAGGTGGGAAATTCAAATCCACCAACCACTTCTTGGGGAGAAAAGACTTGTTGATCTGCTCTAGTAAAGATTGTTGTTGTTAAGTGCTGTGGAGTTGGTTCTGACTCATAGCAGCCCTGTATAGGGTTTCTGGGAAGCAGCTGATGAGCTTGAATCGCCGACCTTGCAGTTTAAACCAACTTTGCAGTCCAACGCATTAACCCACAGTGCCACTAAAACCCCACAGGGTTGCTGTCTTAGTTCTTTAGTCCTGCAGACTAAAGAATATGTAACATTATATAACAGAAATACCATAAGCGGGGGACTTTAACAAACATTTGTTTCCTCACAGTTTGGGAAGCAAGAAGGTAGAAGTCAAGATGCCGGCTCTGTGCAAACACTTTGGAGGAAGGCCCTGGTTTCCTCTAAGCTTTGGAGCCTGGGTGTCTTCCCCCATCTCTGCTTCCTATTCTTGGTTGTTTAATCTCTTTTATATCTCAAAAAAAGATTGATTTAAGACACACCCTGCACTAACCCTGACCCCTGGATTTGGGGTTTGCTGTGGACTGCAAGGTCAGTTTGAACTGCAAAGTCAGCATTTCTAGCTCACCAGTAGTTCCTTGGAAACCCTTTACAGGGTTGCTATGAGTCAGATCGACTCATCAACTTGACAGCACTTAACAACAACACCTGTCACAGCTTTGTGAGTCATTTCCTTAAAACAAATCTCTCTATGTATATTTATGGGGACATGGTGTGACTCTGTAGGATCAGCATTGGACTGCTTCCCATAAGGTCAGTGGTTCAAACCCACCAGCCACTCCTCGGAAACCCTACACAGGGTCACTATGATATAATAGACATCACTCAATTGTTCATATAGAAATTGTTGAGTTGGCATATATATATTTTTAAAATACTTAATTTGGTAGGACTGTCTTTATGTCTTTTTTGTTTTTGTATAAGAAACCAAGAATTTAGGAAGTACGAAATACTCTGGCACTATGGGCTAATGTGCTGGACTGCAAAGTCAGTTTGAACCACAACGTAAGTGATTCAGGCTTACCAAATGCTCCTCAGAAACCCTATACACGGTCACTGTGGGTCAGAACTGACTTTACGGCACTTAACAACAACAAATACTCGAAGGAGTTATGGTGTGGTGCTGTGGGTTAATGCGCTGGATTGCAAGTTGCTTTAAACAGCAAAGTCGGTAGTTCAAGCTGACCAGTTGCTCTCTGGAAGCCCTATATAGATTAGCTATGGGTCAGAATTGACTTGACGGCACTAAACAACAACTACAATAGCAAATACTGTAAGTGAAAAAATGATAAAACTGAGTATTATAAAATGAATCTGTTTTAACTTCAGGATGGTCAAAATATCAGAAAACAATTTTCTCATTTTATGATGACAGATAAAAAGTCAATTTGTCATAAATGTCAATTGCATAGTGATAGAGAGAATACTTGCATGAGGTGAACAAATCATGATAGTAACTTTTTAACTGGTTTAAGGAAATATTTATTCATTCATTCAACAATCTTTTATTTATTTAAATATATATATGATGGTTATGTGCCGTGGAGTCAGAACCAACTCATAGTGACCCTGTACAGGATTTCCGAGGTTGTAAATCTTTATGGGAGCAGAAAGTCTCATCTTTCTCCCATGGAACAGTTGGTAGTTTCGAACTGCTGTCCTTACGGTTCGCAGCCTGATTTGTAACTACTATGCTACCAGAGCTCCTATATATATATATATATAGATATGTATACATACATATATAGATATATATTATAAATGTGTCTATGATAAATACACTTATACAAAATATAAGTGTATTATTATCATTGTTATTTATTTATCCATGCTTGTATTTATTAATATTTATTATACTAAATGCATGTGTTTCAATGTGCTTGTAAAGATATGTGATTTATTTGGGTGAAACTTGGGAGATTCCAAACAGAACTTGCCATGTTTGCCAAATGAAGATATTAAAGGACAGATAAAACAATGCCGTTCATTTCTGCCTTGAGCATTGCGCTCTTTCAATGAGCTGTTTCTATGCGATCAAATCGACAACAGCAGATTAAAAGGTCAGGTAAGAAGTTCAGGAGACAGTGAGTTTGTGTCAATGGGTGAGAAACCATGTGTAAAAGGGGGATGAAGAGTACCTATTCTGTTCTCTACATTGCGCACCTTAAAGAACGTAATAGACATTACTCAATTGCACATATAGAAATTGTGGAGTTGGTGTACGTCTTGCTGTATGTCATTTCAGTAACAATTTTGAAAAGCTTCTTGTCTGCAACATCAGTCTTTATCCTTTGCCTTTGCAGTGTTGTTCAGATCACAGATGCTGCGCTTCAACAAAGAAGCACAGTCTTATCTAATATGACAGGCCCTAGCATACACAGGGGGTCACCGACAGCAGCTTGAGTCAGAACTGGCCTCTACCAGTTCCGATTTAGATATACATTGTTGTTGTTGTTAGGTGCCATCGAGTCGGTACCGACTCATAGCGACCTTATGCACAGCAGAATGAAACATTGCCCGATCCTGGGCCAACCTCACTACTGTTGCCAC
>NW_006408632.1:125955-175483 GCF_000296735.1 Chrysochloris asiatica
GCACTTCTTCCAAAACAGATCTATTGGTTCTTTTGGTAGTCCATGGCACTTTCAGTATTCTCCTCCAACACCACAACTCAAAGGCATCAATTCTTCTAAGATCTTCCTTATTCACTGTCCAGCTTTCGCATCCATATGAGGTTATTGAAAACCTATGGAAACCCTATACAGGGTCCTTATGAATCAGAACTGGCTTGACAGCACCTAACAATAATTGAGTGACTAGAGAAAGGCATCTTGGGACTTGGCCCTAGAATTAATCTCCTTGAATCTCCTTCCTCTCCCTAGTGCCTGGTATACCTCCTGCTGCTGGCAGTCAACAGCTGCCAGATTTACGATGAATCAGATAATCACACTTATTGGGGCGGGGGAGGGGAGCTCAGGCTATGAGAACTCAAGTGCCGTTTAGCATGTTCCTATCAATTAACAAAAACCCAAATCTATATTCATCAGCTGAGGACAAGGCATTAAAAGACTCAGGCATATTTGCCTGGATATCAGACTGTATTTCAGACATTTGCTTTCAAAAGTCACTCCAGTGACTGAGACTCAAAAAGAAACTTCCAGAATGAATGTTCAAACTTCCAGATTGAATGCATTACTCATGTGAGGTAGGTTAGGGATAAAAATCTGTAGTTCAGATTTTGAATAGATTCTTTCATATGTGCACACCTGTGGGTACAAACACATATGTGTGTGTGCATGTGCACATGTGTGTGTTTTCAACCTTGGCAATCTCAGGGATGCAAGCAAAGCTCTGGTGGTGCCACAATTTCCCTGTACGCCCCAAGCCTCAGGCTAGCTGCTGTGTGTCTAATAGCCAGAGCTCCTCTAGTCCCTGAATTGCTCTAAACCCTGGCTACTCAAAGTGCAGTGCTTGGACCCAGCTGCAATGGCATTGTCAGGAAACTTGTAGAAATGCAGAATTCCAGTCCACATCCCAGCCCTGAGGAATGAGAATTCTACCAGATCCTCAGGTGATTGGAATGCACACCCTCTTCCTCTATTCTCTTTAGAACATATTTCTATGGGTCTTCAGATCCTTGCTTTGGTAAGTTTGGAATTAAACAGTTAGGGGCTCAGTATTTTAAAACTTGTTTATCTTTCTAGTGCTGGTAGGCATCATATTTGGAGTCTGAGCTTCGTTTGTTAGTTGTATTCCTTAGACTTCATTTACCAATGTCTTCCTTGGAGAGAAAGAATTAGAAACAACATGGATTTAGTAGCCTGTAGAAGTCCAAGTGGAGTCCTGGTGTGGCTCTGTGGGTTATTTGCCAGAATGCAAAGTCATCTGAACGGCAAGATTGGCAGTTCAAGCTCACCAGCTGCTCCTCGGAAATGCTATACATGGTCTCTATGGGTCAGAACTGACTCAATGGCACTCAACAACAACAGAAGTCCTAGTATGGCTGGTGTGGTTTTGTAGGATAAGCAAGGTCACTTTGAATGGCAAGGTCGGCAGTTCAAATCTACCAGGTGCTCCTTGGAAACTCTATACAGAGTCATTATGAGTTGGAACTGACTAGATGGTACTTAACAACAACAAACAACAACAGAGAACACTGGAAGGAGCCCTAACAACAGTGGATTATGAGTTGGGCTGCTAGTTGCAAGGTCAGCAATTCGCTTCTATCAGCTGCAACATGGGAGAAAGATGAAGCTTTCTGCTCCTGTAAAGATTACAGCCTTGAGAACCCTATACAGGGTCTCTATGGGTCAGGACCAACTCAACAGCACTCAACCATCACCAGCACCAGGAACACTGAATAGTGTTTCTGAGTGGTACAAATGATTACTAACAGAAAGGTTGGCAGCTCTAGTCCACCTAAAGGCTCCTTGGAACACAGGCCTGGCGGTTTGATTCTGGGAGGTCACAACCATGAAGGTTCCTTGGAGAACAATTCTTCTCTGACATACATGGGGTCTCCATGAGTTGGGGTGACTCAGTTGCAACTGCTTTGTTTGCTTTTGTTTTTAGAACACTGGAGAAGGGGCCGAGGTGGTTAAGTGGTAGAAGTCTGGCTTTCCAGGTTCGATCCCCACTCAATGCACTTAGCGTGCGGCCACCATGCATCTGTCAGTGTAGGCTTGTGTGTTACTAAGATCCTGAACAGGTTTCAGTTGAGCTTCCAAACGAATACAAACTAAGAAGAAAGATCCGGTGATCTACCTCTGAATATCAGCCAATGGAAAAAACCTGTGGATCACAAAAGCCTGACCCATTTGTGCCTGGGGCCTCTATGAGTCAGGGGCCCCCTGGATGGGTAGCTATACCAGCAGCAGCAGCAGCAACAAAACATTAGAAGCTCTCTGGTTCTATTGGTGCAGACCCTGCAGACCGAGGCATTCTCTCCTGAGAGTAAGCTGTGCCTGCCCAGCATGTCCTCAGGCCTGACTGGATATTTTACCCACAGCTTTAAACCAGAGCCAGCACTCTAACTCCAATTCTAGTCAGTTGCGTACACGTGCAACAAATTTCTTTCGAAATTTAAATATAACATTTTAAAATCTTATCATGAAACTTGGCCTTTTTATCTGAACAATGAATGGATCTAAAGGTCTGGCAGACTTTAGGATCCATTTTTCTTCTTGGGTTTATCCTGCTATTCATCAGTTTGATTCCCTTAAAATTCACTTTTTACCAGCTCTGTTTGAATTGACAGCAAGTATCATTCTTAGACTCTCTTTTTCCCCCCCCTCTTCCCTCCCAGCAGCCCCCATATCTGAATCTGTTCACACAAGCCTTATCTCCGTTGTTTTCCCAGCCCCGTCTCTGGGCTTCCACTGGCATGCCCCCAGGGACCCTGTGTCAAACAGTCCTCACCGGTCCCTCGTTCTTATGTTCTAGAAGGAAAGCTTCAAATCCTTGGCTTCACTGTTGATCAATCCCATTACATATCAGGTTCAAGCTTTGCTGGGCCAATGCTGTGGAGGTCCCTGAGAAAAGGCCTCCAGGGGTCCAGACACAGGTCCAATCGATGGTGCCTGAGGAAGTACAGTGAGTACTTGTGAGGTCAGCTTGGAGGCAGGGGACAAGAGGCTTGGTTGTGCATGAGCATTGAAGAGACTCTCCCATCTTCTGTGTGGATCAGCGCACACATACACGGTGTCGGCAGTTGTGTTCTTGAGCTGTGTGAAAATCAACTTTTTATGAGCAGAGTATTTTAATTGTGTCAGGAAACATATCTTTGTGAAGGCATCCTGTAGCGCTTCATGTGTAAATGAGGAACCTCATCAAACTGTAGGCTTGTGTCTCGGGGCTTCTTAAAACAATACACACAACAAGCACATATGTATAAACACATTTATAGATACACAGATGTATCTGACGGAGCAACACCAGCAGCTATAAAAATAAACCCAGGACACTTTAACCCTCACAGAACAACCCTACACTCGGGTGCTCTTGCTTGGCAGGCCCTTGTCTTCCCTGCTGATCCAGAGACTTAGGCTCCTTCTGTCTCTTGGACTGGATGACCCACCTCACTTCCCCTAACCTCTCACCAGCTAGAGTGTTGGATCTTGGCCCAGCAGCCCACCTCCAGCCACAATTCTATAGTGCGAAGTTGTTGTTGTGTGCCATACAGTTGCTTCTGACTCATAGCAGCAATCCCCTGTGATGGGGTAGAACTGCCTCATTGGGTTTTCTTTTATTTTTTAACTTTTTATTGTGAATTATGTGTTAGCTTACATGAGTGAACATTATCATTACATTTCTCCTATCATATTTTGTTTCATTGCAACGATCACAATCCGCCATTGGGTTTTCTTGACTGAAATCTTTATCAAAGTAGATGGCCAAGTCTTTCTCCTGCAGAGCTTCTGGATGGGTTTGATTAGCAACCAAACTCTTAACCATACTGCAAAGAGGGAACTCTAAATTTTGATTGGCAGACACTATCTCCACCATATGTGTTTATGCCTGGGTTTAACAAACAAACATGCTCAAGAATGTCTAAATATTCTTCACATGGGTATTTGAGCCACCAGTGGTATTTTTAGTTTACGGAGGGTGAGTTGATGCCCTGGGGAAATTTACTAAAATTTTGGCAAATAAGGAAGGAGCAACAAAGATCCCAGACCTGGGATTTGCAATGCCTGTTTTTTTTTTTTTTTTTCATCACTACGCTGTTGATTGTAAAATTGCAAAAACTGAAGAGTCCAATCACTAAATTGAATAGTAGAAATGGTTGGGATGGTGTGTGCTTTGTTATGTATATTTTCACCACAATTTTATAACAAAAGAAAAAAAGCTAGGCAGAGTCCAGCTGCACAGAAGTCACTCAGTGCCCTGAGACAAGACCCGGGGATGTGAGGGTGGTGGGCTGGGTCTAGAGTCGACCTCAGCCCGTGGACCTGACATCTGTTCTCTCTCAGACCTGGTTCTGACTTCTCTGCATCGTGTAAGAGTTTCTCTGCTTTTGCAGAGCTGATCCAGGGCTCAACCCAGCTTTACACTGTTTATATATACTTCCCTGGATTTCATAACTTTACTGGAACCTGCACACATACACACACACACAGTTTTTTTTTCTCTCTAAAGCACATATGTACTCAGTTCTCGTGAAACAAAAAGCAATCTAGTAACCAAAATCCACCACGACCTCATTTGTCTTGGGCGCAGTCATCCCATTTAAGGGCTGGGAGGAACCGAGCCTTTTGCCACGAGACACAGTTGCCCTAAATTGGAGAACTCAGCTCAGGAGTCTTCACATAGCTCTGCCATCCAATAACATCTGACCTCGGGCAAGAATCTTAATTTCTTGGGATTCCATGGCCTTATCTATAAAATGGGGCAAAATCACCCACTTTGTGCAGGGTTGCTGTGGTAACACAGGGTTTAAAGCATTTGACTGCTAATGAAAAGGTTGACTATTCCAACTCACTCATGGTTCCTTGGGAGAAACATACGGTACTCTGCATGTAAAGATTGTTGCTGTATAGGGTTTCTGTGAAGTGACTAGTGGGTTTGAACTGCTGACTTTGAGGTTAGCACTCCAGTGCTTATCCTACAGCACCAGAGCAGGACTCCTCTATGACGATTACAGCCCTGGAAACCCTATGAGATCAGTTGTACTCTATCCTATGATTTGGAATCTGCTCAATGGCAGTGGGTCTGATTGATTTAGGTGGTGTGGGCTAGGGATCCCGGCCATGGATGCTGTTCAGCTTTAGTCAGGAAGTGGTGGGTGATGCCCACGGAGTCTGTTCCTTTCCTCTGCACCTCATCTCTGAAAGACTCCTTCCCATTCCCACCCACCTAACTGCTCTGGTCCCAGTTCCAAGCTCTGAACCTTTACTCTTGGCTCGCTTGCCGTGTGCACCCTCCTTTGCTGGTCTATGGGTTATTTTCTCTGTAGGGTTTCACTGATCCCGTGGATGCACATGCCATATGCTGGCCTCTATCCCCATAGGCACCTCCTCCTGCCCGCCCCCTTTGTTTCATTCCAGTACAGTGTCTCTAGCACCTGGGTACCAACTGTGATATATAATCTGCTGTGATATATAATCAGTCTCTGCTGATCTTCCTTTCTGTTCCCTTAGTCACTGGGCCTGTCTCCAGCATCCTCGATCTCCAGTCCACCCTCCTTGCCAAGGCCATATGCATTTTCCTACAACTCTTCCCCCGGAAGCTGATAGAGACTGCCTTCTCCTCACCAGGTAACAGACTTGCTAATGATCACCTATCTAAACGTCCTGAGTCTTTGAAATGAAGCCCCAATCTAAAACCCGATGATCAAAGTCCAGCAGGGTCTAATCCCATCCTGTTGTCCTTCCTTTACCTGTTTCTTCTCTACAGTTAAAATGATTCCAGTTTAGTCAAATTCAAACTCACTGTGATTCCCTGAGAAGAAAGAAGCCAGCTTTAGAGTCCCAGTTGGCTTTCTGGACTTGTTTCCTTTACTCTTAGATTCCCCACGCCTGGAATTCAGTCCTCACTCTACTCTCCACTTGTATTTATCAAAATATCTCACCAACTGGGGGTTGTCCGTGTGAGTGTCCTTGCGGGGCAGTGATTATGCACCAGGTGCAATTCATTGGGGTTTAAAAATGAATTTAGAATTGTTGAAATTGAACATTCAGGAAACAGTTTCTTTAAGCATTAGAGTTATCTAGTTATTTAAGAATGCTGGAGATGCAGTGGTCCAACTCATTGAAAAGTTGGTAGTCAATCAAACCCATCCAGGGGCTCTGAAAGAGGAAGAGCTGGTGATCTGCTCCCATAGATTGGTGTTTTTGTCCTTAGCTGCCTTGAAATTGGTACCCACGCATAGCAACCCTGTGTACAACAGAACAAAGCACCGCCCATCCTGCACTGTCCTCACAATCTTTCCTGTGTCTGAACCCATTGTTACAGCCACTGTGTCAGTCCATCTTCTTGAGGGGCTTTCTCTATTTTACCAAACATGATGTCTTCTCCAGGGACTGGTCCCCATGAGTTAGGGGCCGACTCACAACAACAACAACTAGTTTTCCAATAAGTTTGGGATTTGACATTTCTTTCTTCTCTTAAGAAACAAAGAAAGGTTGTATTTCATCATCTTATAGTCTTAACGAGATTACTCAGGTTTGTGATTCAAATTCTCACCTCTGGAAAAATGACTTCTTAAATAACTCATCTCTTAATTCATAGAAGTGCAGTAATCTGAAATAATTCTAATCTAAAGATCAATCAATCTAATAACCAACCACTACCACTTATCTCCCTTATGGGGAATACATAAGTATATAAAACATAGCTACACAAAGGAAGAACTCAGTGAAAGAGAATTTTTCAACATATTTTAAAGCAAGATACTTGTCTGAGATTCACATCAGTAGTCACTAGTAGAGTAAAAGCTCAAGATTTACAGTTAAGTACTTAGCAAACTACTGAGGAAAAATTCAATGGATAAAAATCTTTGCTCAGATGTCTGTCTACTTTTTTAAAATGAAATGATATATAAAGCACGCATTAGTGGTATTGAATCCCAATCCCAATCAAGACTGTAAGCTATATGCTACTAAAACATTCCAGAATTGAATTCATTGGGGGATTTGACTATTTCAAAGGAAGTCAATGACTATCACATTTCCAAGTAGTTCCAGGGACACTTACCTTCTTATCATATTTGTTGTGGGTTGACTATGCCCTCCAAAAAGATATGTTGAAATCCAACCCCCAGTAACTATGAATGTGACCTTATTTGAAAGTAGCGTTAAAATGGAGTCATGCTGGGGTAGGTTGGACCATAAAATCCAATGATTGGTATAGTTATAATAAGGCCATGTGAAACTCAGGGACTCAGATTGAGAGGGAAGACAGTCGTATGAAGATAAAGGGAAGGATTGGAGTAGTGTATGGGGCAGCGGGATACAGGATTGCTAACCATAAAGTTGGTAGTTCAAACCCATCACTCACTCCTTGGAAACTCTATATAAAATTGCTATGAGTCAGAACTAACTCGACAGCACTTAACAACAATAATCTATAAACCAAGGAACACCAAAGATAGCTGGCAACCACCAAAAGCTGAGAGAAAAGTAAGAAAGTAAACCTCCCTTGAACTTTCAGAAGGAACCAGTCCTGCCAATGTATCAATTTTGGATGTCTAGCTTCCAGACTTGTTAGAGAAGACATTTCTGTTTATAACTAACTAGTTCATGGTATTTCGTTATGACAGCCTAGGAAAACAATCTAATACTGCAGCTCTCAATTTCAACTTAAATACAATGAGATGTCATATCTAGAAATCCCTTTGGTGAATGCATTTGATCTCATAGTTTTAGAGAGGCAATAGGAAATCTGTCTGTGAGAAACAGTCAGAAACATGCAGTAAGAAAACAAAATTGAAGTCACATTCTGGGTCTTCAAAGCACATAAGACCCTAACCAGCTGTACAGTTGGCCCCCAGATCAAACCCCTTTCTATTTGTCAGCGATTCTTCAGGGGAGTCACTGACTAAGAGATCTGGCTTGTCCCTCATATATGGAATATTCCAGTCAGAGGAAGAGTTTGGCTGGATAATGTTACCACCAAAATGGTAAGAAGATTCTTCTCATCCGTATATGAGGGACAAGCCAGATCCCTTAGTCAGTGACTCCCCTGAAGAATTTCTGACAAATGAAAAGGGGGTTGATCTGAGGGCCAACCGTACAGTTGGTTAGGGTCTTATGTTCTTTGAAGACCCAGAATGTGACTTCAATTTTGTTTTCTTACTGAGTGTTTCTGACTGGTTCTCACAGACAGACTTCCTATTGCCTCTCTAAAACTATGGGGACTTTCTGTCTTGGCCTGGGGAAGTCGTGAGAACCAACCAGTGCCTCTGAAGGAGTCAGTTAGCCTCTGCCATGCAAGAATCTCCTTGGTGGGGAGTGTGGGAACTTTTCCTTTTGCTGACAAAGGAATGTAATTGTCCTGTGAATGAACTGATAGACCCAAGGGGAGGGTCAGTCACCTTCCGGCTGGTGGCTTTTCAACATTGGTGGGTCCAGAGCAACAGGAATGGAGATGCACCACGATAAAGCTGCTAGTGAGTCCATGTGAGTAAGACTCTTTCTTGTATTGCATGCTAGTAAGGGACGTCTAGGGAGCTGTTGGTGTCTTTCTCATGAGAGCAAGCCTGACCCTCCCAGAACATTCTGCCTTCCACAAGAAAGCCGATTTCAGAGATTATTTCTCAATCTTAACTACATCTTTGAGTGGTTTTGTGAAGTGTTTTTCTCTGTTTAGGCCAGTAGTAGAATCCAGTTATGTTTCTAGGGCATGGCTACATAGGACGAAGTTCTTTCTAAGATATGCAGGAGACATTGCTATGCAAAGAACGGGGGAGGGGGGGGAAGGGAGGCAGTTCTGAGGAAGTCATGGGGGATGTGGGTGTGAAGGAATTGAGGGACACTGAGGGGCTTGAGGGAATCAAATGTTTCCAAAATAAATACCAAACAAATCTCCCAGACTCCCCAATGTGTAGGATTTCCTGAGCTCTTTGCAAGACTCCGGTAACAACATTCATCTACTTAATGCATTGAAGCAAATCATGTAAAAATCTCAGACAGATTTTCCTCTCAATTTAAAACTGAATTTAGAAAATACATTTTAAAATGCTTTCCTAATCATGGACAGAACTTGTGAGGAACTTGTGTCCCACTGACTGCAAAGGTGGTGATATTGATCAGTAATCAGGTGTCCTCCATGTCCTTCCTGGGAGAGGGGGGAACAACCAGGGTACCCTCACTCACGTACAACCCTCTCATTTATCAATCTTCTTAGCTTCACTTTCCCTATCCTTATCATTCCAACCAGTCGACAAGTGTTCTATTTTCATTCTGCAAAATTTTTCTGTCTCATTCTACTAATGTGAAAGTTGAAATTAACAGTTACACAAAAGCACAATGCTTTCAAATAAACTTGCTTTAAAGAAAAATATGAAATTCACAGTTTTCTACAGGTTACCACTTAATTGTCTTGGGTGATGAAATGAAACACCAGACAAAACAAGACAGAGTCTTGTCTTAAGAGAGAAGGGTGGAGGAGCCTAGGACCATCATGGGAGAAAACCATGAGCGGAATGTAGGACCCTATCCAGAGAGACAGCAACACCAGAGATGGAGGCAGAGATTAGGACATGGAGAGATTGAGCAACTGAGGACTCTAGACTCATGGAAAGAGAAAGGCTGAGTACTGGCAGTCAGGAGGCAGGCTTAGAGAATGTGCCTTTTGGTTGTTTAAATGATTATATAATCCTGAGTGTTTTTGTGTACATCCCTCCTCAAAAGACAAAACAAAACAAAAAAAGCGGGAATGGAAGCAAATACTGTTGAATGATGATGCACAGAGGAGATTGTAATCATTGCAATGAAACAATGAGTGTAATACCAGTGTTCTCCCATGTAAACTACCACTCAATTCACATTAAAAACTTAAAACAATTAAAATAAAAAGAGAGAGAGAAGGCCATATTTGACGGTACAGAACAAGCTCTCATTGTCTCTCAAACAGCCATAATCACTGTTTCCTCAACTCTGGTAATATAGTGGTTACAAATTGGGCTGCTAACTTCAGGGTCAGCAGTTAAAAACTATCAGCTGTTCCACGGGAGAAAGATGAGGCTTTCTGCTCCCATAAAGGTGTACAGCCTCAGAAACCCTGTGCAGGGTCGCTATGAGTCAGAACCGACTCCACGGCACATAACAACAACAACAAACTATGAGTCAGAACTGACTCAGCAGCATTTAACAACAATAGCAACAAGCTAAAGTCAGCCCTTACTTCTGCATGGGACTGAAAATAGAGAATTTTTGCTTTTGATGCCAGTCTATTCATTTCACCTGTAATTTCTGGCCTTAACACGGCACATTAATGCACTGTTTAGTTGAACACAGTTACAAATGTTTGCTTGTAAATTAGGAGGTTACTCTTCAACAAAGAATTTACCTTCAGTCAATCAGTTAGCTGAGACTAGAAGTGTCCATCTAGTAGAATTACTACAAACTATGAGATCAGCAGTTTGATCCTACAAACTATGAGATCACCAGTCAATCCTCGGGAGAAAGATGAGACTTTCTACTCTTGCAAAGATTTACCCAGCCTCAGAAACTCTATTCAGGGTCACTATGAGCCAAAACCTATTCAACAGCACTTAACAACAACAACGGCAATAATCGTAGTTTGATAGTGTTTGTCACTTTTACCTATTTGCTTTATACAACATTTATTGAGGTCCATGTGATGTAGAAAAAACATCTGTGCAACAAATAGTCTTTACCATCCATCCATCCATCCATCCATCCATCCATCCATCCATCCATTAATGTACTGAGCACCTGCTATGTAGCTGTATGCCAGCCATTCTCTTCAGGAGCCAATATTTCAGTGAGTGGGGTGTGAGATAAGACAAACAATAGAAGACTAAGAGAATAAACATTCATTAACTTTAACACTAAGCCAAGAAAATTGTTTTTTGGAAGATGTATTATTATAAAAAACAGGCTTAAAACAACATGTATTAGTTCACATTTTCTGTGGGTCAAGCATCTGATATGACTTAGCAGGGTGGATATCTTTGGCTCAAGGCTTTCCCTACGATTTTAGTGAAGTCTTTAGCCAGGACTATGTTCTCATTGGAAGTCTTAACGGAGGTGGAGGTATCTGTTCTGTTTCCAATCTAATTCATGTGGAGCTTTCATAACATGGCAGCTAGCTTCCTCCAAGGTGAACAATTCTAGGAAGAGTGAGAACTCTTAGGACAGAAGTCCCTGCCTTTTTATAACCTAACTTTGTGATATTTATTTATTTTTTTTATAGAAACCAGCAAACAAATCTAACCCAAATTCACAAGGGGTGTGAACACTGCGAGGTGGCCTCAATGAGGATCATCTTGGAGGCTGTCTACCAAAAAGGTGAGTCAGGGACTGGGTTCTGCTAAGTGGTTTAACACATAAGAGTTTATTTTTCTAACACAGTGAAGAACCAGGAAGTAGATATTTGCTGACTGTGGCTCAGAGACTAAGGACTTGGTGGTTCTCCTAGCCTCTCACTTAGGGTCCTATGATAGCTACTTGAGCTCCAGCCATTTTATGTCTGCATTCCAAGTTGTTGTTGTTAAATGCTGTTGAGTCAGTTCTGACCCAGAGCAACCCTGTATAGGGTTTTCAAGGTGCGGCTGGTGAGCTTGAACCGCCGACCTTGCAGCTCAAACCAACTTTGAAGTCCAATGAATTAACCCGCAGTACCACATCAGGACTTGGCATTCCAACTTGTTGTTGTTGTGAAGTGCTGTCGAGTAGATTCCGACCCATAGCAACCCTGTATAGGGTTTTCGAGGAGCAGCTGGTGAGCTTGAACTACCGACCTTGCGGTTCAAACTGCCAACTTTGCAGTCCAGACCGACTTTGCAGTCCAGCGCAGTAACCCACAGTGCCACACCAGGACTCAGAGCATTCCAAGTAGTAGGAAGCAAATGGGTAATGGGGAGGGAGGGAGTGGGAGAAAGGGCACCAGAGTCCTTATCTCTTTCATTTCAGGAAGTGACACTCTACAAGTTCGCTCACATTTCTATGGCCATCTCTAGCTGCTTGGGAGAGTGGCAGATGTAATCTCTCAGCTAGTACGCTGTTGTTGTTCAGTGCCATCTAGTTTTTGTGACTCAGAAAAGAGGGGAGAATGGATATTGAGTGGGCTAATAGTTTGTCACAGAGAGAAAGTGGGAGGACATTCCTGAATGTTGCTGTCCTTTGGTTGTTCACTAGGTTTGCTGTGTGTGTTCTTACTTCTCCAGTCTGTCTGGCAGTGTTGATGGTCTGGAGCTGTTTTGATGTGCTGAGGTTGAAAGATGGACCATCATCCAAAAGTGTTCACCATTTCCAGCCCCTTTCCATCTCTCAGACTGTACAGAGATACTGACTTCTTCTCCTCTTCTGTACCCCAATGCCTGCTACTAATGTCATCTTTATTGATGTTTGCCAGTGTGACTGATGAGTTTGTGAGAGGGGGTGAGAGAGACTTTATAATCATAATGAACCCTGTTAATGATCACTCACAACTGAATCATATAATCCTCTCTCACTTTCTCTTACCTAAACCTATGAGGAAAACAAGTCATTTGGTAGAAGGTTACAAAGACTATGATTAGAAGAGCCTTTATTTAAATAATTCACTGCACCACAGTCCTGAAGAAAGACTGTGTGGGTGCACATCCCTGTTTGGTACTCCTATGCCTTGTGAGTGAGCTGCTGGCCCCCACTAGGCCTCAGTTTCCTCAGATAGGAGTGCCTGCCTTATAAAGCTATTGGAAGACGACAGGAGAAGGTACGTGTTGCTGAGCACAGTGCCGGGGGTATTGTAAGTGCCAGTAAATGCCAGTTAGTCACACGGATAATCGTGATGATATTGATGACAAAGATAATGCTGCTGCTGCTAGATCCATTTTAGAATTTGGTTTTTGTTTCCTTATTTACATTCTCTCTAATGATCTGTTACTTTATGGATGATGTTCTTCATGATATTTTGTCATCATCCTTTTTATTTCCCTTGGTTCTGTTGTGACATCATCCATTTCATTTCTTATGCATGTTATTTGTATTGTTGTTGTTAAGTGTCATCTAGTTGATTCCAACCCATAGCAGCCCTGTACAGGGTTTCTGAGGAGCAGCTGGTGAGCTTGAACTTCAGGCCTTCTGGTTCAAGTGGACTTTGCAGTCCAGCTCATTAACAAACAGTGCCACATCAGGAGTCCTTCTTATTTCTTTTTGTTGAATTTGCCAGTGGTTTTTCAACTTTATTAATCTTTCAAAGAACCAGCTTCTAGTCTTTTCTGTATCTATCACTGTTTATTGTCTATGTTTTCTTTTGTAAAGAGAATACTTTCACACAACAACCCCCAGCCTCCCTGACTCCCAGGGAAGGTGCTATTCCAGAGTAACTCTTGGTTAGTCCAGATGCTTATCCAACACTATAGACACCCTACTACGAACATACATGTCTCAAATAGTATTTTAAAGTCAGAATGATCTTTGTACTTTCCAAGAAATAAAATAATAAATTTTAGCATTAATAATACTCATCTGAGTTCTGGGCCTTGGGAACTAGAGAGGATAGAAATGGGGAAGGAAAAAGAATTTGAAGACGATAGCTGTAGCGAGTGAAAAACTTGAAATAGGGAAATTTGTCTGTGGTCACTTGCACCTCCAATCTTCAGTAAAGCATTTATTTCCCAGCATCCCCTGCTCTTGTTTGACTGAAGCCGAGGTGGCTTTACCATGGAGGTGGAGCAATGAAGGGCAGGACAAGCATAGAAAACTGACCCACATCTGGGAAGAGTGACACATAAATCCCTCAAGACATTTGCTGCTTCCCAGGAAAATGCTTGTAGACTCAAGTTTTAATTGTCAGTCTCTAAGGGAGTTTGTAAAAAGAGTCATTTATTCAATAAACCATGCTGAATGCTGCTACTTGTATGTGCCAGATACATTCTAGATGCTGGGGACACATTGAGCAGATACTCGAGACCCCTGCCGTCTTGTCCTTGTCTTTCTGGAGAAAAGATGTTTCGAAGTCAAACTAGGAGCCTGACTAGGACCAGCTGCACCAATTCCCAGTGTTGATTGGTCCTGCGTATCTTCCTTTCCTTTCCATGTCCACAGCTGCTCATCTTGAAGGCGGTTTAAGGGCTTCAGGGAAGCTATTCTCCTATCTGTGAGCTATGCACGATCCTGTCTTCGTGTGGAATGGAAATTTACCAGTCCCAGGATATCACCACACCATCACTGGTGTAACATATTTTTTCTGTCTGTTTTTTTTCCCCCCTAAGGATGCTGGGATGGCAACCATGCCAGAGGACTTACTTTCCTGGTTCAAAGCCAGTGTGAGTTTTTGCAGAAAAGCAGTTCTGTGTTAGTAGGGTGCTGAGCAGGCTAACTCTGGCCTTAGGGGCAGGCAGCTGAACAAGTCTCAGTATGTTCTTCCCCTCCATTATTGCTTTAGTTCCGGATTTCTGTTTTTTTTTTCAGTAGACAAGCAGCAGCCCACAACTTGAGAGGGATTGACCTCTAAGTTTCTTGTAACTGCCCCCTAAAGACTGGGAAAGGGTGATGATCCCACTGAGGGATCCTGAAAGCAGCTGCACTGAAAAACATGATAGTTCTTAGGGGTTTTAACTATGTGGGAAAATGCCTACCTTGCATGTTAAGTGAAATAAAGCAGGGTACAAAGTTATGTATACAGTACGCATGCAACAATGTAAACAGAGAGAAAGAGAGAGAACAGAAGGAAGTATACCAGAATATTAATAGTGTTGACTTTGGGAGGTAGGATAAATGAATTCTTCCCTTTTGCATAGTCTAGATTATGCCCAGGCAGTAACTGTCGCTTTTTTCATCATTAAAAACAATAAATTTTATATTAAAACATACATGGTTTATATTAAAGTATGCATGGTATATTTATTATTATTATTGCCAGCTTTAAGAGCATCTAACCCATTTGGCGCTGTGGGTTGATGCACTGGACTGCAAAGTCAATTTGCACCACAAAATTGGAGGTTCAAGCTCACCAGCCGCTCCTTGGAAACCCTATACTGGGTCGCTATGGGTCGGAACCGACTCAGCTACACTTAACAACAAGAACAAAAACAACCTGTGTACACTGTAGAAGAAGCCCTGGACTGCAAGGTCAGTGTGAACTGTAAGGTTGGCAGTTCAAACTCACCAGCTGCTCCTGGGAAACCCTAGATAGGATTTCTATGCATTGGAACCTACTCGAAGGCACTTAACAACAACAACCTGTAGCTCTATCCCAATTAGTACATTTTCTCTCATCAGGGTAAATTTTAAACCGAGACTGCTGGGAGCTGATTGCCAGTCAGAGAGGCAGTGGATGAAATCTCCATTAACGTGAAAATGAGAGGTACGTAGTTTCAGAACTGGTGAAGGGTTGGAGAGGGGAGACATGTCTGACCTCAGCTGCATAGGAGTCGGTCTTGGGCTGATGCTGATAAAGATTCTCCTCCCTTTGTGAAGTTAGAGGACCTCTGAGGCCACAACAGTTTTTACACCTAGAGAGAAAAGGGAGCCCTAGGCCTGAGCCCTCTGCAAGCAGCCAGGGATGAAGCAAGGGAGATGGGGCAACTGGAGAGCTCCTCATGCCAGGTCAAGGTGTCCTCGTATTATTGTTATTAATAATAAACTTACATTAGATAAAACCATCCATTCATTACGATAAACAGTCATAATTATGGTATTTTGTCAACATGCTTTTGGATGCCAGTGAGGGGAACCCTACTGAAATCCATTCAAGTGAAAGTCCAAGGACAGCTTTTCCCCTGGCACACTCTCTCTCCTCCCTTGGCACACGTCCCTCTATGTGCCTTCTGGGTGCTGACTCATAGGGAACATGGATTCTCTCATTCCCGGTGCCATATTAGCTCATGGAAGGGCTGCTCAAGTGAAAAGACTACATTTTCCAGACTGGCTTGAAACTGCTGTTGTTGTTAAATGCTGTCGAGTCTATTCTGACTCATGGTGATCCTGTATAGGGTTTTCCAAGGAGTGGCTGGTGAGCTTGAACCATCGACCATGCGATTCAAACCAACCTTGCAGTCCAGTGCACTAACCCATAGTGCCACACCGGGACTCTAGCTTACAACTAGGCAAGGCCATGTGACTTAGTTCTATGCACAGAAATCTTCTGTAGAATTTCCAGTAAGGCTTATATCATGTACTTATATATCCTTACATATCACTTGTACCATATACCTTTCTGTCCTCTGTCTCTTTCTCCAGTTGCCAGTCTGTAGGAATATGGATTTGCTGGCTGAAACTCCAGCAACTCTTTGGGGCCATGAGGCCAAATTTGTACATGAAAGCCATCTCCAGGATAGCAGATGAGAAAGACAGGATCCTAAGCCCTGCCACAAAGACCCTAGAATGCCTATGCCAGACTTCTTTAATATGAGTGAGAACTAAAGTCCTAGCTGAAGTCCCTGTTGTTTCCTTTCAGTTATAGGAAGTTGTATGCAGGCAGACCTAATCTACATGAGGACAACAGAGCCACCAGGGCCACATGAAGGTGGAAGATCCCTTACCACCACCGAGAGAGTGCTGTTTGATAAAGCAGCAGCATACCGAGCACCAGGAGGGACATTTGTGGAGGGCTTCCTGAGGACCCAGCCCTCTGTAGAACACACCACCTGCACCATCTCATGCCATCCACACCAAATGGTGTGACTAGGACCCCCTGAGGACTATAGTTATTCTCAATTTACAAATGAGGAAATGAAAGCGCAGAGAGGTCACTTTCTCAAGGTCAGGTTCCAATCTGGGTCTGTTTGACTCAGGGACAAACCCTTAAACCCCACAAGGGCCCTGAGAAGCTGGTGCAGATGTGAAAGCTGGAGAGTGGCCCAATCAGATCTGTGGCTTTGTCTCATCACAAAAGTGAAAGAATCAGTATGTAGGGGAGGGAGTGGTGGCTGGATGGTGTTCGACAAGAAGACACAGGCTGCCCCTACTGGGACGGTGCCCCTACTGGGACCGAGGCAGGTGCTGACTGTGAGTTTGGGAGTGGTTGTCTGGAGACCCAATGGGTACCTTACTCAGGTCTTCTCAAGTCCTCAGTCCGGTGTCCCTGGCCAGAGATGACGTTTGTGGCATGAGTCCCCATCAAGAGCTATTATAGAGTCAGGGACTTTATAAAGCTGTTGTCTGACTCACTTTAGTAACCTGTGAGGGGCCTTTAGGGATTGTGCTCAGTTTTTGTTTTGTTTTACAATACAGTTAAAGTTGGTAGTGATGAGCTTTTCAAAGGCAATCTCTGACTGCTGAGTGTGTACGTAACCCTGTGTGTTTGTGAGGGGGACTTGAAACCACGGAATAATAAAGTGAGAATTAGGATGCTAATATTGCTGGTTAAAAGTCAGGAGGGCAGATCAGAAAGACAGGAGTTCAAGTTCCAGTACACCAGCCCTGGATTACCGGCAACAGACTTCTTTATGTGAGAGAGAAATCAAGTCTGAACTTAAGCCATCCTTACTTTTCCCAGTCTTGCTTTGGCTGCTAATCAAGATGGCACATCAGAGAAACAGGCTCCACCTGATCTTGTTGCAGGGTGCAGCCGACTAAAATATTATTTAGACATTAAAGGATGTTTGTTTTGTTTTCTTGGCATGTCTCAGAAACGTTCTCAGAATCATGCAAAATGATGGAGCCCATTACATGTCACCATTGACAATGGAGAGAATCCACTCATAAATTCTTCCTGATGGCCAAAAGTGGAGAATTTTAACTGCTTTGGCTCTTACTACTAGTTTTCTATTATGTTTTCCTTTTGAGCCTTTCAAAAGCGTATTCTGCTTTAGTTCAGAGGCAGGAGGTACAAACAATAAACCAATCACCAGTGGCACCAGGACTTGAATTCATGGCCACCTGGAGTGCATTGGAACTGTGCTCTGTAGGATTTCAGTGGCTGATTTTTGGCAAGTAGCTCACCAGGACGTTCTTCTGAGGTGTCTCTGGGTAGACTCCGGACACCAGATTTTCAGTTAGCAGATGAGTATAGTAACCATTTTATCTCCCAGACTTCAATACAAACAGTAATCTCAGAGCATTAGTAAATCATTGCTAGGAATGAATGAAGAAATGTTGCACTGACTACTTCCTCATGGATTATATGTAAAACTAACTCCAGATGATTGTATCATCTCCAGCTGTACAATAATAGGAATGCTTGGTATTGTTGCATGTTGTCAAATTGGTTTCAACTCATAGCACCTCCATGCGACAGAGTAGAACTGAGCTATAGGGTTTCCTAGTACATATAACAAGCATTTCAAGAAGGTGACACAGTGGCTAAGCACTCAGTTGTTAACCACATGGTCAGTGGTTCAAACCCACAACTGTCCTCCAGAAGAGATATGTGGCAGACTGCTTCTATAAAAAGTTACAGCTTTGGTAGCCCTAAGGACTAGTGCTACCCTGTCCTGTAGATTTCTGTCAGTTGGAATTGATTCAGTAGCAGTGGGTTTGGTTTTGGTGTTGGTTTCGTCTTGATGAAAGCAGATTTCCAGGTTTTCCTTCCCCATTGCCTCTGGGTAGATTTGAACCATCAACATTTTGGTCAACAGCCTGAACGGTTAACCATTGCACCACCAGAGCTCCTTGAGATGTTTGTTACATTTACTTAACTGAAAAGATAGTGGGATGAACTGAGGCGTCTGTTGTTTAATTGACATTACTAGAGTTGCCTATTTCATAGAGAGGTGGCCCAAGGAAGTGTGGAAATCATCAGACAGTATCATTAATATCACATGCAAGTAAAATTTCACCAAAGATAATTTAAAAATGGCTGCAGCAGTTGACGGGGGACTGCCAGAGATTCAAGCCGGATTCAGATGAGTATGTGGAATGAGGGATATAATGCTGATGTCAGATGGATCTTGGCTGAAAGCAGAGAATACCAGGAAGTTGTTTACCTGTGCTTTATTCACTATGCAAAGGCTTTTGATTGTGTGGATTATGACAAGCTATGGACAGCGTTGTGGAGAATGAGTGTTCCAGAACACTTAATTGTGCTCAAGAGGAATCTGTACGTGGACCAAGAGGCAGCTTTTTGAACAGAGCAAGGGAATCCTGGTGGTGGTGGTAGTGCGCTGTGGAGTTGGTTCCAAGTCATAGCGACCCAGCATAGGGTTTCCAAGGCTGCAAATTTTTATGGGAGCAGGAAGCCTCATCTTTCTCCACTGAACAGCTGGTAGTTTCAAACTGCTGACCTTGAGGTTAGCAGCCTGACTCGTAACCCCTATGCTACCAGAGCTTCTTAAGGGAACACTGGACAGTCTAAAAAAGGAAAGGTGTGTGCCAGGGTTATAGTCTCTCACCATACTTACTTAATTTGTATGCTGAGCAAAGAATTTGAAAAGTTGGATTATATGAAGAAAAATGTGGCATCAGGGTTGGAAAAAGACTCATTAACAACTTACGATACACAGTTGATATTTCCGTGCTTGCTGAAAGTGATGCGGACTTAAAATACTTACTGATGAAGATCAAAGACCACAGCCTTCAGTATGGGTTGCACCTCAATGAAAAGGAAACAAAAATCTTCACCACTGGCGCAATAAATGACATCATGATAAATGGAGTAAAGATTGAAGTTGTTAAAGACTTCATTTTGCACGGATCAACCATCAGCACTCATGGAAGCAACAGTCAAGAAATCAAATGACGTTGCATTAGGCAAGTTTGTTGCACAAGACCTCTTTAAAGTGTTTTTGAGCACAGATGTCAGTTTGAGGACTAAGGTGTGCCTGATCCAAGCCACGGTATTTTCAATAGCATGTGAAAGCTGGACAGTGAATAATAAGGACTGTTGAAGAACAGATGCATTTGAGTTATGGTGTTGGAGGAGAATATTAAAAATAACATGGACTGCCAGAAGAACCAATAAATCTATATTGTGAAAGTACAACCAGAATGCTCTTTAGAAGCCAGGATGGACAGACTTTGTCTCTCATACTTCAGACATACTATCAGAAGGGACCAGTCCCGGAAGAAGGATATAATGTTTGGTCAAGTGAAGGGTGAATCAAAAAAGAGGAGGACCCCTAATGAGATGGATTGGCACAGTGGCAGCAGCAATAGGCTCAACCATAGTAATGATTGTGAGGTTGGCACAGGACTGGGCAGTGTTTTGTTCTGTTGTGCATAGAGTCGCTATGAGTCACTACTGACTCGAGGGTACCTAGCAACAACAACATTGCCGGAGGTAACTTCAAATTGCTTGAACTCCATTTCTCTGCTTCTCTTTCTTGAAAGGGTTGTCTATGCTGGCTGTACCCATGCATTCACCTCACATCCCCTCCCCAACCCCATCAATCAGACCCCAAGCTGCACTCATGGAGTTTCCCTGCCTCCAGTCGTGACCTTTCCCCAGAATTCCAGGCCTACTCAACCTTTCCACATGGGCATCTGATAAACATGTCTAAATTGTTGTTGTTGTTGTTAATTGCCATTGAGTCGATTCCGACCCATAGCAACCCTATATAGACTTTCCAAGGAGAAGCTGGTGAGCTTGAACCACCGACCATTAGTACGGCCAAAATAGAATGCATGGTTTATTCCCTACCCAAACTGCCTCCTCTTTTGGTCTCTCCATTTCAGTAAATGGTACCACTCAAGTGCTCAGACCAAAATTCCAAGAGTTATCCTTGATTAATCTTTCTCCATCAGTGCCTTCAACCCAATTCATCTGTGAATTCTACCTCCAAAACAGTACTCAACTAGATCTTTGTTTCTCCATCTTTTCCATAGTCATCAGACTCCTAACTAGATTAACTGGACACAACTGCTTCTACACTTAGCAGTCAGAGATACCCATTCAAAATTCAAATCAGATTATGTCAATCTTTTGTTTAAAACTCTTCAATTCCTTCTCATTGCACTTGATGTAAAATCTGAGCTCTGTTCCTTGTCCCTCTCCAGCTCATTCTGTTCTTCTCTTCCTGTTGCTGACCAAGCATCAGCCACACTGTTTTGTTTTGTTTTTCCTGGTTCGGCAACACACCAGACACTTTTTGTCTCAGGGTCCTTGGCAATATTAAAAGTAACATGGACTACCAAAAGAACCAACAAATCTATATTATGAAAGTACAACCAGAATGCTTTTTAGAAGTCATTCATCCTAGAATCCTACTGGCTGGCTTCTGGTTGTCATTTAGTTTAAATGACATTCATCCTAGAATCCTGCTGGCTGGCTTCTGGTTGTCATTTAGTTTAAATGACATTTCTCCAGAATGGCCTTGCTAGACCACCCATCTCAAGTAGTCCCCTCTTGAAATTGGCTATTGTCAAGTGAAACCTGACTCATGGGGATTGAGCAAAAACTGACATCTTTGCTCTTTAACACTTCAAAGAGGTCTTGTGCAGTGTATTTGCCCAATGCAATACTATTTGATTTCTTGACTGCTGCTTCCATGAGTGTTGATGGCAAATCTAAGTAAAATAAAATAAATGAAAACTTCAAAGTTTCTCTGTTTATCACAATGTTATTTATTGGTCCAGTTGTGAAAATGTTTGTTTTCTTTACAGAGTTGTAACCCATATTGAAGGCTGTAGTCTTTGATCTTCATCAGCAAGTACTACAAGTCCTCTTTTCTTTCGTTATTTGCATATTGCATGTTGTTAATAAGCCTTCCTTCAGAGCCGATGCTGTGTTCTTCTTCATATAGTCCAGTTTTTCGGATTATTTGCTCAGAAAACAGATTGAAAAAGTATAGTGAAAGAATGCAACCTGGCACTTAACTTTCCTGGTTTCAAACCATACATTATTCCCTTGTTCTATTCAATTGACTGCCTTTTGTTATATGTACAATTTACATTTCAGCACAATTAAATGTTCTGGAATTCCCATTCTTTGCAATATTATCCATAGTTTGTCATGATCCACACAGTCAAAAGCCATTGCATAGTCAATAAAGCACACGTAAACATCTTTCTGGTATTCTCTGCTTTCAGCCAAAATCCATCTGTCGACAATGATATCGCCCAGTTCATGTTCTCTTCTGAATGTGGCTTAAATTTCTGGCAGTTCTCTGTTACAACCATTTTTAAATTATCTTCAGCAACATTTTCAGCGTGATATTGATGATATTGTTGAACAATTTTCCTCATTCTATTGGATCGCCTTTCTTTGGAATGGACACAATATGGATCTCTTCCAGACAGTTGACTAGGTAACTAGGTAACTGTCTTCCAAATTTCTTGACATTGGTTAGTGAGTGCTTCCAGCACTGTATCAATTTGTTAAAACATTTCTATTGGTATTCTGTCAGTTCCTGGAGCCTTGTCTTTCACCAGTGCCTTCAAAGCAGCTTGGACTTCTTCCTTTAATAGTATCCATTCTTAGTTATATGCTGTCTCCTGAAATGATTGAATGTCAACCAATTCTTTTTAGTACAATTCTTTGGGTTCCTTCCATCTTCTTTTGATGCTTCCTGCATCTTTCAATATTCTGCTTATAGAATCCTTCAATAATGCAATTCAAGGCTTGAACTTTTTCTTCAGTTCTTTCAGCTTGAGAAATGCTGAGTGTGTTCTTCCCTCTTGGCCTTCTAGCTCCAGAACTTTGCACATTTTATTATAATACTTTACTTTGTCTTCTTGAGCTAGTGTTTGAAATTTTCTGTTCAGTTGCTGTACTTCATCATTTCTTCCATTTACTTTAGCTACTCTATGTCCAAGAGCAAGCTTCAGAGTCTCTTCTGTCATCCACTTTGGTCTTTTCTTCCTTTCCTTTTTTTTTTTTTTTTTTAATGACCTTTTGCTTCTGGAAAGTGAATAAGGAAGATCATAGGAGAATTGATGTATTTGAGTTCTGGTGTTGGAGGAGAATATTGAAAATACCATGGCCTGCCAAAAGAACAAACAGATCTGTGTTGGAAGAAGTGCAGCCAGAGTGCTCCTTGGAGGCCAGGATGGCCAGACTTTGTGTCTCGTAGTTCAGACATATTGTCAGGAGGGACTAGTCACTGGAGAGAGATATCATGTTTGGTAGGGTGGAGGGTCAGAGAAAAAGAGGAAGACCCCAGGTGAGATGGATTGGCAAAGTGGCAGCAAAAATGGGCTCCAGCAAGGCAACAATTGTGAGGTTGGCCCAGGACTGGGCGGTGTTTCATTGTGTTGTGCATAGGGTCACTATGAGTAGGTACCAATTCGATGACACCTAAAAACCACAAGCTTTCTTCATGTATGATGTTGTTGTTGTCATCCCACAACTCCTCTGGTCTTTGGTCAGTAGTGCTCAATTTGTCTAATCTGTTCTTGAGATGGTCTCTGAGCGCAGGTGGAATATACTCAAGGTTGTATTTCGGCTTTCATGGAATTGTTTTAATTTTCTTCGGTTTTAGCTTCAATCTGAACTTGTGTATGATAGTCTGTTCCACAGTCTGCCCCTGGACTTGTTTTGACTGATAACTGAGCTTCTCCATCATCTTTTCCCACACATGTAGTCAATTTGATTTCTGTGTATTCCATCTGGCAAAGCCCATGTGTAAGTCATCATTTATGTTCTTGAAAAAGGATATTTGCAATGAAGGGACTTACTTGGCATCTAGCAAGCATTTATTAAATATTTGTTGAATGGTTGAGTTCCCAAGTTCCTGTCTTTTGGTCCATAAATTCTGATCTTTTTTTTTTTTTTTTTTAAAGGTCTTCTTTGTTCAGTAATGGCAGCTTTTTTAAAAGATGGTGCATACGTAGTACATGTTGCTGTTGATAAGTGCTGTTGAGTCAGTTCTGACTCAGATCAACCCTATATTTCTCAGAGCAACTCAGAATTTCTGAGGCTGTAAATCTTTGAAAACCTCATCTTTCTCCTGATTATGTAGAATTTTAGATTTTTTACATCATCCTGTGACTCAAATATTGTAATAATTGGAAACTTTCCAAGCATCAGTCACACATTTCTGGCATTTACCAGATCAGTGGGCCCTTATGATTTAAGTATTCATTACTTAGATAATCCTTGCTATTCTAGTTACTTTACATATATGAAATGTCATTTTAATTTTAATGACCATATAACTCTATGAGGTGGGAAATATTACTGTACTTACTCTACAAATGGACAGGGTGTATTTGTTTTTTTACTGCAGTGAGGCAAACTACCACAAACCTACTAGCTTAAAACAAGACCCATTTTTTTTAGCTCAGAGTTCTGTAATTTAATAATCTGGGCACATATGCTGAGGGTCTCACAGATGGAAAACAAGGTGTCACCTGGACCAGCATTTTGTCTGGAGGCTTTAGGGGGGAATCTACTTTCAAGCTCATTTAGGTTGTTGGCAGAATCCAGTTCCTTATGGTCCCTGTTGGCTGTCAGCTGGGGGTTTCTCTCAGCTCCTAAAGGCTGTCCATATTTCTTGGCACATGGTCTCCTTATGATTTAAATCTCTGACTTCCTATTCTGTTATCAGCTGCAGAAAACTCTGCTTTTAAAGAGATCACCTAACTGGGCCAGGCCCAACCATGCACTCTCCAGTGCTTAAAGCCAGTTGACCTGGGACTTTAATTATATTTGCAAAATCCATCTATAGCAAGACCTGGGTTAGCATTTGATTGAATAACCAGGGATGGAACTTTTGTGGCTGATGGAAGACATCTTTAGAATTTTGCTCACAACATGGGCTTTGAGAGAAGTTATAGAACTTGTTCAAGGTCAGACAACTAGTATTGGAGACTAGATTGAACTGAGGGACTCTGGCCCTATAATTCATGACAGGATACTGCACATGTAACAGGAAGTCTAGTATGGTTGAGGAAATCCTTCTGGGCGGATGCTCTAGCAATGCTGTGTAGTCAAGCAGGTAAGATGCAATGGGTTACGTCACTCACAAGGACTAAAACCACTCATGCCTCTTCCACTATCCCCTACCATCTCAGTTACAACTAAAGGCATATAGAGCCGAGAAAGTCAAGACCCTGCTTTCAGATGGGACAGAACCTTGGATAATTCACAACATCACACCTGTCAGCAACACCATTTCCAGGTCTACACTGCCCACAAACCTTAGCCACCCTCTGACATTCTTTATCCCTTATCATGAGTGAGATCAGCATGACTCAGACTAACGGGGATCTCATTCTTGTGTGAATGATAATGAAGCCCAAATTGTAACCACTGCTCGTAAATGATTTTAATGAGAAAAACTTTTAGAGAGTCGTAATAGAAGTCTTTAGTTTTTCTTCTCTTTTTTAAAAAAATAGTCATTTACAGTAACAGGGGTTATTTAGCAACACTAATGTCAGTTTCTGTCCAACGTTGTCCTTTTTCTGGGGGGTAAAGATAAGCCATGGTGGCACAGTGGTTAAAGCACTCCACTGCTAAATGAAGAGTTGGGAGTTGGAACCCACCAATTGCTCTGCTGGAGAAAGATTTGGCAGTGTGCTTCCATTGAGATTTCCAGTTTTGGAAACCCTACGGGGGTTGCTAACTTCAAGGTCAGCAGTTCGAAACTACCAGTGGTTCCGCGGGAGAAAGATGAGGCGGTCTGTTTCTGTAAAGATTTACAGCCTTGGAAACCCTGTGCAGGGTCACTATGAGTCAGAACTGACTCCACGGTACTTAACTACAACAACATGGGGTAGTTCGGCTATGTCCCATGGGATTACTATGAATCAGAATCAACTCGACAGTAACAGGATTGATATTTGGTTAAAGACGAGCTGCCAACATTCCCCTAAAATAGTTGTAAATGCAGCCTGCCCGCTCTGTTTCTTCCAGTTGTGCTTCCACAAACCCTTGTTCCCAGTGGGTCAGCTCCAGAGACGAGAATGGGATTCATTTTAGGGCTGATATGTAGTGGTTACGAATCGGGCTGCTAACCTCAAGGTCGGCAGTTCGAAACTACCAGCGGCTCTGCGGGAGAAAGATGAGGCGTTCTGCTCCCTTAAAGATTTACAGCCTCGGAAACCCTGTACAGGGTTGCTATGAGTCAGAACCGACTCCACGGCACTCAGCAACAACATTTGCAAGAGATGTGCTTTGTACCACTGTGAGAAAGGTGGCCACCCTTCCATACACCAACCTGAGCTTTACCTTCTTTAAAAGGCCCTCCTTATACTTACCTGGGCTTCCTGAGACAAGGACCAAGTCAGAATTCCAGTTCCCCAGGGACGGTATTCTCAGCTGCCTGCTAGGCACTACTTGCTGCAGGGCAGTAGGCTTTCAGTCTCTTGGAGAGTCCACACTTTTGCCATCAGCCATACAGCCTCAATTCCGAGGAGAGTCTTGCATATTTTAATTTGCATAATGACTAGATGTAACCTTGAAATTTTGGGCTGCTTTTGAATTTTGATCAGATGTTACCTCGCACCTAGGTACAACGCATCAAAGACCATAGAGTTTAGAGGTGGAGTATCCTTTTGAGATTGTCTGGTCTAGGGATTTCAACCCAGAATTCCCTGGACACTCAAGCAGTGCAAAATTAGCAGTGCAAAAGGTGAACAAACGTTGCATTTTGTTCTTGTTTGTTGCTTTCTCTGGAGCACTATTATAGGTTTCATTAGATTCATCTCTTCTCTCTGACATCAATTTCTTCCTTTCTATTAAATCATTTCTGTGTCGCGCTGTAGGATCAGCACTGAACTGTTAACCACAAGGCTGAGTGATTCAAACCCACCAGCCACTCCTTGGAAACCCTATATAGGGTCACTATGAGTCAGACCTGACGAAACGTCACTTAATAACAACAATCAGTAGATAGATGTGCTATTCTTTCTACCATCTTAACAAAACAGAAAAATCTCTCTTGACCCCATTTTCCCTTCCCAATATCAGTACACGTCTAGAAATTGTTGTCTGGTCCCCTGCCTTCAATTCCCAAACTCCCATTTGTTCCTGACTCACTCCATTCAGGCCTGCTTCCCTCCTTCCCCTGGCAAAACCATTAGTCAATCTTCAGTCCTTGTCTTACTTGATTATCAGCAGTGACTGACCCAGGTGACCCTCTCTCCCCTCCAAGCATCTTCTTCACGTGCCTTCTGAGATACCACACATCCTTTGTTCCCCTCCTATTTCCTGGGCCCAACTGCCCAATCTTCTCTGCTGCTTCCTCCTCACCCCCTGACCTCTTTAAGATGCAGGGCTCTGGGCTGAGTTTTTGCTTTCTTTTTCTACGTTCATTCTTAGAGCGAACCCATCCAGTTTTAGACTTTACATATCATGTTCCATCTAATTCAAAATGCCTTCAATGATAAGATGCACCCTTGATTTAAACTTCTACAGAGGAAGAAAAAGAAAACATTGCCAAGTAAAGCATTATATTCTACTGATTAGAGGAAACATCCCATTTTCAGATAGCCCTTTGTTCTCAGAGTCCTGGAACTGCTGTAGGGTGAGTGGCAAAGGATCCTTGTGTCAAGCCCCCAGTGGGGGAACAGGGTTCAAGACCTTTGCTCTATACTTTACCCTGTTCATCACTCACTACTGTGGGATCCTTAGACGGTCTTGTGGTTTTACCTGGTACAATATCCTGGTCTGCCACATATGGATGTGTGCCTCATGACCTGTCAGAATTGACTCCTGAAGTTGTGCAGTATACTACCTGAACAACTGTATATTGTTGACTGACTTCATCCATTTTTCTAATTAAAACATACACACACACACACACACAAAGCCTTCAAAGGAGTCCTGGTTTTGTAATAATTAAGCACTCACCTGCCAGCTGAAATGTTGGCCGTTAGACTCCACCAGCAGCCCTGCAGGAAGAAGTAGCCCTCCACTTCCATAAACGTTAGAGCCTTTGAAACCTCTGGGGGAAGATCTACTCTTCCTATGGAATCACTATACGTCAGACTCTACCTGACAGCAGAGAGGATTCTAAACTTTTTGAAACTTAAAAGCAAAAATGAGACTCTTCAGTTGTGTGTGTTCTTCCCTGCCATCTCTTTCCTGAAGCAATGCTCACAGTCCTGGACCTGCCTAAGGAGTCCTGCCTAAGGAGTCCTGGTGTGGTGCTCTGGGATAATGCACTGGACCGCAAGGTTGGTTTAAACCAAAAGGTTGGTAGTTCAAATTCACCAGCTACTCCTTGGAAATCCTATGCAGGATCATTATGAGTTGGAACTGACTTGATGGCATTTAACAACAACAACAAGCCTGTTATAGGAGTCCTGGTGTGGTGCTGCAGGATAATGCACTGGACTACAAGGTCAGTTTGAAGCTCAAGGTTGGCAGTTCAAACCCACCAGCTGCTTCTCAGAAACCCTATATAGGGTCGCTATAAGATGGATCTGACTCACCAGCGCTTAACAACAATAACAACAATCCCATCCTAAGATCCCCAGTGGTACTGTGAGTTGGTATAGGCTGCTAACCCCAAGAATGGAGGTTCAAACCTACCAGCTCTGCAGGAGAAAGATGAAGCTTTCTTCTCCTGTAAAGATGTAGTCTCAGAAACTCCAAGGAGCAGCTCTTCTCTATCCTATAGGGTCACTGCATTGGAATCAACTGGATGGCAGTGGGGTTTTGGTTTAGGAAGCCAATCTGATGACTAGAAGAGGTGGACTGACTTAGGTTTGGGAGCCCGTCTAGAACCAATCATAGTGGCAAGGACCGTATAATCTGATTTTGTTTGGCCCCCTCAGGACTCTCCTCTGGATCTGGGAGGTAGAATCAACGTCAATCTACCAGGGAGCCAGGATGGAATGAATGTGGGGTGCCCATGGGGCAGGGTGGGTTGTGTTTTAAGAGTTAGAAGAGGCTTTGGCTTGTGTTTTGACCCATGGATAGAAAGAGGTTGAAGATATTGGAGAAAAAGTGCCTGCGTTTAATTAAGAGCAAAGTCCCAGAGAAGAGAGGATGCAGAGAGATTGGGAAGGTGTGAGTTTGAAATGAGAAGAGGAGTCTTGCAGCAGGAAGATGGAAAAGGGACCTGTTTGTTCAAAGAATGTCGTCTCTGATGACCTCATATCTTCCATGCAGGAGGACCAAGTGTCAGTGGAGACAACATGGGCCTATGTGCTCTCATGATCCTTTTGGGGACATTCAACTGTGTATGTTCAGCAAATTCTTTCCACTAAGTAGAACTGCTATCATTTTAAGGGATGTGTCACTTTTAGACTAGGCTTTTGATTTGCTTGTCAAATGAATAGCACCATGGGCTTACAAAGAAGTGTTCTTCTTTTGCCTTGCATACTTGTACAGAATTTGGGAGATGTTCAAAGATTATTTTTAGAGTCATTTGTCAGACTCCATAGAGCCTGGTGATTTAAGAATGTGGGTCTGAAGTCAGGCTGCTGGGTTCACATCCCGCTTTGCCATCTTGGAAGGCCTGGGCTTCTCTGCTAGTGGGATGACATCACTACTTACCATGCAGGCTGATTCTGAAGATCAGAGAAATGTGTGTGATGGGACAGTGACTAGCATACATAAAAACTTAAATGTGAGCCATTGTTCTTTGCATGAATTCTACAGCATGCTACAATGCGCTAGTTTGGGAAGTGAAACTTGTTTATTTTCCTGCTTCAATGCATCCTACCTTTTTATGGGGTTCGGATCTTTGGGTATTGCAAAGAGTTTGTACTTGCCTGCTAACCTAAAGGCACTGCAGAAGGAACTGGTCATCTGCTTCCAAAACACATGGGGCTGCTATGAGTCAGAACTGACGTAACGGCAGTGAGTTATGTTATTTGGTAAGAGGGCACATAGATGTTTGAAAGGTGTTTTCAAAGTGTTGTTATTAGGTGGTCTTTGACTCATAGCAATCCATGTGATAGAGATGAACTGCCCCATAGGATTTTCTAAACTGTAGAGTCCAGGTATGGCGCTGTAGGATCAGTATAGGACTGCTAACCACAAGTTCATTGGTTCAAACCCACCAACCCCACCTCGGAAGCCCTTTACAGAGTCCCTATGGGTTGGGACTGGCTAGGAGGCGCTAACAATAGTAACAACAATCTTTATAGGTACAGATGGTCAGGTCTTCTCCCATGGGCAAACCTGTATGTCAGCAGCCAAATGCTTTACTGTCTGTGTTGTTGTTGTTAAGTGTCATTGAGTAGTTTCCGACTCAAACAGATACTGTATAGGGTTTCTGAGGAGCAGCTGGTGGGTTTGAACTGCGGTCTTGTGGTTCATAGTCCAGTGGTGATCCTATAGCGCCACACCAGGAGTCCATTTTTGAAGCAGGGAAGTCAAAAACATCATCAGTTTCCTTTCTGATAGAATATGCAGGAATGAGCTAGTCTAAGAGAATGTACTGTAGAAAATTCCAGATTAACATGGAGGGTGGCATGCTCTCTGCCTGCAGGATTCATTTATTAATGTATTTGGAATGATCTCTCCCACCTTCCACTTCCTGTCCCAATGGAACTGCTCAATGGAAGGTCCTCAGGAACTGAGACTAGGATTCACCGGAAGAGCTTCTAGTACCCTTTATGGTGGTGCCACAGATTGCTGCTTTGGGAGGAGGACTAGCTGCATGGAATGTTCTGGAAGATTCGTTGTAGCACTGTTACTGTTTTTTAAAAAAAATTAAAACACTGCTAAAGTGATGACATTTTGGCAGGGCCCCTCCAGCCAGAGGGTGTGGCTGACACTTACATGTCCTAACAAAATATTTCAAATTTCTTTAATTCAGCCCTGCCCTGGTGCTATATTTTTATGGTTGTTTTTTTTTTCAGATTTCCTAGAAGAAGAAGAATTTGTCTTAGTAAAAGTCTTCATAAAATAAGGAAAGTCTTGCTTTCCACATATAAGACTGTCTCAGTCAGGGCTCTTTATAGAAATAGAACAGGTGACAGACACAGATACAGATACATAGATCACTAGATGTGTCACAAAATATATCACTAGATATGATATATTCTTCAACCAATTTGTGGGGAAAATCCCATTATTGTTTACTTCAATCTTTCCACAAACTGTTTGAAGTCCTCTCATAGATGGTTGGTGATGGTTGTGTGGCATCGAGTCGGCTCTGATGCATAGTGAGTGACCTTGCATAATAGGGGTTCCGAGGCAGACCGCCACATCTCCTGCAGAGTGGATGGTGGGCTCAAACGGCCAAACTTTCAGTTCTCAGTGGACTGCTTTAACCACTGGACCACCAAGGCTTCTTAATAGATCAAAAAAAATTTTTTTTTCTTAAGGAATTGGTTAATGTGATTATAGGGGCTGTTGTTGTTGTTGTTGTTGTTGTGAAGTGCCATCGAGTCAGTTCCGACCCATAGCTGTACAGGGTTTCCAAGGAGTGATGGTGAGCTTGAACCACCGACCTTGCAGTTCAAAAGGCTTTGCACTCTAGTGCATTAAACCACAGTGCCACACTGGTGGTCCCAAATCTGCAGCCTTGGCATGAAGAAGAGATACCTGCTGGCTTGCACTCCCATGTGTCAGACAATGAGAAGAGTCAAGAGGAAGAGAGATCTGGCACGTGTCTTTTTATAGTCTGGAGGCAGAACACACCCTAGGGAAACTCCCTTTTTGTTCTTAAAATCTTCAACTGTTTAGATGAGTTGAAGGTTTTAAGTCATACTTCCATACTTCATACATTATGGAAGGTAATTACTTTATAAGGAACCCATGTGGAGCGTTGCTCAAGCAATTGGTTGCTAATGGAAAAGCTAGAGGTTTGAACCCATGTTCTGACTCTGAAAGGAAGTTCTGGTATGGTGCTGTAGGCTAATGTGCTAGACTGGCAAGGTCGGTTTGAACTGCAAGGTCAGTGGTTCAAGCTCACCAGCTGCTCCTTGGAAACCCTATATAGGATCACTATGGTTTGGAACTGATTCAACGACACTCAACAACAACAACATTGACTTTGAAATTTGCTCCCGTAAATATTACAGGCTTGGAAACCCTATGGGACAGTTCTTTTCTTTCCTAGAGGGTTCCTATGAGTTGGAATTCACCCCATGGCACACAACAACAACAACCACTTCACAACAGCAACTAGACTAGTATTTGACCAAGCCACTGGGCACCATAGTCTAGCTGAGTTGACCCATAAAAATAGCCATCACAGGGACACACTTAAACAGTCCCGTGCTTCTATGGCACTACTGACATCACAAGGTGTCTGGACCCCACAGACTCTGCTGAAGCCCATCCCCCACTTCCCTCCAGAATAAACACACTGGAATAAGTTGCACAACAAAGCTGGTTCTTAATTCCAGGAAACCACCAGACTTTCCATTGCACAGGATACAGCTAAGCTGCTTGGGATGAGACTATCTGGCCTATATGCAACCATTTTCACAGAGAACTCAAAGAGCATTTTCTGATGAAAAAGACTGATTTTCTGGATTTTTAAAAAAAGTGCAAAACTGAGTTCTAGAATAATGATCACAAATTTCCCCCAAGATAAATCCAGCTGTCAATAGGAGCAGAGTCTCCCGATTCCTCAGGGTGAGAGACAAGTGGACCTTGTTCTGTCCTCTCCAACCTAGACTTTTTAAGGTACCATTTAGGAAGATTGGAATTCGGCTTATACAACCTCAGGCATTAAGCCTAAAAGGATTTGAAGGACACCAGGAGCTCTGGTAGTATAGTGGTTATGGATCGGGCTGCTAAGCTGTTCTGCGGGAGAAAGATAAGGCTTTTTGCTCCTGTAAATATTTACAGCCTCGGAAACCCTGTTCAGGGTGATAATGAGTCAGAACCAACTCCACAGCACATAACAACAACAGAGCTCAATTAAGGAGCCCTGGTGGCGTGGTGTTAAAAGCTTGTCTGCTGCAATGAGATGATATATGATAGAATGAATGTAAAACCAATGTTCTCCCATGTAAACTATCACATAATTCACAATAAAACATTTTTTAAAAAAAAGAAGAAGCTTGGCTGCTAACCAAAAGGCCAGTGGTTCAAAGCCACTAGTGGCTCCATGGGAGAAAGACCTAGTAATCTGCTTCTATAAAGACCCCAGCCTAGGAAACCCCGGCAGGCAGTTCTGCTCTGTCCTCTAGAACTGCAATGAGTCCTAATTGACTGGACGGCAAACAACAACGGTGCCCATCTGTGGTCTGGTGTGCCTCCCCTCCCTTCATGAACTGGTTAAATGCAATGGCGCAAACCCTTCATGGCCTCGCAAAATCAGCATCCTCTGCTCCAAATACGGACCCTGGTTCTTTCACGCGTCGATCCTGATGTATGGAAGACTGCCTGACCCTAGTATCCTTCTCAGTTCTGGCATGTAGATGCTCATCAATCAGTCAAAAAAAAAAAAAAAAAGTAGATTGCTATTCCTTTTCATTCATTTGATTCCTTAAGACTTTAATATATGAATCTAGAATATTCTTGAGTTTGAAAAATTAATAGCAAAGCTTTTATAAGACATTTAATCCTAAAAATAGGACAAAGCTGTTGTTAACTGACTTCAAATCAGCCCCCTGTTCACTGGGACCCAATGCACAATTGAATAAAACTCAAGGTCTTCCGCTATGTCTATTATGATCAGTTGGAGATTCACAGGGTTTTCATTGGCTGATTTTTGGAAGTAGATTGCCAGGTCTTTCTTCCTAGTGTGCCTCTATCTGGATGTTCCACTGACAGATGGATAGTGGCTATGCATGAAATGCATTGGGTGGGACTCGAACTCAGGTCTTTTGCACAAAAGGCAGCAATTCTTCCACTGAACCACCACCATCCCCCAAATGAAGGCATATACCTATTTAATAAACAGATTTTAAGAGATTATGCTTTTGAATCCTCTCAATTACTGTCAGAGAAGAATACATGCAGGAGAAAACATACTGAAATAGGTATTAACAGGGCAAAGCAAACCCAACTTCTTTAGAAAATGAGAGAAGGTCCCACCCCCTCCCTTCTCAGAAAAGCCTTGAAAAGAGCATGAGTTTCAGAAAGGAGCCTGGTGCTATATTACAACATTGCAGTGTACACTTGAAATTCAAACGCACAGAAGACTCCTGCATGTTAATTTTCAGTTATTTTCCCATTTCCTAAATCGAGCATTTGCCCAGTGTTGGCGACCACTGGACTGTGTGTGAAGTCAGTGGCTGGGTATCTGACAGGCTCAGGAAGGGCTGTTCTTCCAGGAAGGGCTGTAGAGACCTTGGGAACTGGACCAGCCCAGTTCACAAGTATGAAGAGAATGTTGAGAGAGGAAGTGGAGGCTGTGAGTCAGCATGAGTCATATAGTTCCAATGAGAATGAAGACAGAGCCTGAGGTGAGCGCCTTTTCAAATTTTTGTTTTTTTAGTTTGAATCATGTGGACATCATTGGGAAATGGAGAGAACTAAGTAACCGTATAGCTGCTGCTTTTGTAGTTCCAAGCTGACATTCCAGGCCAGGTCTGCCTGAGCCGGTGTTTGTCATGCTATCCTCACGGCACAACGCCTGGGACATTGGATCCATCAACTTCTGCAGGGGTGAGTATGGATCTGCTGTGTTGGACGATTTTATTTGTAGTTTGTTTCGGAGTCTGAGCTGTGTTGGAGGGGTTGTGTTCTGGCATGGACACTGCGTTTCATTCAGACTTTGAAGATTCTGGAAAAGTGACTGCCTCTGTCCCTACCCCCATAGTTCATTGTAGTTTGGCCTGGTTGTCTACAGAAAGTTCCTAGGAATTAATTGTGAACGTAGCAATCCGTTACATATTATGTTGCCTTGGAAGAGAGAGTGATGCGTGCTTGGAAAATAAACTGCTTGAGTTTCCTCATGAGAAGCTGAAGTTTAGAGATGGAGTCAGTAGTATATTTGTGCTAACTCAGGGGTGCTGAGGTAGGGTTAGTATCAGCTTCTAAGTTTCTGCATGTGTGGGCCTAGCTGCCCAATTTTAATGCAAGGAATAATCTAGTAAAGAGGCAGAATGCTGGCTGCCTCGCTGTAAGAGCCTATCAGTGCTCCTGGGAGCTGATTTTATGTCCTTTCTTTTTCCTTAATACTGAAAGTCACAGTCCGGTAAATCACCAACAAAGTGTGCTGGGGGCGGGCTGGAGGATGCAGTAGTCCAGTCTTGGAGGCCTGGCCTGACCTTGATGTGTATTTCATAAGCCGTTGCCATTCTAATGAAGCTTAGCTTTACTGTCAAGTAAAAGACAGGAAACATTTTTTTTTTTTTCAATGCCGCTCTAGTTACTGTAAATGAACAGTTAAAATGTCATAAATACCTTGTGATAAACATTTTTTTTTTAAATTTGCTTAAGAAAATAACACATCAGTGAGCAGGGCATGACTGTGAGCTTTTTCAGTACAGTCATTTGAGTGTGTGGGCTTCCTGGGTTAATAATGAGTCAGCACCCCATTTCTAAAATTGGAGCAGCAAGAGAAACGTCAATCTGCCCCTGAAAGCAGCGTGGTGGCTCACTGCCCATCCCGCACCCCCTACCCCCACCCTCACCCCAGGAGTGTGTAACTGTTTAGGCTTGGGTTAAAATGGACTTGGACAACTCCCCTGTTTGGGGGACCCACTCTCAGCTTTGTCCCCAGCTCCTGGATGTTGTGACTGAGAGGTGTCAACCTGGTGTGTTGGCTTCCTCAGTAACTCCTTTGACTGATGTTGATGATTTTAAGTTCTGTCTCGAGGGAACCGATTTAATATACAGTCTGTGAGATGGGAAATCCAGTGTTTATTGTGGTGCGGGGTGGCCCAGGGCCAGAAGCTGCATCTAGGGTCCTGTGACATTCTCCTATCCACCACACCGGCTCCCTCTGCACAAACTTCAAAGCTGTCATTTGTGTGCACGTAGCAGGTATCCTGGGAAGATTATGTCAACTTAAAATCAGAGTTCACAGTTCATGTAAACCTCATTATCTATATATAAAATGAGAGTAATGCTGAGGGGATGAAGAAACAAAGTAGCTTCAATTGCAGTCTGGCAACCTTCATAGACCTCCTGAAAGATTTCACAGATTTCACGGATTAGTACGTAGAAGTTGCAAGTGGATTCAGCAACTGTTATATTCATTTATATAATTGTGCCTATCCTAGTCTGACTCTGTAGGATAAGCCCTGAGATGTTAACTACAAGATCGGCAGTTCAAACCCACCAGCCTCTCCTCGGAAACCCTATACAGAATTTCAATGAGTAGGAACGAACTCTGCGGCGTTTAGGAACAACAACAACATTAATTTATTTAGAAGTTTAAACAGACCCCTTTGTATCCCTGTGCCCTGTGGGCTTCCATAAAGAACTCTCACACCCCTGAATGTAAGGCCCTGTGGGTTCCTTCACTTACATGGTGTGGACTGCATTTGCAGAACTATTGTCCATCATTTAATGGGGCAGACAGGAAATACTGCCCTGTTCTCTCCAGAAAAAGCTGTACTTCTAGACACCATTAACCTCATTGTCACTGTTACCTCAAAAAGAGTTGTTCCGTTTTATTTCAACTCCAACCGTGAGGTAGTAACTTTGCATTCTAAATTGATTCGTGCCAAGATTTTACATGTCATCACTCCAGCTCATGGTGCCTCTGTCTGTGTCAGAGTACAACTGTGTTTGTATGGCTTTCAGTGGCTGATTTTTTTGGAAGCCTTTGGGTGGACTTGAACATCCAACTGCTTCACCAGTAGCTGAGCGTGTTAACCTTAAACTCCCCACTCTCCACCTACTGCCTGCTAGCACACACCCTGGAAGATAAGAATGACAGCTTACTTGACTCACTAGAGGTTCAGGACACTCATGCAGACATAGCTGACACAGCTGCTACTTCAAAAAGGGCATGGGTGCTGGGAGCCCCCCAACTCCCACTTAGGAAAGAACATGAGGTCAATAAAGCAGGAGGCCAGATGGATTATTCAGCAAGAACCTCAGGAACAAATGGGGTCGGGAGGGAGCCAGACCTCAGACCCAGGTTAGGAATCTAGTCTGAGGTCATAGGTCAGAAAATCCAGGACCGCTGGCCTGAGACCTGGAAGCATCTGGACGCATCTGGACTCTGCTCACGCTTCCTTTCCAAAGCCATGCATAGTCAGCTTCTGAGGGCTGAGGTTCTGCTCTTTTGAAAATCATCACAGTACGTGGAGATGATTCATACTGGAAAAATTATTAAGTAAAATACATTAAACACTAAACCCAGGGTGAATATCAGCAGGCCTTTCCTGGCCAGTTCCGACGATAATCTGAAAGCATGCAGTACTTCAGGGGCCAAGTCCTTGCTGCATTCCGCAGGAGGTTCAGTGTTGTTGCTAAGTGCTGTCCAGTCGGGATCCAATTCATAGCGACCCTGTACAGAGACCCTGTACAGAGTCCCTGTGCAGGGTTTCCAAGGAGCAGCTGGTGAGTTGGAACTGCTAGCCTTCACGGCCCAAACCGACTTTGTAGTTTACCGCATTAACCGGCAGTGCCACATCAAAGGAGGTACCAAATGTGTCCCCTTTATCCATCTGCCAGCTCTGGTGTTGCCTTGTAAAGTCAAGCATAGCATGTCCTATACATCTCCTTCCTCTGTGTCTGCTTAGACTCACCCGTCAGCTATAAATGGGAGGTTCCCCTGAAATTTCCAGGATCCTTCTTTCCCCACAGGATGTGTGTGGGACAGGGATGGGGCTCCCCACAGGATCCGAGATGGTTCTGGCCAGACCACAGAACTCAGTCAAGGATATGCCAACATAAGGAAGTTGGATCCATGGAAAGGAGGCCTGTGCGGGATGCTTAGCTGGTCTCAGAGAATTTCTTGTAATCCAAAATATGGACTTGGTTGCATTTTGTGCCCTTGGAAAACCTAATAGTGATAGTGAATTTCATCTATTGTGATTTTCCTACTAATCTATTGCTTTCAGGTTGGATTATCCTGTAAGCAAGGGCTTCTATTACAGGGGCTTTCAACTCACCTCTCCTTTTAAATTTATCATATTTAAAATATTGGAATTTTTAATGATGATAGAAAATTTATCATTTTAACTGTTCTCATGGGACATATTACTTAGAAAGGTGGGAGGGACATAAGGGAGCCTATCAGTTAGGGTCAATATAAAGGAAACACAAATAGCAGTGGTCCAACCTCAGCCTAGCTTCACTTTTTCTCACACAAAGTAAGAATGGACAAAACAAGGGATAGAAGCAAATACTGTTGCATGATGCTACATGGAAGGGATTGTAATCATTGCAATAAGACAAAATATGATAGGATGAGTGCAAACCAATGTTCTCCCATGTAAACTATCACTCAATTCACAGTAAAAGCTTTAAAAACAGAAGGAGAATGGGGCAGATGCTGGGCACAGGTGTCAGGAGGTAGCCAGTTCTTCCATCTCCCTGCTCTGCCATTCTTAGTACTGACTTCCTTCCTCAGAGTTTTCATACGGTTTTGAAAAGGGTGCTAGAGTTCCAGTTATCACCTCTGCATTCCAGACAGGAGGAAGGAGAGAAGTTTGGGGCCAATGATTACGTCTCTTTGTTATCAGATTCCTTTAAAGAGTTTTCTTAGAATCCTCCACTAACCATTTCAGCCTGTGTCTTTCATGGCCCACTCTATCTGCAGTAGGGTTTTCATGGGACATGTTGCTGTCCTTGACATATAGGGGTTGTGGTTGTTGTTGTTAAGTGTTATCAAGTCAGTTCCAACTCATAGCTACCCTGTATAGGATTTCCAAGGAACCAACCTTGCGATTCAAACCGACCTTGCAGTCCAGCACGTTAACTCACAGTACCATACCACGTTAGCAACATTAAAAACAGAAAAATGGATATTGAATGGACAACTAGAAGTCTTCAATGCAGAGTGCTCCTGAGAACAACTAGATTTATATTTACATCATTTGCTGTCGTCTGAGGTCAGATCACTTAATTTATCTGTGACCAGGGTCTGCTTTGTGAAATAGTCACATTGCTTCCCCCAGCATGTTAGGAAGGGGCACCTATGCAATTGGACTTGCAAGGGCTCTCAATGCCTGAAGGAGGGAGGCATCAAAGGAACTGAGATCACTTGTTGGATTCTTGCATTATACTCAAAGAGAGTTCCTTTTCATTCAGACACTTAGCAAATATGTAAGAACATATTAAGACTCCTGGTGTAGCACTGTGGACTAATGCATCCAACTGCAAGGTCATTTGAACTGCAAGGTCAGTGGTTCAAACTCACCAGCTGCTCCTTGGAAACCCTATCTATACAGCGTTGCTATGGGTCAGAATTGACTCTACGGCACTTTACAACAACAACAACAACAATAACATATTAAGAACAATTCAAACCCTGTTCTGTTTGTTGCCTGCTTACTTGGTACCAGGCACTGCTCTGATCCTTGCTGCTCTGGTCCAGATAAGCACTGGACTGCTATCCACGAGGCCCTCAGTTCAAATCCATAAGTTGCTCCTGGTTTTCTGCTCCTGTAAAGATGTACAGTGTTAGAAATGTTATACAGGGTCACTATAATCCAGAATTGACTCAATGGCAGTGAAATGAGCTGAGGAGACATGCACAGACAGGGAAATGGGGATTCCCATCTTTTGCAGCACCTTCTATGTAGAAGAACAGGGTACCAGCTGAGCTTCTTCCACCGCTGGGGGAGGGCACATTAGGAATCTCAGTTCTGTCTGGGGTCATGACTCACTCAACCCTTTTATCCAATTCTTCTAGCACTCTCGCTCCTGCATTGGGACCACACCCTTGCAGCCCAAGGATGTTGCAAGGAATGGCCCAGACTTGGCTTTAAAGCTCAGGCTACATTACACCAAACAGCGAAGTAGCCGAAGTAAATGAAGGGGTTTGGCTCTAAGGAAATGGAGTTTGTTTGGATCATTTGTTCTCATTCTATGGCCAGAGAAGGATCACACCAGTTCCTGCTATCTAGGGGCACAACCAGGGACATGACGTGATGGGTTTGGGGGTGGGCAGGCTCACTGTGTCGCCATCATGGACCTATACCCCTTGTGGGGTTTTTTTTGCTCTGCACTATCTGGGATCCTGTTTTACCACCTTCAACCTTGGTGTTGGAAAATTCAAGTCTTGTTATTCCTGGGGTCCCAGGTATCATCACACAAACTAAGAGTTACAGGATAACAGAAAACCAAGAAGGGGAACGTCCATTGTCAGAGGTGGTTGCCATCGTCCCTGCGTCAATATATCAACATGCTTTGGGTGTAAGTCTCCAGGAGCTGTGCCTGCATTCCCCCAGTGGCCCACCCATCCCCAACCACTGATGTCCTACCAGAAATGTGCCATCTTTTGAGCCCCCATTCCTCACAAATGTCCTCAGTCACACCAGGACAGTCACTCATTAGTCAGCAGATCTGTATTGAGACCCACGGAGGCAGGTGATACACATGTGTGTGGCAGGTGGTGATAAGACTGTGATGGATAGAAGGGGTAGCGTTGACAGGTGCAGTGTCACATACAGGGTAGTCCCTCTGCTGAGAAGACATCTGAGTGGAGAGCCAAAAGGAGTGAGGTATGTGTACCTGTGTGTTGGTTTGTTTTTCCAAAATGAATATGGCAGCCAGAGTTGGGGACATGGAGAGACAACCAGGGAGAGTCTGGAGAAGGTAACCGTTGTGACTGAGTTTATGCCAGTGAGAGGGAGTGACTTGGAGTCAAGAGATGGGGGATCGAGTCCTGACTTCTCCCTTGCTAGCTGTGTGACCATAAGCGACTCAGCAAACCTCTCTGATCCTCTACATCCCAACTCAGGACCATCAATTTCAGTGATGCTCTTTATTTTGAGTCATGGGGTGTCTGCATTTGAAAGGCAGGGAATCCCATGGTTCCATAGGATAAGCACTAGATTGTGAATCACAAGAGTGGCGGTTTGAGTCACCACCTGCTCCAGAGGAGAAAGATGAAACTTTATGCTCCTACAAAGATTGACGGCCTCGGAAACCCTGTACAGGGACACTGTGAGTTGGAACAGACTCAACGGCACTTTGCAACCACAACAGACCCACCACAGAAGTCCCTCTATATGAACCCCTGTAAGGGCCACATTGTACTTATACTTAAAGGTTCATTGTGGAGCAAACAGTGTGAGATCAGCTACTAAATGAAAGGTTGGCAGTTTAAACCCACCAAGAAGCTCTGTAGAAGAAAGGCTTGCTGCACCGCTTGCGTAAAGATTTCAGCCAGAACCCTGTGGAGCAGTTCTACTCGGCACGGGCCATCATGGGTCATCATGGCTTCCACGGCAATGAGTGCTTTTTGCTTTTTGTTTTAAATTCTCTAATATAAAATGAAAAGCTGGATGTCATCTTCAGGCTTGAGACCCATGCTTTTCCCTTCTCTGTGTAAGTGGTGAAGAAGACCCGTCAGGTGAGTGTAGGTCAAGAATGGAATCCTAGAACTCTCTATTAGAGATCATCCCAGCATCCCAACATCTCTCCCTGCACACATCTTATGAATGGGGACAAAGGAGTTATGAAACACATCAGACACTCCATTGTGTGATGGAACCCCATAGATCAGGGCTCGGGAAACTTTTGTCCTGCCGAGGGCCATTTGGATATTTATAACATCATTTGCAAGCCATATAAAATAATTGACTTAAAAATTAGCCTGCTGGTCCAAGATCAGAGGACCCTGGGACCATCAAGGGCGAAGAGCGGTAGCAGAGAGTGGGACCCTATTCAAAGAAGCGGTGACACCAGAGAGATGGAGCAGATGGGGACTCTAGACTCATGGAGGGAGAGGGGTTGTGTGCTGGCAGCTGGAGTCAGGCTTGCAGGGTTTTGAATGATTGTATATTCCTGAGTTTTTTGGTGTATATCCAAAAAAAACAATACTGTTGAACAATGATGTCTGGAGGGGGTTGTAATCATTGCATTGAAATGAAATATGATAGGATGAGTGTGAAGCTGATGTTCTCCCAGGTAACCTATCGCTCAATTTACAATAAAAACTTAAAAAAAAAAAAAAAAAAATTAGCCTGCTGTATTTGGTCAAACATTTAATTAACTTACCCCTAATGTGATGGCTGCGTAGTGGTTACAAATCGGGCTGTTAACCTTAGGGTCAACAGTTCAAAACTACCAGCTTGTTCCATGGGAGAAAGATGAGGCTTTCTGCTCCTGTAAAGATTTACAGTCTCGGAAACTCTTTACAGAGTTGGAACCGACTCCATGGCACATAACAACAACAATGTGATGGCTGGAGTCTTGGTGTAGCACTGTGGGATAAAACACTGGATTACAAGATCAGTTTAAATCACAAGGTCAGAGGTTCAAACTCACCAGCCGCTTCTTGGAAACCCTATACAGGGTCACTGTAAGTCGAAACTGACTGGATGGCACTTTAACAAGAACAACAATGCGATGGCTGGAACTGTGGTTGCCTTGGCAGGGCCAGACCAAATGATTCTGTGGGCCTCACACAGTCCTATGTGGCACTGAGGGTTAATGCACTGGATCGCAAGGTCAGTTTTAACCGCAAGGTCGGTGGTTCAAACTCACCAGCTGCTCCTCAAAAACCCTATACAGAGTTGCTATGATTCGGAACTGACTTGACAGCATTTGACAATAACAAGCAGTAAACTACCTTAGGCATCCAGAACATTTGCACACTCGGTTGTGGATGGTTGTTTTTTTCGTTGTTTATACATAGTTGCATCCTCAGAGTCTGTGGTTTGGTGCATTTGATTGGCTTCAGATAAGCTTGCTCCTGGCTTTGCTGCTTCTAAAGGCAGGTGGCCCGGCCAGGCTCCCCTCTGTGTGGAGGTCCCTTTGAAGTCTTCAGAAGTGCCTGTTCTAAGTCATGCTCCTCAGAGGGGAGAAGTGAGACTCAAAGTGAGTTCAGACTGCCACCCAGCAGCACAGGGAGTGACTGCACACTCGGAGGTTCTTGGTAAGAAAATGACTGGCCACGTTACTTTACCACCTGTCCAAAGTGCTGGCCATAGGTACGGTTGCTCAGTGGTTGAGTGCATTAGATGAGGCACTTGGACAGAACAGGAAGGGTCACACCACAGGCGTTAAGTGGCTGCCTCCCAGACTCTGAGATCGCCTTTTAAGCAGTGCAGTCCCCACATAAGCATTTTTTCTCTACTCTTCCCCGCCCCACTGTCCTTCTGTTACCAAAATGATTAGAATCTCCCAAATCGAATCTCTATCATTCAGATTCTAATTTCTATCATTCTCTGTGAAAATGAATAGTCAGTGGCAGGGGATGGAAATCTTCCTTCATATTTAGAAAATCGAGGCCCAAGCCACCCCGAAAATGACCTGTTCAACAGAGCATTGCTGTTCCTTGGTTCTGTAGTGGTGGGAAAGAGGAACCCTTGGTGCTCATGGCTGAGGGTTTCATTTATATCTCCTGAAGAAGTCAGGGATGATTAATCATGCTGCTTAATTTAAAGCCTCGACAATGAATCAGTTTTATGTCCAAAGGGCCTCCTGGCAGCCGTAGGGGGTGGAAAACTATTACGTGTACAGTGTGAGTTGGTACTTTAGGCTTAATAGCTTGTTAAAGTCCCATATTGGAACCACTGAGGGCTGGGTATTATTAACTCCATTTTACAGATGAACACACACGGAAGCTTTACTTGAGAGCTTGAGGCAACATAGCTGGAAGCAGAGCCAGGATTCCCAGTCTTGTCCTAAACTCCAGATATCTCCAACAGGGCTCATACCAAGCTTTGCTGGATACTACTTTCCAAGACCAGATACAGTTAACACCTTTAAACAAACACAAAACAGGTTCTGACTCAGAGTGCCCCTATAGGATTCCCAAGGGTAGATTTTTATAGACAGCTGCATCGGATGGATCAGCTGATAGGTTTGAACCACTGACCTTTCTGTTATCAACTGAGTGATTTCATCACTTTGCCACTGTTGTTGTTAAGTTCCATTGAGTCATTTTCAACTCATAGCAACCCTGTATAGGGTTTCCAAGGAGCAGCTGATGGCTTTGAATGGCTGACCTTGAGTTAGCAGTCCAGTGCTTGTCCTATAGCACCACACCATGGACTCTTCTGCATCTCTGGTTGTTGGTAGTAGTTGTGTGCTGAGTCGGTTCCAACTCTTAGCTTTCAAGGCTGTAAATCTTTACGGGAGCAGAAAACCTCATTTTATTCCCATGGGGTGACTGGTAGATTCAAACTGCTGCCCTTGATTAGCAGTTCAGCTTGTAATCCACGATGCTGCCAGGGCTCCTTTCCACACCATCAGAGCGCCTTTGGTAGCACAGCGGTTATGAGTCTGGCTGCTAACTTCAAGGTCAGCAGTTCGAAACTACCAGCTGTTCTGTGGAAGAAAGATGAGGCTTTCTGCTCCCATAAAGATTTACTGCCTTGGAAACCCTATGCAGGGTCACTATGAGTAGGAACCAACTCCACGTCACCAGAGCTCCTTAAAGCCTTTTGTTGTTGTTGAGTGCCGTCAAGTCAGTTCCTACTCATAGCGACCCTGTACTGGGCTTCTGAGGAGTGAGGGGTATGTTTGAACCACCGACCTTGTGGTTCAAATTGATCTTGCAGTCCAGTGCTTTATCCTACAATGCCACATTAACAATCCTAAAATCTTTTAAGAATATTCAAATAATTTATTTACTGGAATAAATTCTTTCCAAGTGAATATAACGTTCTTTGCGAGGTAAGTATAGGTAAGTCCTGGTCTCGGGGGAGTCTCTCTGAAAGCTCTGCCTTAGTCTGGGGTGTCCCGTCCTACACGTAGGTACCTTCAGGTACTGTTCAGGACATCTCACAAGTGGTGGCTCATCTTTAGCTGATGCTTTTCAGCATCTACTGAGAATGAACCAACAGAATGTTTTTTTAAAACCTATAAATATGATGAGTTAGGGAAAAGAGTTTTCTAATGTAAATTAATTTTTTGAATAAAGTGTTGGGTGTTAAGCACAGCCCCACCCCAGTTTCCCATTCACTTCCCACTGACCTCCTCTCCATCATCCTCTCCTTAATTTCTTACGTCCATTTATGAAGTTTTGTAAAGCAAATACAAACACGTCTTGTTCTTCTCCTCCAATAACTATGACAATAATTATTCAATGCTAAGCCACTTTGGGGTTCTGGGGAGGCTCTGCCTGCAGGTGTGAAGCACCAAACCCCAAACCAAACTGACTACCATCAATCTCTGAGTAGATTCCAACTAATAGCAACTCTATATAGGGTTTCCAAGGCTGTACATCTTTGGGAGAGCAGAAAGCCTTAGCTTTCTCTCACATGGTGGCTGGTAGATTTCAGCTGCTGAGCTTGCGGAGAGCAGTCCAGTGCTTATCCTACAGTGCCAAGTACAGCTGCCCTGAATTTAAGGAGCTCTGCTGCATAAAAGTTGGACTCTTAACCGAAAGGTTGGCAGTTCAAGCCCACCAGTCTTCTACAAGAGAAAGATAAGGCTGTCTGCTCTTGCAAACCCTAAGGAGCAGTTCTCACCTGTTTGTAGGCTCACTGTGAATTGGAATTAAATCAAAGGCAGTGAGGGTTTGGGCCCCGCATTTGGGGCAGCTTCATCTCAGGGCTCAGGTGAGACAGGCTGAGTTCCCCAGTCTTCTCCTGTGCCCCCGCCTCCCTGCCTGATGCTCTGGGACTTTGAAGCTATCCAGGTATCACAAGGGCCTGACCTTTACACACAGGGAAGGTACCATGGGTGGTTTCCAGGGTAGCCCCTCATGGCCAGAATGATGAGCAGGGGGCACAGTCTAACCTCACACCAAGGGCCTCAGGAGACAATTGAAACTCTGCCCACTGTTGTTTTAAAGGTGCACTCACCTGCCTTTTCCTCTCTTCCATTCTCATTGCTGTGGGTGTCCAGAGGGAGGCAGGGCCTGAGGAGCTGTGGACTCTCATTGTGTGCAGGGACTTTGTGCTACCTTTCCTAGTTCTTGAACAAGGTGACAGTGAGCTTCATACAGGCATAGGTTTGACAAAGAGTTCAGAAAACAGGAACTGTCAATTCAGGAGAATTTACAGAAAAAAATAGTTTAAAGAACTGAGACGTTGCCACATGATAGTGAAAGAATATCAGGTTTGAGAAGTGACAAAAATGAGCAGTTTTCACCTCGAAGACCCAGATGAGTTAGTTCCACAAGACGTAACCACACACAAACACGGGCATTTCTTATAATCTAATGGGATTTACAGTCAAGAGTTTCTTATTTCTGAATACAGTTAAGTTCCCTGGTTCTAAACGTCCAACTTACTGAAAATTGTCCTTGATGTTATGCAAATTTACCTTCACTTTGATTAAAACAATGATCCTTAATCAGTCACCTTCGCTTTTCAAACACTCACAAAGCTCCTAGCCTTTTCTTGTACTAAAATAAGGTTAAATAAGAACCACATGTACCTGTTCTGACTCACCTACAAATTCCACCTAAAGACACATTTAGGGACAGAGTTTATTCCTAACCCAGGGAACTGCCTGAATTTCCTGAGAAGTTATTTTAGTAGAAAAGGTAGATTTAAACAACAAGAATTTATCAGGAAAGTGAAACCTTGACTTGAAATCAAGGGCAAGACAAATGCACACTCAGAATGGGAGAAGACCATGCCCCCCCCCCCCCCACTCCCAGCACATCCCCATCACATTGGGAGAAAAGTCAAAGGGCAGCTGGAGGCACTCAGACTTGGGTCCTCATAGTTTGCTTCAAATCTGAGTATTTAAAAATTATTAATGTTATTTTTTATTTGTGAAATTGAAAACATTGCTTGAAAACCCTATGTTAAAAAAATATGTCTTGTCTGTAGTACTTTGATGACTTGTGATTTTCACATAAAAGCTCAAGACCTGTTTCTATTCAGGTATATTTTCTTACAGTGTGTTTCTTTACAAGTAATTGATCACAGCTAGGTTTCTTGGAGTCCTGGTGTGACACTGTAGGGTAAGCACTGGATTGCAAGGTCACTTTAAACTGCAAGGTTGGCATTTCTTTCAAATATACCAGCTGTTCCTCAGAAACCCTATATAGGGTTGCCATGAGCTTGGAACTGACTGGGTGGAATTTAACAACAACAACATATTTAATAGTTACATAAGTCATCTGTAGCATACCAGTTAAGGGCTTGGCTGATACCCATCTGGTAATAATACATCAGGAGAAATACATCAGCTCCCATAAAGATTATAGTCAAGAAACCCTATCGGTACAGTTTTACTCATCACATGGGGTCTTTATGAGTCAACAATTAACTACAGGACACCAATAACAACAATAAAATGTAGGATAATATAGTTGATGTTATACTTAACTCTCCTCCCATTTCTACTTTATTGACTTAACCTCTTTAAGGAACCCTGTTGGTGCAGTGGGCTTAGTGTTATGATGCTAGCCATAAGGTTGGCGGTTCAAACATACCATCCACTTTGTGGGAGAAAGATGATTCAGTCTGTTTCTGTAAAGATTTACAGTCTTGGAAGCCCTACATTTAGAACTGCTGTGAGTCAGAAACCATTCGATGGCAGGGAATTTGGCTTAGTTATTTTGGGTCCCTCCTTTGAAAGGCTCTGTATATAGGAGTGTATTTAAAATTTGTCTTCCCTGCTAAATTGTTTTATAGCATACATACAATAAAATTGCAGTTATGCACTGAAAAATTTTTTAAAGGATTAAATATAAACTTCAGAAATGTTGCTTTTGAAAATATATAAACTAGCAGATAGGTCTAGGGAGAGTTGGTTTAAAAAGAGAAGGCCCATGGTTTGTTGTTGTTAGGTGCCATTGAGTTGGTACCGACCCATAGCGACCTTATGCACAGCAGAACGAAATACTCTCTGATCCTGGGCCAACCTCACAATTGGTGTCACGCGTAAGCCCATGGATGCTGCCACTTTGCCAATCCATCTTGCTGGGGGTCTTCCTCTTTTTCTCTGACCCTCCACCTTACCAAACATGATATCCTTCTCCAGTGACTGGTCCCTCCTGACAATATGTCCAAACTATGAGAGATGAAGTTTGGCCATCCTGGCCTCCAAGGAGCACTCTGGCTACACTTCTTCCAACACAGATCTTTTTGTTCTTTTGGCAGCCCATGGCACTTTCAGTATTCTCCTCCAATACCCTAACTCAAAAGCATCAATTCATCTGTGGTCTTCCTTATTCACTGTGAAGCTTTCGCATCCATATGAGGTTATTGAAAATACCATGGCTTGGGTCAGGTGCACCTTAGTCCTCAAGCTGACGTCTCCGCTCTTCAATACTTTCAAAAGGTCTTGTGCAACAGAGTTGCCTAATGCAGTAAGTCATTTGATTTCTTGACTTCTGCTTCTGTGAGTGTTGATAGTTGATTCAAGAAGAGTGAAGTCCTTGACAACGTCAATCTTTTCTCCGTGGATAAGAATGATGTTTATTGGTCCAGTGGTGAGGATTTTTGTTTTCTTTACATTGAGATGGCTTCTTAGCTGTCTTTAAGTGGTGCAAACAGTTTGAAATTGACTACTAATCTAAAGGTTGAGAGTTGCAGTCCACCCAACAGCACCACGAAAGAAAAGCCTGGCAATGTACTTTGTGAAGATTACAGCCAAGAAAGCCTGGTAGAAAAGTTCTACTCTGTAAACACGGCATTGCAATGAGTTGTGATGAATGAACTCAAGAGCTGTGAGTTTGATTTCGGTTTATGACCTATTTGCTCTTCTATAAATTGCGTGCTCGTATTTGCCCATTTTTTTCTTTTGTATTGTTTTACCTTTGCTTTGTAACAGTTCTTTTAATGTTCTGAGTTTTATTTTAATTAAGCCTTTCATGCATATGTTGCAAATGTGCTCTCCTAGTCTGATACATAAACTTTGACTCTGTTTCTGGTGTCTGTTTTATACAAGTGTTCCATTTTTAGAGAGTTCCATCTGCTATGATTTTTCTTTATGGCACTGAGGCTTTGTCTTGCTTAGGAAGCTTATTCCCACCTCTTGTTGTTAGGCACTATCAGTTGGTTCCAACACATAGTGAGCTTGTGAACAATAGAACGGACCATTGTTCTGCCCTGTGTCTTCCTCACAATTGTTGTTCACTGGAGCCTATTACTGTTTACTCTGTGCCAGTCCACCTCATTGGGGGTCTTCCTCTTTGGCGCTGATCCTCCAGTTTACTAAGTATAATGTCCTTCTCCAGAGATTGGTCCCTCTTGATAGTATGTTCGAAGTATGGGAGACAAAGTCTGGTCATCCTGGCTTCTAAGGAACATTCTGGCTGTACTTCTTTCAACACAGATTTGTTTTTATTTCTGGCAGTCTATGATACTTTCAGTATTGTTCTCCAATACCGTGATGCAAATGGTCTTCCTTATTCAATGTCCAACTTTCACATTGAGCCGTTGACTCAGTTTTCACAACTGAGCCGTTGTCCAACTTTCACATTAAGCCATTGACTCGGTTCTGACCCATAGCGACTCTGTATAGGGTTTCCAAGGAGCAGCTGGTGAGCTTGAACCACCGATCTTGCAGTTCAAACGGCTTTGCAGTCTGGTGCATTAACTCAGAGCACCACACCAGTGGTCCCTTATATGAGGCTATAAAAATACTATGGTTTGGATCAGTGGCACCTAAGTCCTCAAACTGACATCTGTGCTCTTCCACACTTTAAAGAGGTCTTGTGCAGCAAATTTCTTAATGCAATACGTCATTTGATTTCTTGACTGCTACTTCCATGAGTGTTGATGGGTGATCTGAGTAAAATGAAGTCTTTGACATTCCAATCTTTTCTCCATTTATCATGATGTT
>NW_006408632.1:180023-181559 GCF_000296735.1 Chrysochloris asiatica
TATATTTTAGAAATGAGTCCCTTATCTGATGTGTCATTGCAAAAGATTTTTTCCCATTCTGTGGGTTCCCTTTTTACTCTTCTGGTGAAGTCTTTGGATGCACATAAGTTTTAATTTTTTAGTATGTCCCAATCAGCTATTTTGTCTACTTTCGTTTGTGTAGTTTTCAAAATGTTTGGTAGTGTGTGTATTCCCTGAATTAGTGCCCTCACATTTGTCCCTACTTTTTCATTGATGGCCTTCATAATTCTGGGATTTACATTTAGGTCTTTAATCCATGTTGAGTTGGTTTTTGTATAAGGGCATGAGGTGAAGGTCTCATTTCAATCTTTTGCATATCTCTTTCCAGTTCTGCCAGCACCATCTGTTAAAGAGACTATCACCTCCACATGCTATATATTTAGGTGTTTTGTCAAAAATCAGTTGGCTGTATGTGGATGGGTTAATTTCTGGATATTTGATTCTATTCCATTGATCAATGTATCTTTCATTGTACCAGTACCAAGCTGTTTTGACCACTATAGCTGTGTAATGCATTTTGAAGTCGGGGAGTGAGATGTTTCTGACCTTATTCTTCTTCTTAAGCAGTGCTTTGCTTATCCTGGGTCTCTTTCCTTTCCATATAAACCCACTAGCTACTCCTCAGAAATCCTATATAGGGTCAATATGAGTCGGAATCGACTCAACAACACTTAACAACAACAGCAATTACACCATTTCTCAAGCCAGTGTTCTGTGGTAAATGTCCATGAGGGTGATACGCCTGCTCTACAGAGTAAAATGTCGCTTCTCATACACTTTAACTCCAGGCATAAAATAAGGGAAGGAAGAAAAGAAGGGAGAGAGGAAGGAAGGAAGGAAGGAAGGACGGAAGGAAGGAAGGAAGGAAGGAAGGAAGGAAGGAAGGAAGGAAGGAAGGAAGAAACTGAGGATTTCACTAATTAACACTAGAAAGAGTCCCAATTAGTCATGAAAAAAAGAAAAAATTGGGGTGGTGGTGACACATCCTGAAATAGACAATGATTGACAACAAGAAGGTGGGCAAGATGTGGACTAGCCAGAAGGCAGAAGAGGAGAGAAGCATTTTTCTGTGAGAAGTAACATTTGTTCAGTTCCTATTATGGTCAGCCTTACATTAGATGCTCTGAGGACCCAAGAATCAGAGACCAGTCAGATGCTTGGAATGTCTGAAGACAGTGCTCAGCCCAGAGGAGAAACTCAGGGACTACCCGGTCATCAGGGACTCAATGGAAAAAGAACCTTGGAAGACGGAACAGAAAGAGGGAGAAGGACCATTGTTGTTGTTGTCAGGTGCCATTGAGTTGGAACCGACTCATAGTGACCCCACGCACAGCAGAACAAAATAATGTCCGATCCTGGGCCAACCCCACCACTGCTGCCATACTTGATGCCATCAATGATGCCACCTGGCTGATCCATCTTGGTGGGGGTCTTCCTCTTTTTCTCTGACCCTCCATCTTACCCAGCATGACATCCTTCTCCAGTGACTGTCCTCTCCTGACAATATGTCCAAAG
>NW_006408632.1:181659-192299 GCF_000296735.1 Chrysochloris asiatica
TTACCGTTGTTTATAATTTTAAGTAAAGCATCTAATTTTTCTCCAAATGGACAGCAAACTTTTCAAGTACCATTTAATTACTTCACCTTTTCCTGCTGAAGTTGTGATGTTTTAAGTTAAAAAGTTTTGTGTGCCAGAGAAGAAGGTAAAAAGGGGGTGAAATCGGCAATTGTAGCTTCAGCTGTGATGCTTTTGGTAGAAAGGCGTCAGGAACACGAATATCTGAAAGACCATTTGTATCTTTCAGATATCTGTGTGACTTCAGGGCAAATAGGTGGAGTGAGTTTAGGGCTTTTAGAAAATGTAAGAATAGAAAGAAGAATGAGTCCATGGGGGGATAACTAGCAGCAAATAGGATAATGAAAACATAGAGGGACATTAAAGCCAGGCAGCGGTGAGCTAAAGAGAACTGTGGCCGGTGATGATTCCATCCTCAGTGTGGGAAAGGCTCACATGCCACGCTGGAGGTGGGCCAGACCCGGAAGCATGCCTTGAAGACGTATAGACACTAGAAAAAAAGTTCAAAATTGAAAAATTGAGAAAATTTGTCCTGAAATATCCAGAGTAGACATAAGAATCAGGTAGAAAAGAAGCTTGCTATTTCTGGGCCACAAATAAAGAGACTGCAGAAAACATCCAACAGAATTGTTATTGTTGTTGTTAAGTGCCATCGAGTTGGTCCCTATCCATAGCGACCCTATATAGGGTTTCCAAGGAGCCGCTGGTAGATTTGAACTGCCAACCTTGTGGTTCACAGTTCAGTGAACCACATCCTACAGTACCACACCAGCAATAGACAAAATCAATAGTGTTCTCACCGAAACTTTCTTAAACCCATAGCTTTAGGATAATTCTCTTTCTGGATTTCACTGATCAGGATTCTGCAAGGAGGTCAGGGGTTGCCAACAGAGTCCTCAGAACTTGGCACTCAAGTAACATGATCACATACTACTTGGAGCATCCCAGAGGAAACAGGGTCTCCCACTGCAGCGACTCCCAGAGGAAACAAGGACTCTGATAAAACTTTTGTCAGGATAACACTAGAGGTGTGTGGGTGCCCATGAATAGTGCAGACTATGATAAATGCCAAGTCCCTAAAAGGCCTATTATTGTCAAATATAAAATGAGGAACTCAGGTATGATCAACTGAAACATATAAAGGGCCTTCAAAAATGTCATGGAAAGCTTCCGTTATCTTCCCATTTTTCCACAAACTTTTTGAAACACCATTGTATGCTGTCCTGGTGTGGGGCTGTAGGATAAGCCCAGGACTGCTAACCACAGGTTGGTGGTTCAAACCTACACTATACAGGATCGTTATGAGTTGGGACAGTCTTGATGGCACTTAACAACCACCATAAAACACAGCCATCAAGTTGATTCTGACTCATAGTGACCCTACATGACAGATTAGAACTGTATTTTAGGATTTCTGACACTATAAATGTTTAAGGGAACAGCCAGCCTCGTCTTTTCCTGCAGGTTGACTGGTGGGTTTGAACCACTGACCTTGTGGTTGGTAGCCCAATACTTACCCTACTGTACCATCTGGGCTTCAAATACACATGTACAAAGAAGGGGGGGCGGGGCTTCAAAAATTTATGGAAAAAAATGTATGGAAATATTCCATTCATTTCTTAATTACATATTCCATGAATTTTCTGAAGCTCCCTCAGAGGCTGTAAATCTTTGCAGGAGGAGAAAGTCTCATTGTTTTCTCCTGCAGAGCCTCTGGTGGGCTTGAATCACTCACCTTGTGGTTCACAATCCAGTCCTGATCCACTAGAGTCACCACACTCCTATATACATCATGTGGCGCTGCGGGTTAATTCAAGGTCAGTTTGAACCACAAGGTCAGCAGTTCAAGCTCACCAGCCGCTCCTTGGAAACCCTCCCTATACAACCTACCTATAAGTAGGTCAGCAGTTCAAACTCACCAGCTTCACCTCAGAAACCCTATACAGGATCACTATGGATTGGAATGTACTTGACGGCACTTAACAACAACATCATACAACTCCAGGGCTTCTCAGAGCCTTTAACCCTACTGATCTGTCTTATAAATATCCAAATAAGCAGTTATTTATTGATTGATTTTTTTGGTCAAATGTTAAAGGTGGACTGTGGAACACTTTCCTGTTTTCCTTGGAGAATTTCATGGAACAAGAATTCCAAAGAGCAAAACTGGGGACAAGATGTATGAATGTGATCAAAGATTAGAAAGAGAAGTGATATTTGGATTGAAATAAAAACTAGGGGAAATTTTTAAAAAATTTAAACCTGAATAAATGAACCTCATGGATCAGAGAAACTGCATATATTTGTTCTCATTCTCACTATAAACTCAAAAGTTTTCTAACCATGTAAAACAATGAGTACTTTAAAACATTCAAAAATCATGATACTTCCTTTTCATAACTGGCTGAAACTGCAAGCATATTTTTCATTCACATTTGCAATTAATTTTTAAATTTTAACGGAGAGTTGTTTAAAAGTTTTAAAATATATAAAACTTTGCAATTCCTGTGAATTAATCATAAAAATGTAAAATTATATCTCATTCATATACTTTTTGGAAAAAGAGAGAACTTCATTGAATCCCACTTTGTGAATTGTTGTTAAGAGCTGACAAGTTAGTTCTTACTCATAACGCCCCATAATTGGTGTATGGTTATCAATTCTTTGCATGAATAACATAAACTATATATATATTTTAATTCATGACGTATTAGATAGACCACGTAAGATTGAGTATATGAAACCATATGAAATTGTGTTTCTTTTTCTTTTCTTACTTGAATAGGGGACACGGTATAATTGTTCATTCAAACATTACTTTGTTATTGTTAAGTGCCATCAAGTCGTCTCTGACCCATAGAGATCCTGTGTAGGATTTCCGAGGAGCACCTGGTGAGCTTGAACCGCCGACCTTGTGGTTCAAACCGATTTTGTAGTCCATTGCATTATTGGTTATCTCCATTCCAGGTGATTCAAAGAGTAATTTGAAAATATGTGAGTTTCTTTTTCTTCATGTACTTCACTGGGAATCAACGTATGTATTTTTATCGTTCGCATCATTAATTGTGAATTTTCTTACCTTGTAATAGAGAACACTTTGTTAAATGGAAAAGAATATAGAATTTCTGTTCATGAATGTTACATTCTATGTATTTTTCTCATTTATGCATCTTTAGGGAACATCCCCTTTTTGGTAAGACAAAGAGTACTTTGAAAACCTTTAAAAGGTTTTATTCTCATTGTGTATAAATTGAAGAAACTGTATATAGGTCACACGCTTATTGGGAACTTTAAGTTCCTTGTCATAAAAATATACATTGATTATTTAAGGAAAAAAACAACAACCCGGGGAAGGGATTCTACATGGGAGGAGGCAGAGCAGTCGATGGACCCATCCAGAGCTCCCCAGTTTAGGAAGACTAGGGTGGGGGAAGAGAGTGGGGTGGTTTGTGGGGATCATCAGTTTCTAGACCACTGTTTCTGTTTGCTGTTGGGCCTTTCACTTGCAGACAGTGTGTGTGTGTGTATATGTGTGTGTGTGTGTGTGTGTGTGTGTGTGTAGGTGAGGAGATTCTTAAACGATCCTGAGCATGGAATGGTGAAAATGTGTTGGAATAAAAATTTTGTAAAAAGTACTGAAGTGAAAACATATTAGAGCCTTGTAGTCTTCTTAGGGAGTCCAGGTGTGACACAGTAGAAAAAGCACTGGAATGCTGACTATAAATTATTATGAGTCAGAATCGACTCAATGGCATTTAAAACAACAGTGTTGGCTATGCAATGATCAAGCATTTGACTTCTAATTGGAAAGCTGGCAGTTTGAACCCACCAGTTAGTGGGGAAAAGATGTGACAATCTGTTCCCATAAAGATGGCAGCCTCAGAAATTCTATGGAGCAGTTCTACTTTGTCCTAGAGGGTCACTCAGAGTCCAATCAAATCCATGGCACTCAACAACAGTAGGGCCCTTAGCAGGTCCTTTCGGCTAGGAAGTCTTGTGTGGCAAGGAATGAATGGGCCTGAGTCACTGCATCAGAAACAGTATGTGACCCTGAGCAGAAATGGAGAACGGGCTGAATTGGAGTCCTTAGAAAGGCAGACTTGAACATCCAATGTCACTTTGCTCTTGATGACAATATTAGAACTCTATCTGCATTGTAATATGGAAGTAATGAAATTCAAATGAAGTGAAAAACCATACTTATCTAACTAAGTACTATTGGTGTTGGTGAAAATACAGTGATGAATCAGAAAGAAGTCCCAGCGGAGATATTCAGTCAGTGAAACCAAATGCTGCCCTCTCCTGAGCCCCAGTCCCATGACTGTCCTACATCAGACTACTGTGATTTGTGGAAGGAGATCACCAGGCCTTTCTTCTTAGAGCCTCGGAAAAGTAAAACTGTGGAAAGGAAAACGCTGAAGGGAGACTTGGATGGTGTGACCTGGAGATCAGTAATCAATAGGGGTTCATCTTGGGTTAGGATCAGGCCTTGCAAGGCAGATTGGTTTGGAGGTACAGCTGTGGTGACCAAAGGCTGGACAGCTGGGAGGTCTGCATAAACAAGGTATACAGGTGCGGAAGTCAAAGCTGTGTGCATGAAAATAGGTGATGTATACAAAAATGTAACAATTCATTTTGACTGACATTAAAAACTCCGATAGCACAGTAGTTATGTGCTTGGCTGCTAACCAAAAGATTGGCAGTTCGAATCTACCAGCAGCTCCAAGGAGCAAAGAATGGATGAGATGCTGTAGCGAAATTGTGTTGTTAAGTGCCACTGAGTCGGTTCCAACTGCACTGGATGGCTAACCTCAAGGTTGGCAGTTCAAATCCACCAGCCCTTCCTGGAAATATTCAACAGGGTCACTATGAGTAGAAACCCCACTCAATGGTACACAACAACAACATCAATAACATAAATATCCAGATGAGGATAGATAGTCACTGACTTCCAGGAAGACACAGTCTTCCCCGAGGATGGCGTTACTCCAAATGTGGGTAGAATTCCTTTTGTAGGAATGACCCTCAGAGCTGAATGATAAGCCAGAGTGAGAGGCCCCCACCTGGCTCACTTCACCTGACAGTTTCTAAAATCTCTCACACCGAATTTGTCACACTATGAAGCATCTGTAGACTGTACTGTGAGTGAGAAAAATCTATTCTAAAAAAGGAGCTTGAAAACCGAACATGAAGCAGCGAAAACTGGACTTGTTTTCATTATCTACTTATTTCTTTCCTAACAACTTAACTGTTTGTGTGAGATTCCAGTGAGCAATGGTTTTTGCTTATTCCAAATGTCAAAAAAATTCCCTTGTTTTAAAAAAGCCAGATCCATTTGGAATGGTGTTGTTGTTAAGTGCCATGGAGCCGGTTCCAACTAATAGTCACCCTGTATAGCAGGGGTAGGGAACGCCTGGCCCATGGACAGTATTGTTGCTGTGAAGTGACGTTGTGTCAGTTCCGACCCATAGCGACCCTGTATAGGGTTTCCAAGGAGCAGCTGGTGGGCTTGAACCACTGACATTGCAGTTCAAATGGTTTTGCAGTCTGGCGCGTTAACCCACAGTACCACACCAGGACTATAAGGCCCATGAAATCCTTTGTTGGAGTCCTGGTGTGGCACTGTGGCCTAATGCGTCAGACGGCAAAATCATTTGAACTGCAGGGTTGGTGGTTCAAGCTCACCAGCTGCTCCTTGGAAACCCTATACAAGGTCACTGTGGGTCAGAATTGACTCGACAGCACTTAACAAGTGAATGATGTTATAAATATCTAAATGGCCATTGGCAGAAAAAAAAAAAAAAATTCCCCACCCTTGCTATATAGAGCTTCCAAAGAGTGACTGTTAGGTTTGAACTGCTGACCTTGAGGTGGCAGTCCAGTGCTTATCCTACAGTGCAGCATCAGGACTCCCCATTTAGAATATTCTTTATTAAATGTCTGTAACAGCATTACCCTGACTCCAAATTACCTCTTGGGATACTTTAGTGATGATGGATATTTCTCAAGGAGGTCTGCTGGTACAGTGGTTAAGCCCTCATCTGCGAACTGAAAAGTCAGTGGTTCAAACTCACCAGACTGCTACAGAAGAAAGAGATTAGCAGTTGGCTTCTTGTGAGACCGCTCTGCTTTGTCCTAGAGGGTCGCTATGAGCTAGAACCATTTGACGGTAGTGAGTTTGAGACATTTCTAACCTTAATGAATTTGGAAAAAACAGAATTGATTTGCTCAAAATCAATTCAATTGCTCCTGCTCATAATTATCCTTTGCTGTTTGCTTCTGTGGTGACGATGTTGAAGTTTTGACTTGATATAATTTTCTTTATTATTTAGGATTCTACTGGGAAGACATTGCTAAGTTGTGTGAAGGCAAATTTCATGTATTGGCTAAACTCATGGGAGCTGAGGGTCCTTCCAGCATTTGCAGGCTGAGGAAATCCCGTTCATATCCAAAGGTCCCATGTAAAACCTGACCAGATAAAAAAATCTGGGCAACTTGCTACTACTATTTGTATCCAAAAGGAAAAATCAAAATGGCTTTGATTTGTATTGAATAATGCATTTAGAAGATTCACTTCTGTTTGTTTAGCTGACCCCTTGGGTGGGCTATGTAGTGAGTAGCTAGGTGGACTGCTTAGCCAATCAACTGTGTCGTGTTTGTTTACAAAGACAAAAATGTTTTCACATTTACATCATTTTTCACATTGCATCATTGTTGGCTTCTGTGCGTTCAATCTGTCAGCTACAAAAGCTCAAAATTTTGCTACCAAATGTGTCACAACTATTTCTGGTTTCAAACTATACATTTCATTGCTACAAATTCTGGCCCATAGTGAACTGTTAATATGTAGGATATCACTCTCCTACTTGTGAGAGCTAGTAGGGCCCAGGTGTTCTGTTTAGCACCCAACATCCCTAGGATGAGGGGCTGCATCACCTAGATACCACCATCCACATGTACGTTTGCTGCACTGTGGTCATTTGCATGATAATGGAAGTTATGACCCATGGTGGACAGGTTTCAGTAGAGCTTCCAGAGTAAGATTAGAAAAAAAAGGTCCTGACTATTTACTTCTGGAAAAAATCCCTATGAATCACAGCAGAATATTGTTCAGTATAGTCCTGAAAGAGAAGCCCCCTAGGTTGGAATACACAGTGGCCGCAACAATGAACTCAAGCTTTCCGACGATCATGAAAATGATGATGAATCAGGCAGCATTTCATTCTCTCGCATATGCGGGTCACCATGAATTGGAGCTGGTGCAGCCACTCCAATGTCACGTATTTAATGGCTTGATCTAAGTTGTACTTCTGACTGGGGATGGCTTTCCTGTCTGCTGTGGGAGTCTCTGGGTGGTGTGACTGGTTTACACACTCCGCTGTTAACGAAAGGTTGGAGGATTGAGTCCAGAAGAAAGCTTGGCTATCTCCCATCATTCCAATGGAGTCCTGGTGTGGTTCTATAGGATAAGTGCAGGACTGCAAGGTCAGTTTGAACTACTATGTCGGCAGTTCAGACTCACCAATGGCTCCTCAGAAACTGGATTGCTGTGACTAGGAACCGACTCAGTGGCACTTAACACCAACAATCTGCTACCAAAAACTTCAGCCATGGAGAATCCTATGGAGCACAGTTGTATTCTGACACTCCTGGGGTCACCTTGAGTCAGAGGTCACTGCATGGCAACTGTTGCTGGTCCAAGTCTCTGTAAACCAGACATTGCCCACCTTGCAGTTCCATGCTTACTGCAGGGCCTGGAAGGTACTGAGGTGTAGCCTGCATCGGTGGTCTATTACAGAGGCAGACGCAGACTCTGAGTTTGCTCAGAATCCCTTGTAAGGAATTATGAACTTGTTCTTGCATGACATTTGAATTGCTCTTACAGTGAAGGCTGGAGTACATCACTCTCAGGCAGGAGTGGAGGGCAGTTTGAATTGAGTGACATCTCACTGAAAGATTAACTGAGAGTGAAGAATAGTAACTTGGCATCATTTCTTTCTACACAGAGCTCTTCAAGAGCAGACCCGTGTTTTTGTCATTTTTGACTTACAGCCATTTCCCACTTGCAGTTGAGTTTACAATTATTTGGAGAGCGTTTTTGCAAGCGAACCAGATTTCCTTGTCACTGAGGGCAACTGGCAGTGTTGTTAGTTCATGGCAGCTGTGAGCTTTACATGAATCCTGCTGATGCACCTTGAAAATGGAACTGAGGATAAGTGGTAACCAAGGAAGAATACACTGGGGGAGGTGGGGGAATAGAAATTATATTCTGAAAATGAATCTTCCTCTGGTAGCATAGTGGTTATGAATCGGGAGGTCAGCAGTTAGAAACTATCATCAGTTCCTTGGAAGAAAGATGAGGCTTCCTGCTCCTGTAAACATTTACAGCCTTGCAAACCCTATACATGGTTGCTATGAGTCAGAACCAACTGCACAGCACATAACAAACCAGCCAATGTGTCTGCTGACAGAAACCATCACCACCTTTTGGGAAAGAGATGTGACTTCATCCATCAAGATCCTCTGGAGCTCATAAACAAAATGATAGTGTGGGCAGCTTGATCAAATTTTCTGACCTGAAGCTCATATGGAGACAGTGGTTGGATACTTAACTTCGTACAGGCAAACTGGGTTCGATTCCTGACCAACATCTTTAATGTGCAGCTCCCACCTATCTGTCAGTGGAATCTTGTGTGTTGTTATGATGTTGAACAGGTTTCGATGGATCGTCTAGACTAAAACAGACTAGGAAGAAAGGCCTGGCAACGAAGTTTTAAAACTCAGTCCATGAAAACCCTATGGCTCATGATTGTCAAGAGCTGCCATGAGTCAGGGCTGAGTACATGACGGCTAACAACAACAACAAAAACAAACAAAAGCACATGTAAAAATATCCCTAAATAATTTATCTGACAGAAGAATAAAGGAATTGATTGGATGGCACTTAAAAACAACAACAAAGATTAAAGGAAGGCAAGATTTTATGGCTCTCTTCCCTCAAATTTCACTAGCCTAGCTCTTTGATAAGGGATTTTTTTTTTTTTTTCAATCTGACTGTTACCTCAAATCACTTGAGTTAAACTGCTAATGATTTACATATTAAGATAAAATAACTGCATTTCCCAATTTGGAAAGATTGACTTCAATGTAAACTCATCATTGGATTTCTTAAGCCCCATGAGACCCAGGGACTGTCCGGAGCTGTGTACAGTGCAGGGCCTTAAGGCTGGTTGTCCATTCCTGGGGAGCCGGTCTCCCTGGGATTCACAGAAATGATTCGGAAAACACCACCCAGTTGTTTCCTTCCTTCAATTTGTAGAATTCCTGGCACGTGCATTGTAACGCTCCATTTATGTTAGAAGTTTGGTGTTAGCCTGGGGCTTTATTCTAGCCAAAGATACTAATTCTCTACTTAATATTCCCTTCTGACAGGAGAATCTTGTTTCAAAATTGCACCTGGGCATTTTTAAGTAAATATGATGCAAATACTTTGTTGGCCCCTGTGTGCATATTAACTTTTGAGTGAAGAATGAATATGCAAGACAGTGGAGGGGGGTGGGCCTGGGATAGGGTGGCAGGAAAATAATTTGCATAATTGTGTTTGCTGCAGAGTGAAACTGAAACCCCAGTTGTGTGGGCCAGGCCTTGTTTCCTAATGCCAACGCTGCCGCCCACAAATGCCCCCCCTCCACACACCTCCAGCCTAGGTCCCCTCTAGCCCCAAAGACCCACTGAGTGTGAAAACAGAATGAACATCTAGGGCTCATGCTGGCCAGTGGCTCCTTGATCTCACTGTGTGAAGAAACTCACACCACCCTTTTTCCTAATGAATATTTAAGTCTGTTTCAAAGAGGTCTCATCTTGTGTGATATGACAGAGTTTCAAAAAATTGGGGTAAATAATTTCTAGTTGTTTTTGTCGCTCAGTGCTGCGGAGCCAGTTCTGACTCATAGCGACCATGTATAGAGTTTTCAAGGAGCAGCTGGTGAGTTTGAACTGCTGACCTTTCAGTTATCAGTCCAGTGTTTATCTTACAGTACCACACCAGGACTCTAATAGTTTCTAGAAAGCTTCTTTATTTCCCAAGTCCATTTCTGAGTCAGCTGGACTCCATCAGTCCCTGAGGCTTGAGGGTCTGTGTAGCTTATGATCCACTGTTTACTGAAAGGGTGCTCGGCCCTGGGCATCATAAAGACACTCTAGGGACAGGCTTTGTCTGTAACCCACAAGTCCAGGCACACTTCGGAGATATTAGAGGTTTAGTTCCAGACCACCACAATAAAGTGAACATTGAAATAATACAAATCATATAAATGTTTTGCTTTCCCAGTGTGTATAAAAGTGATGCTTACACTATGCTGCAGTGTAAGTCTGCAATAACATTATGAAAACGTTTGAAATATTGTGGGAATTACCAAAATGTGACACAGAGACTCAAAGTGAGCACACACTGCTAGGGAACCAAAATGGTTAGACTTGCTGGATGCAGGGTTGCCACAAACCTTCAATTTGTAAAAACAAAACAAAACAAAAATGCATTGTTTGTGATTCACAATAAAGGGAAACACAATAAAACAAGCCCTTTTTGGTTAGTGATCTTTTTTTTTTTTTTTTAATGTTTA
>NW_006408632.1:196602-204127 GCF_000296735.1 Chrysochloris asiatica
TCTTCCTTATTCACTGTCCAGCTTTCGCATCCATATGAGGTTATTGAAAATACCATGGCTGGGGTCAGGCTCACCTTAGTCCTCAAGCTGACATCTCTGCTCTTCAACGCTTAAAAATGTTCCTGTGCAGCAGATTTGCCCAATGCAATACGTCATCTGATCTCTTGACTGCTGCTTCGACGAGTGTTGATAGAGGCCTTCAAATAGAGGCAGAAGCAGCCTTCTGGTAGAAGGGAGCAGAGACCTGGGCTGTCCTCCTGTATGAGAAATGTATCTTCCCTAGGGCAATGACCATGTCTTATCCATCTTTGGATAAGACAGCCCCTCCCTTGTTGGTGCCCAATAGCTTTTTGTTGAATGGATGGACAGATGGGAGGAAGAAAATGCTACAGTGTCAGGAGAGGACCAAACTAGAGAAGTCCTTCTTAGTCTGTACTTAGAATTTAAATTGAGTGTTGGAGGCAATAGGGAACATTGTCGATCCTGGAGCAGGAGAATTCCATGAACAAAGTAATGTTTTAGGAAACTTGGCAAGCTAAGACTCTATAACTCTGATTGAATAAGAGAGAGACATGGGAACTGGGAAGCATGAAGAAGAACTATGGCACCATGGTGATACATGGGCGGGCACTGGGGAAATGGAGGGGGTTTCCCTTTCCTTTAGTTCAGTTCAGTTCAGCCCCTCTTTCCTTAGTTTCTTTTAGTTCATCCCCTCTCCCTCTCAGGGCTGGGAGCTAGGTAATTGGAATTCTAACTGGGAGACAAGTAGAAGACAAGCCCATTGAGGCCCGGACCTGACCAGCACAGACAAGCTGTTATGTGTCTAAGGCCTGTGCAGATGATTCCTGGATGGCATAAGAAGTTAAGCACTTGACTTCTAGCTGAAAGGTAGTGATTTGAAGGCAGGTCTGGAGATCTACTTCTGAATGACAGAACTTTGAAAAGCTATGGAGTAGATTCTACTCTGCTCACACAGGATTGCCATGATTCGGAATCAACTCAGTGGCATCTAACAGCTATAAGGCCCATGTAGATTCCCTGTAGAGCTAATGCACTTGGCTGCTACCTGAAAGCCTGGAGCTTTGAGACCATCAGGGGGTGCTTCTGAAGAAAAGCTTGGCAATCTTCTGAAAACTTAGCATTGAAAGTGCTATGGAGCACAGTTGGATGCTGACACTTATGGGAATTGTCTTGACAGCCAGTGTTGGCTTTGAAGTCCATACAGTTTTGGAATTCAGGGTCCCCTAACCATGGAGTTCCATGGGGAGGCAAGTTCAGAGGGACCTGGTGTGTCCCAGGTGCTGTTACCATCAAAGGGCTGCAGCATCCCAGATGCCTCCCAAGAAAGTGAAGAAAGGCTGGGCAGATGGCCTCTGTGATCAGAATCCAGCCACAGGCTAAAGAAGCCAGGATGGGAGAGCCACGTGGATAGCAGTGGGGAGCGGCCCCTCTGTCTAATGGAGCTTCACCCAATTCAGCCCCTGGTATAGTCTAGTGTCACTGGCTTTCTTCAGCTTTTCAGCCACTGCCAGTGGGAGGTCACTCGGGGCCTTTCCGTAGTCCTTAGCTTAGGTGAATTTGGGTTTCACACTAAAAATTATAAACTCAGAAACATGGTCCTTTTTATTTATGCTCAAAGTTACACAATGAAGCAGGTATGAAGATCAGGGCAGATCAAATGTCAAAGCTCAGCAGATACCTTTATGTTATTAAGTACCATTGAGTCAGTTCCCACTCATAGTTAGCCTGTATAGGGTTTCTGAGGAGCAGCAGGTAGGTTTGAACTGCCAACCGTGCAGTTAGCAGTCCAGAGCTGATCCTACATAGACATCTTTATAGTTACTTCTGTGAAGCAAATAAAAACTTATAGTGTCAAGAACCTAAACAAATTATAATTGGATCAAAGTTGCGCTGTTATTTTTCATTATTCCTAAATGCAGTCTCTGAGAACACCTTTTAAAAGTCCTTTTTAAAAATCTTGTACTGAGTTATTATGAACAATTAATGAGAATGCCAAGAGACCTCTAAGTACAATTTATAATCATAAAATATCTTTTATACATTAGGTTCCTCAAGCATTATTGTATCATACTTGGTCAGATTCTACAACAAAAACACTGAGCCCAGAAGAAAATAAGATTCCTAGGGAAGATGGGGAGTCCTGATGTGGTGTTGTAGGATAAACACTCTATTGCTAACCCCAAGATCGGCAGTTCAAACTCATCAGCTGCTCCTCGGAAACATAGTTGCTGTGACTTGGAACCAACTTGATGGCACTCAACAACAAAAAGGGTAGAGGGAATTGGTTTCTTGTGAAATGGACAGGTGAGAAATATGTTGAAAATGGAAAGAGGTCTAATGATAATACCACAGGTTATCTTTTCATACTTAGTCTTCTGTGTTTCTACAAACGATCAGATCTAGCTTTCTATTTTTTCTGGATGTTATAGTTTTCATTTTAATTTCCTCTGTAATTGTGCAATCTAAAGAGGACTCAGAGGGACTTGCCCCGGCAGCTCAAGGTTCCATCCATGGGAGTAGGCTGTCTCATACTAAGGATTTCACTGGGTACAATTGTGCATGTTTCTGTGTCATTAGTTCAGTAGGATGAACTGGTTGTTGAGTAACACTGAGTGTTTCGTGAAGGAAGAGGAGTCACATTTGGAGACCTTCTCTTTTAGGAGTGAAGAGTATGTAACAGCAGAGGCATTCCTGATTTAATTGAGTCTTTTGGTTAAAAATGACAGAAAATCCAGCTCTAAGTAGCTTAAACCGAATCCAGAATTCATCATCTCACATAAATAATTATATGGCGTTGTGGGTTAACACGCAACACTGCAAAGCCATTTGAACTGCAAGGTCAGTGGTTCAAGCTCACCAGCTGCACTTCAGAAACCCTATACAGGGTCACTATGGATCGGAATCCACTCCACAGCACTTAGCAACAACAACAACAAGCATTGGCAAAGACATAGCTCAAATCTTGTCAAAAGTTTCAGCTTCCCTTTTTCACTTGGCTCAGCTTCACAAACAGAATCAACTCACATGATATCAAGGTGGATAACTCTCATACTTCCATATTCAAATCCAGCAGAAAACAGCTTTGGTTCCAGCATTTCCTGAAAAAGTTCTGAGATCTAATCTGATTGGATCAGCCAAGCTTACATGGCATCCCTGATCCAATCATCATGGCAGTGTACTGATTGGTCTCCTGGGGGGGGGTGGAGTTAGAGAGATTGTAATTGGGACTCTATTGTTGTTGTCAGGTGCCACTGAGCAGATTTTGGACTGTTAGCAATCTTATGTGACAGAGTAGAACTGCCCCACTGTGTTTTCTTGGCTCTACTCTTTACAGAAGAGTCCTGGTGTGGCGCTGTAGAATAAAGCCTAGTATCGCAAGGTTGGTTAGAACCACAAGATTGACGGTTCAGACTTAACCATCTTCTCCTTGGATATTCTATACAGGGTCACTGTAAATTGGAACCGACTCAACGGTACTTTACAACAACAACAACAACAACAACAACACTCTACAGAAGCAAGTCTCCAGGTCTTTCTTCCATAGAACTGCTTGATGGTTTCAAACCACCAACCTATTACCTACCAGGTTTTACTACCTTACTCATGTGTCCACCAGCTTTTCCTAGCTATTCCTTGTCTCACTTCCTTGTACCATTGTTATTAAGTGCCATGGAATCAGTTCCGACTCAAAGCTGCCCAATATTGGATATCTGAGGAGCAGTTGGTGGGTTTGAGCTGCTGACCCTGTGGTTCACAGTCCAGTGTTGATCCTACAGTGCCACACCAGGAGTCCTCGTACTATTATTAGTTGTTGGTGGTGGTTATGTGCGTGAAGTCGGTTCCGACTCATAGCGAGTCTGTACAGGGTTTCCGAGGCTGTAAATCTTTACAGGAGCAGAAAGCGTCATCTTTCTCCCACAGAGCAGCTGGTAGTTTCATACTGGTGACCTTGTGGTTTACAGCATGATTCGTAACCACTACGCTACCAGAGCTCCCTTAGTCAACTTAAAAGGTTACAAGTTGAGCATCCTGTTTATTATTCTTAAACTCAGTGTGAGGTTGTTGACAGGAAAGTTCCTAGTCACAGACTGACTGCCCTCCTCGTTCTTCGGGACACTCTCTCAGTAGCCTGCTAGTGCCTTTCTTATTGCTTCAAGGCATTGATTTCTGTGTTTGAGGCAGAGTTTCTTGTTTTATGTATCCACGTCATTATTAATTGTGAATTTTCAGTTCACATTTAACTCTTCACAGCACTTTCAGCTGTTTAGAAAGATAGCATTTGATCGGCTAGAGCATTCTGTCTGGTCCTGATTAGTTAAAAAGGTTTTGACCAGTATTCGCTGGACTTCAAGTTTGGTTTGAACTGCAAAGTCAGCGGTTCAAGCTCACCAGCTGCTCCTCGGAAACCCTATACAGGGTCACTATGAGTCAGGACTGACTTGAAGGCACTTTACAACAACAACATGTTCACATCTCAGCTTTGATTTATACTTTTCTTATCTCTGGTAGCGTAGTGGTTACGAATCGGGCTGCGAACCGCAAGGACAGCAGTTCAAAGCTACCAGCTGTTCCGTGGGAGAAAGATGAGGCGTTCTGCTCCCGTAAAGATTTACACCCTCGGAAACCCTGTACAGGGTCCCTATGAGTCGGAACCGACTCCACGGCACATAACAACAACAACAACATCTATAGATAGGAGTCCTGGTGTGGCACTGTGGGTAAATGCGTTAGACTGCAAAGTTGGTTTGAACTGTAAGGTTGGCAATTCAAGTTTACCTGTCATTCCTTGAAAGCCCTATACAGGGTCGCTATGGGTTGGAACTGACTTTACGGCATTTAACAACAACAGCAACCATCTACAAATATGTTTCTTGTTATCCCCTCTATAAGGAGGCCTCCTCTTACCTACTGTATTCATTTTCACATGAGCAAAATAATGTTACTAGGAATAATTGTTGTTGTTGTGAAGTTCCATTGAGTCGATTCTGACCCATAGCGACCCTGTATAGGGTTTCCAAGGAGCAGCTGGTGAGCTTGAACCACCAACCTTGCAATTCAGACAACTTCGCTGTCTGACACATTAGCCCACACCGCCACACCAGGACTCCAGGAATCATTAGGCAAGGCCGTTAACATGAATGTCAAATGAATCTGAGATTTAGAGAGTAATAACCTAATTTTTGACTATTGAGACATAGAGAAAAAAGAAAGAAATCGGGTAACTTCCTGAGTTGATAACTCCTGTTTCTAGATGTCTTTCTGGGGTAGCGGAAGCATGGTGCTAGAACTATACAAAATAAATGAGCATCTCAGTTTAGAACAAGGATGTAAAAGAGAAGGGTCCCATGAAACTGTGTCAGATCCTAGGATTTCATAAACACATATCCACACACACAAAAAAACCCCACAGTAAACTTTAGTCCGTTTTCAAGGGAAAGATGTGGCCATCAAGGCCTATCTTTTAATCAGTCCGTTTCCTCAATCTCATTGGCTATGAGCCCTATGCAAGTTGTTGTTAAGTGCTGTCGAGTGGGTTCTGACTCATAGCCACCCTGTGTAGGGTTTTGGAGGAGCGGCTGATGGGTTTTGAACGGCCAACCTTGTGGTTCAAACTGAAGAGGTCAAGGCAAAAAGGCCTAATCCACAGAGATCACTGACAATTCAGTAATGACTTTGTGTCTTTGTTGGAAGGAGCTCTGTTCCTGTAAAGAGAAATACAAGTGTCCCATTCTTTTGTCCATCCAAGACCCTGGGGACCTCCCAATATGCCCTTCACTTGAGCACATGCCTTCACCCTTCTCCATCACAACCAAACTCTGCAATAAATGTTACGGGGGCAGGAGTGGGTCATTTCTATTTTCATTGTGTTCATGGCTATTTGTAGCAGACTATGAATTCTTACAAATAAAATGTGGACTTTTTCAGTGTAGAAACGAAGACTGCCATGCAGAAAATAAGCCCACACTTTCTTAATGCCTTTTTTTTTTTTTTTTTAAGATCAACAAATCCATTTATTTCCCCTTAATCTCTGTCACCAGAGACATTTAAAGGCCTGAGGGTAGCTTCAGTGAAAAATCAAAGTGAAATAGCTTTTGAAAAACTCTTTAATGTGTGTATAATGAGGAGGACTTTAGAAGGACATATATTTGTTTTCTTTCCCCCCATTTATATAGACATTTCTTCTGTTCTTAGATAAAATACGAATAAACAGGAAGTTGAAGAGAAAAAAAAGCGGTGCAATTGTTCTGAATGTTGTTTTTCTTGTAAGACTCAGCCACACTAAGTTGTCTTTCAATTCAGAACAGTCCTGTAGGTGGTGGTGTTAATAAAGAAATGAATCAGCTTCAGGCTTGCTTTGCAGCTGCTTCCCTCCTGCAGAGCCCTCAGCCTTCAAGACAAGTGGGGCCTGGTCAGACACCTCAGTTTTTTGCTCTTCATTTGTCCTGAGCCAGGTTGTAGAGTATTTAAGGAGGTGAAACACCTTACTTACAGAAAAGGTCTTTTTCTTCATTCCTCCTCACACTGAGTGTGGAGGAATATCTTATTTCCTCAGAATGCTCTTTGTGTGTGGTATGTGTGAGTAAATCACCAAGGAGCAAACTGTTTAAAAGCAATGTACAATCCTTCATTTAGCTTTTGGACTGTTAATTAGCTACAACCCTGGCCTGCTGCCATTAGAACAAGTTGCTAAGAAAATCTGAATCTTATCCTGTTTTTTTTTTTTTTTTTTTTTTTTGAAAAAATGAATGACTAATAATGACAGCAATGATCGCTCAGCTTCATGGCTCACTAGGAGCTTACGTGAAAGAACAGACATTCTCAGTAGTAACTGGAGGCCCTCTGCCTTCAACAAGTAGTCCTGGCCTGAGTGAACTGAAAGGTTTGGAGGTTCTGACCCCCTAGGAGCAACTACAAGGACTAAATCTTGAGAGGCAGTTGTCAGAAGAAGTTTGTGTAATGCTGCCTGGGAAGTTGTTCATAACGCTTCACATAATGTTTCCTTAGCCTCTTACCATAGTATGAAGGCCTGCAGTTTCTGATCTCCCAGCCTTTTCCTCTCATCCCCAGGGGCCACCTGCTAAGAAAAAGGGAGTGAAAAGTTGAAGGGAGGAAGGTCTGAGGAGATAGGGGTTGCTGGGGAAGGAGCAAGACCAGACTATTGGGATGTATTAGGGTCCCTGACCACGAGGTAGAGACAAATGAATGTTTCCCATCCATAGTGTTCCAGATGCCCCTACCTCCCTTTCATCCTTCCCCAGACTTTTCATTCTCATGGACAGGATGGCATTTCTGCCTGGGCTGACACCACACACAACCAGGACCATTTCTGTTCTGGGCCTGTACTTCTGTCTCTTTTTGGTTTTGTGTTTATTGCTAGATGAAAAACAACTTTCAAAACCAGAAAAGTGGAGATCATAGGAGTGTGGGGCTGGATGGAAGTGGAAGTGGCTAGAATCCCCGTGTAGGAATCTGTCCCCAGGACCTGAGGCATGCTGATGCTATT
>NW_006408632.1:204227-205394 GCF_000296735.1 Chrysochloris asiatica
GTGTATTACCATTGAGTATTAATCTTGGTTGGGGGTTTTCCCTGAGGGGACTGGACCACTTGCCTTGATGTCTCCAGGGTGAGCAACTTGCTTGTTCTTGTAGTAATCAGTCAGTCTACCTACATTGTTTTGTATTGTTCGTGTAGGTCTTTCTTTCAAGAAGTATCTTCTGTTCTTCTAGCCGCTCCAGGCTGGTCTGCTTGTCCTTTCAAGTGGAAATTTCCTAGGTCAGAAAATTCTGGATGGAATTCAGGATTCCACCTATGGTCTTATGTAAAGCAGAGGCTCCACAGGAAGCCTCCTTTACTGGGCACATTGTAGCCTCATTTTAGGTATTCCAATCAGTTCTAGGCAGAAGACGGACTTACAAGCTTTTTATGGTGATGTTTCTGGCAATTCCTTTCTCTCTCCTTCAATTGTCTATTTTATAATATAATGCAAGGGAAACCAAGATTCAAAAGACAGCCAAGCATCTTAACATTATTTCCCCACTTTTCCCCATTCCAACCATGTCTCAATCCCTGTATCCCAGAGCCCTGTTGTTCCAAGGTTGTGTATGCGTCATTCTTTACCTCTCCCCCACTTAGCCCATGCAAACCTAATTGTTTTCCCGTCTGCTTTGTTCTTCTATTCCCCTCCCCTTTCTTGTGTATTGCCCCCCTCCCTAGCACCCAAACTCTCCTGTGTCTATTCCCTGCCCTGTGATCCATGGTGCTCTCCCTCCTCTCTCTCCCTTTCCTCCCCTTCCACCACCCCCCACATCCCGGTAACCAGCAAAGAATCCCCCCTCCCCCCCTTTAGTCTGGGTTCTTTTTCTTAGTCTTTTACAGTAGTGGTCCCATGCAGTATCTCTTCTTTTGTGACTGACTAATTTCACTCAACATAATGTCCTCAAGGTTCAATCATGTTTTGTGGTGGCTTGCAGAGTCCTTGTTATTCTTCAAGGTAGCATAATATCCCATTTTGTGTATATGCCACAGTTTGTTTATCCATTCTTCCATTGATGGGCACTTAGGCTGTCTCCATCTTTTTGCTATTGTAAAGAGTGCTGCTGTGAACATTGATGTGCATATATCTACTCATGTTATGGCTCGTATTTCTTGTGGGTAAATACCAAGTAGAGGAATTGCTGGATAAGGTATTTCTATTTCCAACCTTCTGAGGAAG
>NW_006408632.1:205844-271424 GCF_000296735.1 Chrysochloris asiatica
TTTTTAATGTCAGAAAAAATAGGAGAGAGCAAAATGGATCTCTCTTTTGTGACTCGCCACTTGGAGAAAAACACACAACTTGGGCATAATAGGATTTCACTAACTTGACATCTAGGAAGTGTTTCTAGGGTTTGGGACTTTTTAGGGAAGAACAGGGGTATGTCAAAGTGTGTGAACATTCACTGAGGTTCTGTGGAAGAGTTCCAGAGGGGAAAAGTTTCCATGTTGGGCTTCATGCTGAAGAGACCTATTTTGGCCTAATAGAGAAAAAGCCAGAATTCCACACCAGCTCCCTTTAGACTTCTGATCCAGTGGTCCCCTCTTTTAGAACAATCGTTTCCTGAACACATTGCCTGCACATTCCAGGGCTGACTACTTAAATATTCAGTATGCTAATTTAACATTTTAATTTTTGTTCCGAATCAGGAACTTCATCCACCCAAATCAGTCATTACATGGAATGTTCTAGATTTTTAGGACACCCTCCCATGTGTGTGAAATAACATTTTTGGATTCAATCCCCTAAATGAAATCAGATTTTAATATTTTGCAAGAAGCCATGGGATACCTGTGTATATTTTGAACACAATTTTCCCCTAGATGACTGAGTTCCTTGGTTAATGAGTTAGTTTTCTATTTAATGACACCCATTTTCAGTGACTGTGGTCTTCCAGTTCACCATGCAGTTGGTTCTGACCCACAGCAACCTTAGAGGACAGAGCAGAGCTGCTGCATAGGTCTGAATGATTGTAAATGGTAAGGGAAGCTGGTTACCACATCTTTTTCCTGAGAAGTAGCTGATGGGCCCAGGATTTTAACCACCACACCACCTTTGGATTTCAGTATTACTCATTAGAAGATAATCTGCTCATCCGTGGATGGGTCTCTATAAGGCAACTTCTGACCCTTCTTCTTTTCATATTTGAGACCTTTAATTCCTCCCCACTGTGGTTTTCACAGTCAAATTTGCGTTGACAAACAATGATCTGTGAATGCTGTTTTTGGCATATGCCTACTCTCATGCTGCCACAACATTTGGTGGCTTGGAGGGGTATGAACTCAAACATTCACCCCAGAGTTATTGTTTTCATATTTTTTTTTTAAAAACCCTTTTATTGTGAATTGAATGAGTAAAGTTTTACAGGGCAGATCATCAGTTTTACATTAAATAAATCATTGCAGTGGTTTCTATCCCCTCCATGCACCATCCGCTAACAGTATTTAGCTCTATTACTTTTTATTTTTTTTTTGATGCACACATCGTTGTTATTAAGTGCCATCTAGTCAGTTCCGACCCATAGCGACCCTGTATAGGGTTTCCAAGGAGCAGCTGGTGAGCTTGAACCACCGACCTTGAAGTTCAAACAGTTTTACAGTCTGCCACATTAACCCACAGTGCCATGTGTGTGATGTGCACATACCACATTGAAAATATATATTCTTTTAAATGTCTAAAGGGTACATTTTGTAAGCCAGCCTCCTGCCCTCAGGCACTCTCTCCCTTTCTCAGTCCATAGGCCTATAGTCCTCTGCTCCTCTGTCTTTTTATGCTAGTTCCTCTGCCACCATCTCTGTTGTCACTGATTTTCTGGTTGGAATCCCTGGTTCCTCTCATGCTCATGATGGTCCTACAGTCCCCTGTACCTGAAATGACAGATTAACTGCTCCTCCTTTTAGTTGTGCCTCTTCTACATTTACAGTATGACAATTGCTAACAAAAAAAGTCCTGATTACAATTACTCACAATTGAATCATAAAATCCTATCCCCCTCATCACTAGACCCATCTGGACAAGAGGAAAAATTTTCAGTGGGGATTCTCTCTTTTCCACCCTGTTCTAACGCTAAGCACACTCATGAAAGCTTGTAAGCCAGCCACTTTGTGCTTTTATTTGTTGTTAAGTGCCATCGAGTCTGTTCCCACCCAAAGCAACCCTGTATAGGAATTTCAAGGAGCAGCTACTAAGCTTGAACCACCAACCTTGCAGTTCAAACAACTTTGCAGTCTGACGCATTAGCCTACAACACCACATCAGGACTCCTGTGCCTTTTATAGCCCTCCCAATTTTGGTAGCTGAAGTGTAAGTTGCCCGTCCCTATCAACTCAGTGTACTGAGGAGACAAGTTTGATCTTTGCTATGAAGAATCCTTCCCTTTTGGTTGGAATTTTGGTCAACTTCATCCATGAGCAAAGGTCCAGTTCATCAAGTTGTAGCAATTTACACTTGCTCCCTGTATCAAACTTCTTCATCTTCATCTGAGCAAGTTCTGGTCAGCAACTCATCCAAGCTAGGTCAAATGGGTACTAGCTGCAAGTTTGGGAGTTCTCGCACACCTCCCCCAACTTCAGACCAGCTGGTGGTTTCACTTTAACTCTAGTCCCCATTGGCTAAGTCAGTGCAAAGACTTCATTTTGCTTAGGACCACAATCAATGCTCCAAGAAGCCAAGAAATCAGATGAGGCAAATCTGCTGCACAAGACCTCTTAAAAGTTGTTGTTTTTTTAAAAATGTTTTATTGTGAATTATGTGATAGTTTACATGGGAGAACATTAGCTTTACATTCATCCTATCATATGTCATTTCACTGCCATGGTTACAATCCCCTCCATGCATCATCAACCAGGTATACCCTGAAAGCCTGCCTCCCAGTTATCAGGTCATCAGCACATAGCCCCTCTTCCTCTCTGGGTCCAAAGTCCCCAGCTGCTCCATCTCTCCATGTCATCGTCTCTGCCTCCATCTCTGCAGTCACTGCTTCTCTGGATAGGGTCCCACTCTCCTTTCCTCTCCCTTAATGGTCCCAGGAACCTCCACTCCTGGCCTACAAAGTCAATCACTCCCCTCCTTGCTACAAAACATCTACCTTTACATTTCCAACCCTCACAATCAGTCCTGATAACAATTATTCACTATTGTATCACAAGAGACCTATCCACATTTCCTTTCATCAGCCCTGCCCAGACAGATTGGATACTACTTAGTGGAGATTCTACCTTCCTCCACTTCCTGCCTTGTAGGTCCCCATTTTGGGTAGCAAATGTCCAAGTTGCCCATCCCTGTATACTCTTGTGTATGGAGGTCACCCCAGAGTTTTAAGAAGGTCACGCACTCTTGAATTCTGCCACTGGAACTTGAGGGTTTGGACATTGTTATCAAACATGTGACATCATTAAACACCCATTCACAACAGCCCTGTTTGTCTTGTGAGACTGTAGGGATTTCAGGGATACAGGTTATTTCAGTCATTCCAAAACATCAATGAACTTAGCCTGATCAGCATATTTTTATTTTTGACATTCTACATTGTAGAAGAGATTGAAAACCAGTTTGATCTGTGTTTGAAACTTCCTCAAAGGTTTTTTTTTTTACCAGCTTTATACTCATATTGGTAATACTTTCATTTGAAAATGTATTTGTTCTCTGTTAAATGGTCACTCCATGTTTGGTGTATGGTCTAGTGATGTGTTGATTTCAAATACAATGTTGGGTGGAAAGAGCTTGAACATGGAGCTGGGCCCTACTAGCCTACCACTTCTCCTGCCCTTGCCTTGATCACCATTGTGACTGGTACAAAGTAAAGGTTTGATTTTGTCCAAAAGAAGAAAACAGGCTTGAATAGTGGTCTTAGAGCTCTAGTGTTTGCAGACTGAAAGATCCTTTCTCTTCTATTAAAACAACAACATATGTACAGGAGTCCTGGTGTGAAGCTGTGGGTTGATGTGCCAGACTGCAAGTCATTTGAACTGCACAAGCTCACCAGCTGCTCCTCAGAAACCGTATACAGGGTAGCTATGGGTCGGAACCGATTCAACGGCACTTCACAACAAAACAACTATGTATATATCTGGTAGCATAGTGGTTACAAATCAGGCTGTGAACCTTAAGGTCAGCAGTTCGAAACTACCAGCTGTTCCATGGGAGAAAGATAAGGCTTTCTGCTCCAGTAAAGATTTACAGTCTCAGAAACCCTGCACAGGTTCACTATGAGTCAGAACCGACTCCACGGCAATTAACAACAACAAAATTATATATATATATATCTATATACACACCATACACTCCTACAGCCTCTCTCTGCAGATAATTAAGAGAGCCAACAATAATTGTGGCAAATCAAGAATTTGCTTTTCTAAATGATTTTGCTCTTTTTCCTAGGAACTCTATTAATAAACTTTCTGAGGCTTTTTAAAAAGAAAATTTGTTGATTAACCTCAATTTCTCTTCAATGCTAAAATGAGCTTTTGTAATAACCCCAACAGGAGATGGTTCAGATTTAAAATCAAGTGGCATTTGCCAGGTTCTGAATTAAAATGCAGTATTTAGCTTTCATATATTCTTCTCTGTTAAATCTTAGTCATGTTTTGCACATGAAGGCCTTTTCAAATGTACAGTAAATCTGATTTAGAATGATTTTAGGCTAGAATTGTCTTAGGCTGATGGACATGTTTTACCATTCTGATAGAGGAGACAATTGAAGAACATCAAGAATTCACATTCTAGGTCAGTAATTTTAATCTTCATTTGTTTTGCATGACATTAATATTTCTTTTTTGCTTGCCTATTAAATTAATATTTTACATAAGGCTGCCTATGAAATGAGTATTTCATATTTGCTTGCCTATGAAATTCATTTCAGTAGCAAACAAACCAAAAAAATCAACAAAGGACATGCAGTTCCTTATGGTAGGAAACAAATGGTGCATACTGCCTTTTCCAACAATTTTTGTTATTAACAAACAGATTTGTAAAATAAACTTGCCTTTTCTACCAACAAGAAACACTCTTTCTTCCTCTCCCAACCCCCTTCCTGTTGATTCTTTTCTGTTTTTTTTTGTTTTTTTTTAACAAGAAATAAATGAGTTAACTCCAGGGCCCTCTCCCGAGGAATTACTCAGTGTATGTTCTTTAGAACGTTCACCCAGGTTAATACTGGGATTCAGGGTGTTTCGCAAAATCTTATTCAGTGCGCGAGACCGAAAGATGATATACGGAGTACATACTCATCGTGGTATGTGAGATTGTAGTATGGTTTATTTTTACTTCTGAAATGACTTTTTAAATGTCAGCTTTTACAAACCAAAATAGCAGGCCCCTGACATTTCACTGGGTGCTTCCACAGCACGTGTTCCTGTAATACAAATGAGATGTTTGGGCTCAATTTCCATTTTTAATTCGGTGAAAGAATTGCTCACACAGACTCCCTGAGTAAGGACCACACCTGTTTTAGTATGAGGTACATTTAGTCTAAGGAGCAGGCCAGACAGTATGTCAACTAGACGACCATCCTGTTCAATCCTTAGAATGCCATAGATGTTTGTGAATACATATAAAAAGAAAATTTGTTGACAAGAAATAAAGAAAATCAGTGATTACCAGGGAAATCAGGGGAGGGGAAATGGGGAGTTAAACAAACAAGCAAACTCTTAAGAAGTTAAGTAAACAAACAAGCAAACTCTGAGAAATTAAACAAATAAGCAAGCAAACTCTGAGAAGGGAATCTATTCTACTTTGTTTCACCTATTTTCCAACCTTATATGATCAAAAGCAGAATTCCCCTTCATGAGGTATTTATGTTTTTAAAAATATACATTCATGGAAATAGGGCATTTGAATCACTAAGTAGGAAAAAGTCAGAAGCCAGAAGCCGATGTAATTTGCTAAGAATCATAGAAGTTATATGGGGTGTGGGGGGTGGGAAGGTGAGGGGGTTAGGGGCTGGAATCTTAAGCCCTCTTGTCTCACACATATGGGAACAGAGGCCCAGAGAAGGCCTGTATTTTTCTGAACCCAGACCACAGGAGCCCAGTCCAGGGTTCCTGGCTGACCCTTGGCTATTCCATAGCTTCTCCTCAGATCCAGCAGTTGTTTTTTTTCTCATTGTGAGTAAATGTGCCATGATAGAGGCCTACAGCATGAATGTTTTAACCCTACAGCCTTTAATCTAGAAGGTTCATGAGTTACACTGATGTTGTCTCTAGTAGAAGCCCCTTCCTTACCCCCCAGACCAGAGTCTGGTTCCATCACATCCCTGACCCTGGAGTAGTCATGAGACTTTTATTACATGGGAAAATCATGTCTGAAATAAAAGTGCTTCCCCAGCAGTGTACAGCCCACTGACTCTGCAAGAATACAGTACAAGGTTTCTCTCAACACACAAACACGCTGGTAGTTTGTACCCATGTTTTTACAATCTCAACTTATGTTTAGTTTATTCCTCTTATTTTTGAGTGTACTATTATACTTAGAGGAAGCATTGTAGCATTGTTGAATAAGCACTGGACTGCAAACCACAAGGTTTCAGTTTGAACCCACCAGCCGATCCTCTGGAGAAAGATGAAGCTTTCTGCTCCCCAAAGATTTACAGCTTCAGAAACCCTATACAGGGTCACTATGGATCAGAATTGACTCAACGGCACATATAACAATGAATTTTACTAAGAGAAATACATGTGTGTGGGAGACACCCATATGGATTTTTGTAAGTGGCTTTTGTATTAGCTCGGGAGCTAAGACCTCATTAACCACTCTGTGGCCTTGAAGTGTGCTTTCTTAAGCCTTTTCAATGGTATGTTTTCATTTTTGACTCCAGTATGGATCCTGGTGTGGTGCTAGAGGGTAAGCAGTGGACTGCGAGTCACAAGGTTGGTGGTTCAATCACACTAGCCACTCCTTGGAAACCTTACTCATGGTCGCTATGAGTCGGAACTGACTTGAAGACACTTGACAACAAAAGCAACATGTATCCCCTAAGGAGCCTGGTATCATAGTGAGTGAAGAATTGGCCTGCTAACTGCAAGGTCAGCAGTTCAAATCTACCAGCCTTTCCTCAGGAGAAAGATGAGGCTTTTTGATTCTGTAAAAATTGACAGACTCAGAAACCCTATGAAAGGTCAGTGTGAGTTGGAACAAACTCCACGGCACACTACCAACAGAAACACCACATATCCCTTACCAGCAACAGAGTTCTTGAGCCACATTTGATTTTTTTAAATTCCACCTAACAATCATTGTGCTTAATTCCACATAAATTGTCATCCCAGTTTTGGTCATTTTACCAACTTCTTGACTGCATACTAGTGCAAGGCTTAACTGTAAAATATTTGTATCCAAGTTTTATTATTAATAATTTCACATGGAAACCACAATGCTATGAAGAAATTGCCTGAGCAAGGAAGAACAGATGCCTTTAAGGCAAGCCTCTCAGGGAATTCTACATGGGGTTGTTGTTAAGAGCCGTGGATTCGGTTCTGACTCATAGTGAACCTGTACAGGGTTTCTGAGGCTGTAAATCTTTACAGGAGCAGAAAGCCTCATCTTTCTCCCATGAAACAGCTGGTAGTTTTGAACTGCTGACCTTGCGGTTCACAGCCCAATTCGTAACCACTACGCTACCAGAGCTCCTTCCAAATGGGTAGCACCACATTTAAAAGGCCAGCTTGCCTTTCGCTTTCTAAAATATGTCTTGCTAGAGAAAATGGTTGCTCAATACCAGCCCTCACCCATGAAAACACTAGTCAGAAAATATGGCATTAAAGGACAGTACTTATGATGGATTTATAATTGAAGATTGCACACAATCCCAAAGTGAAGCCTGTAGTATTTCATTCAATGCCTAGGCTACTCAAGGATATTTCGATGGTTGGTTTTGTAACTGTTAAGTGGTTTTCTGATTCTGAGCTCCCCCTGAAATGGACCACCCTCTTCAGTTGGAACCTCTTCAGTGGAAGAAGGAGGAAAGTAATAGATAGAAAAATCCCTGTGAACAAGTCATCTGTACGAAGGTTCTTTAGAATTAAATCTGTTGAGCTTGGCTACATGGATCTTGGACAGGAGAAGAAACATAACTTTTTCATATGCGAAGGTTACCAATACCCAGAAGGTAAAAGATGTGTTGTTCAGCATTATATAAAGCAGGGTAACCAGTGTAATGGGGCGAAACCAAGAGAGGACATTCTGGAATTCAATATTAGAAATAAACTTCCATACAGAAGAATGTCCATTAGAGTGGGAAATGGATTTACTAAAACACACACACACATACAAAAAAAAAAAATAATAATAACCTTGCATACCAATTGTAGTGACATTGAAAAGAAGGTTAGGAAGAGGAATGAGTGAACAGGAAGGGGAGAGAGAGGCTAATGTTGAGTATGTGGAATATAAAAGCTAGAGCATTAGACCAGACTGGGGCTGCTGGCCAAAGGACAGTAGTAGATGTTTACTGGGCATCGTCCAAGCATTGCAGCAGTCTCGAAGCTGGAGTTGACACTGGTAGATCTTCTTCTTGTTGGGAACTCCTGGACACTTGGGTTGTTATTGTTAAGTGGCCATTGAGTTGGCCCTGACTCTTGGCAACCCAGTGCCCAATGGGATGAAATGCTGACCAGTCCTACATCAGTGCTCTATTCAGTTGAACAGACCCGCCATATCTCTGTTCCTGAGGTTCGGCTTTTTGTCTTCTTATTGTTGTTAAGTATCGTCAAGTCAATTCTGACCCATAGCAACCCTGTATAACATTAAGCACACTCATGAAAGCTTGTAAGCCAGCCACTTTGTGTCTTTAGGAGCCGTGTCTTGTAAGCCAGCCACTTTGTGTCTTTAAGAGCCGTGTCTTGTAAGCCAGCCATTTTGTGTCTTTATTTGTTGTCAAGAGCCGTCGAGTCTGTTCTGACCCAAAGTGACCTTGTATAGGGTATCCAAGGAGCAGCTGGTGAGCTTGAACCACCGACCTTGCAGTTCAAATGGCTTTGTAGTCTGTCGCAATAACCCACAGGGCCACACCAGGACTCCTTAGAACTGTGGTTTTCCAAACTTAGCAGTCGGTGTCCCTGCAGAAGCTGCTTTATTACTAGGAGGCAACGTCTATAGAGGCACAAGAAGGGTTTATCTATTGTTGATACTTGCTGCCCAGTCCATTCCAACTCTTGGTGACCCCAGGAGTACAGAGGAGAACTGTCCATAGGGATTTCAAGACTGTGACCTTTCAGAAGTAGATTGCCAGGCTTGTCTTCCGACACACCGTTGGATGGGTTTGAACTGTCAACTTTTAAGCTAGGACTCAACAGCTTAACCATTTTCACCCCTCGGGGACTCCAAAGGGACTATATAGTTGTACTATGTGTGCCTTCTTTTTAAAAATATCTGTTTACTTTCCAGACTAATTGTCATTAATATTAAAACATTTCCTGTTAAAACCATAGTTTATTAAATTGCCTGGGAGAAACCTCCCCCAGGTCATCCCTCTGAATTTGTACTTGCTCCACAGGCAGAGAGATTTCTTTCCAATGTCATCTTTACTGCTTTGAGATAAGTCTTCCTAACTTTATGTACTGACCTGCTTTTCAAATAGGCCTGTCACCATGGTGGTTGGTTGTATGCCATATCGTTGGTTCCAACACATAGTGACCCTGTAGAGGATTTCCGAGGCTGTAAATCTTTATGTGGCTGGTAGATTTGAACTGCTGACTTTGTGGTTAGCAACACAACTCATAACCCACTACGCTACCTGGGCTCCTTGGTAAAGTCAATTTCTAATAAGGTAAGAGAGACTTTTCTCAACATTAATGGATGTTTCTCCATAGGATAGTGAGAGTCTGTGGCCAAAATCCCTTTTCCTTTCATTTGCTACAATTGCTTTTTTAAAAAAAAAATTTGTGGAGTAATTAATAAGGAAAGCATGGCTTACTCCAGTTTCTGTCTGGATGAGGTCAGTATCTATGCTAATTCCCCTTCTTCCTTCCTTTTCCACTCACTCCTTCCTTCTATTACTGTCTCACACTTGCCCCCTCAACATACACACACACTCTTACCTAACTTTATCCTCCTTTCCCTCCTCCTCTTTTTGTTTCATATTATTGTTATTACAATGTACATGAGTAACTTCTAAAATAAGAAAAAAGGATGTTTCTTTTTTTTTTTTCTTCAAACAAGAACGAAGTCAAACACAGAATCATCCCCTAATGTATTAGTCTATAGGTAGAAGACAAGACCAAGATGACAAGCAAATAACATGAGCCCAGGGTTTTCTTCACTGTTTTGCAGTGACCCTTGTCCCAGGGATGCAGGGATCCTTGTACCACGCGTAGCAATAAGCAGTCAAGTGTTAGGTACTGTCATGAAAGGTGGGGCCCCGATACCAAAAGAGGGGCAGAATAGAAAAGAGACTGACCTCCTTTCCACCTCAACCCTCCCTGTCCCTGAAAGAGGGTACCATATGGGGTCTGGGAGCTCTGGAGGGCCTGCTCCACCTCCCCAGTGTTTCAGACTGAGCCACCAGGCTCTGTACACAGAACAGTTACCAGAGTGGGACTGTGGGTCAAGCAAGAGATGAAACTGAGCAAGGAGAAACTGTCAGTAAACTCTCCTGGGGAAAACTTTGTAAACTGTCTGCTGGTGGAACAGGCCTGTCCTCAGACATCAAGTCACCCCCATCTCCAGCAATTTGAAGCCTCATTGGCACATGCAGATCTGCTCCTGAGTTGTGTTAAGGACTCCATGGGTCTGGGAGGTTGGCATTAGGTGAACCAGTGCTGATAAAGGGCCTCATTTGTCTGTCCAGGGCAGTATTGCAAGGCAATGACAGGAAGCCTGGGAGGGTAGGGAGAATGTGCCTGGGGACTTCAGAAAGGAAAGGAGATGCTGAGCAGTGTTAGGGGTTGGAGCAGACATGGGGTGGGAGGGGCCCATGGGAAAAGTAAGACCAGTTCTATCCAATTGACTGTGACTCATGGCCACCGCATATGCGTCAGGGAAAACTGCACCAGGGCTTTCCCAACAGCTGGTTTACTGGAATTCGATTTCTACACCTTTCTTTTTAAATGCCTCTGGGTGGACTAGAACCTCTGACTTTTCAGTCATCAGGGAAGCACGATGTTTGCATTATCCAAGAACTTGCTGTTGTTGTTGCTGCTAAATGCCATCAAGTTGTTTCCAACTCATAGCAAGCCTGCATAAGGTTTCCGAGGAGCGGGTTTGAGCTGCTAACCTTGTGGTTAGCAGTCCAGTGCTTATCTTACACTGTCACATCAGGACTCCTCCCAAGGATTCTGTTGTTATGTGCTGTTAAGTCATTCCCAACCCATAGAGACCCTGTATAGGGTTTCTAAGGAGCAGTTGATGAGCTTGAACCACTGACCTTGCAGTTCAAATGACTGTGCAGTCTGATGCATTAGCCCACAGCACCACAAGGGACTAAAAATGTCAAGTTTAGACCTGACCCAAGTTTGGCTTTCCTAGGAAAGGGGAAGAAAGTTCTCTTCTTCCTTTTCTGTCTTTCTTTGCTGGTTCTACCACTGATATGTCACTGTGGGGAGTGGGACCAGGAACCTGTTTGTCTCTCTGTCTGGGTGTTTGTGTCTTTAAATATTTCATGTTTTTAAACCTCCTTAGAGACACACTGTCTAGCATCTCAATTCCAGCTCACTGTCTCAGAGTCTTTCTGACTCACAGTGAAGTGATCCAGTTTGAAAAAGCAGAACTGCTCCACAGGGTTTCTGAGTTTGTAAGTGTTTACTAGGGCAGACCTGGCCCAGGGATTCTGCTTCAGTAGCTAGGGAAGTCTTGCCCTGCAAAGCACACTGACACCTCAGAGAAGAGGGGCAATTGAGACACTACTGGGTTCGAGACCAAGAAGCCGTGACTTGTTGGGCCTAGACTAACTAGTGGATCCACAGGGACACTCTTCGTCTAGTTAAAGTTCCAGTTTGGCATGCACTTGTGATGGTGGTGTGCCGTGGAGTCAGTCCCGGCTCATAGTGGCCCTGAATAGGGTTTCTGAGGCCGTCAATCTTTACAGAAGCAGAAAGCCTCATTTTTCTCCCTTGGAGCGGCTGGTAGATTTGAATTGCTGACCTTGTGGTTAGCAGCCCAACTCATAACATACTATACTACCAGGGCTCCTTTGGCATGTGCTGTTGTTATTAGGTACTGTTGAGTCAGTTCCGACCCATAGTGATCCTGTTTCTGAGGAGCAGCTGGTGAGCTTGAACTGCCGACCTTGTGATTCAAACTGACTTTGCAGTCCAGTGCATTAACCCACAGTGCCACCCCAGAGCTTTACTTTATCAATGTGAACTAAATTCATCACTCCTATCAGATTCAATGTAAAGAAAACAAAAATCCTCATCACTGGACCAATAAACAGCATTCTTATCAACAGAGAAAAGATTGAAGTTGTCAAGGACTTCATTCTTCTTGGACCAACTATCAACACTCATGGAAGCAGCAGTCAAGAAATCAAATGATGTATTGCATTAGGCAAATCTGCTGCACAAGACCCTTTTTAAAGTGTTGAAGAGCAAAGATGTCAGCTTGAGGACTCAGGTGAGCCTGACCCAAGTCATGGTATTTTCAATAACCTCATATGCATGCGAAAGCTGGACAGTGAGTAAGGAAAACCATCGAAGAATTGATGCTTTTGAGTTATGGTGTTGGAGGAGAATATTAAAAGTGCCATGTGCTGCCAAAAGAACCAACAGATCTGTGTTGGAAGAAGTGCAACCAGAGTGCTCCTTGGAGGCCAAGATGGCCAAACTTCGTCTCTCATACTTCAGACATATTGTCAGGAGGGACCAGTCACTGGAGAAGGATATCATATTTGGTAAGGTGGAGGGTCAGAGAAAAAGAGGAAGACCCCCAAGAAGATGGACTGGCCAAGTAGCAGCATTGATGGACTCAAGTGTGGCAACAGTAGTGAGGTTGGCCCAGGATCGGGCAGTGTTTCATTCTGCTGTGCATAAGGTCGCATGGGTCGGTACCAACTCAATGGCACCTAACAACAACAACAATCCGACTCAACAGCACTTAACAACAACAACAACATATGCTAAGTGGGTGAGTGGTGGCACTGTACAATAAGCACTGGACTATGAACTACAAGGTCAGCAGTTCCAGTCCACCAGCTGTTCCATGGGAGAAAGACGAGGCTTTCTGCTCCCACAAAGATATACAGCTTTAGAAACCCTATACGAGGTTGCTACGAGTCAGAACCAACCCCATGGCACTTAAGAACAACAGCATATGCTAAGTAGAAGCCAGTATGGCACAGTGGGTTAAGCTAACAGCAAGGTTGGTAGTTCAAACCTACCAGCTACCCCACGGGAAAACTATCCGGCACTGTGATTCTGGGAGCTCTCTTGTGATTTGTCTACAGAGCCACTTCTGTGGGTCTTTCTGTCTATATAAGCCTCTTCTGTTCAAGAAACATACAAATGAATGGGTTGGAGTCTACCATCTCTGCCTGTCCTGTTGGGTGGTTTTGAGGTTTAGATGAAAGCGTATGTGTGTACAGAAGCCCCTGTGTACTGGAAGGTAGACTGAAAAGGGGAAATGATAATGGCATTGGAATAATCAATCAATGAGCTTCTAATTTCTGTAAAAAGCATGTTAATGCTTGGTGTTAAATAAGCCCCAGCTTTCCTCATCTAAACTCCAAATGGCACCGGGTTATGGCACCTCAGAACTGGCCCAGTGAGATGGTTCTTGCTGACTTAGGAATAGGTACCTCTCGGTCCATCGGAGTCCTGGTGTGGCGCTGTGGGCTAATGCGTCAGACTCTGCAAAGTCGTTTGAACTGCAAGGTCGATGGTTGAAGCTCACCAGTTGCTCCTTGGAAACCCTATAGAGGGTCACTACGGGTCGGAATCGACTTGAGGGCACTTAACAACAACCTCTCATCAATGAGTAGCCCTGGTGGCACTTGGCTGCCAACCAAAAGTTGGATGTTCAAACCCACCCAGAGGCTCCATAGAAGAAAGAATTGACCATCTACTCCCATAAAGATTACAGCCTAGAAGATCCTATGGGGCAGTTGCACTCTGTCACATGAAGTCCCTATGAGTCAGAATCAACTCAGAAGCACCCAACAACAGCACCTTCAACAAAGGCACCTTTCTATTGTTCTTAATCTCTGCCCAGGAGACTTTTCAGCAGAACTTTGGATAATCAAGGCATGGATCTAGCCTTGATTATAAAGATTACCCACACAAACCTCCAAAGATAAATGTTATTTAATTGGATAAACAATCTTTGTGTATTTTTTTCTTTTCTTTCTGTTCCATATCAAGGTACTGTTGTCATGACTAACAGAGTTTTTTAAGAATATTTTTATTTAGTCTGCATCTTTGTGAAAGGTTTCAGCCTGGCGTATACTAAAGGCTCAGAAAGACTGTTCAAGAGGCTAATGAAGGGATGAATTCATCAATTAAGAGTTGGAGGGTAGTTGTTGTGTGGAGGCTGGGTTGGGAGATCAAGTAATGGGCACGACCTGATTGATGGAGAGACACGGTTAATGCTTCTGCCTCACAACCGTGGTTGGATTTTTCTTCATGACTTTAGGGTGCAGTATTCTTGGTGGTGCACACAGTTAAACTCTCAGCTGCTAAATGGAAGACTGGTGGTTCAAACGCACCAGAGAAAGGTTTGATGATCTATTCCTGTAAAAACTTAAGCCAAGAAAAGCCTATGGGGCAGTTCTCTGTCGCATGGCGTTGCTATGTGTCAAAATGGACATGACAGCACCTAACAAGTTCCCCTTCTCCTAACATTGTGCTCTGCTGCAGATAAAACAAGTTGAGCCCACCCTTGATACTTGATGCAGGGCAGGTAGGCACCGTCCCTCCACAAGGAACCATCTAACACATGGAAAACTGGAAGGTCTCCAAAATGTGCTGTGGGGTGGAGGGTGGGGGAATGGGGACAATAAACATTCTCTCAGGCCTACTGACTTCTTGCTCTTAGCAGAAACCCAATACCCAATACTGAAACCTGTTTTCTCAAGACCTCATGTGCAGAGATAGCAAACTGTTTCTTAACTGAGGGGCCTAGAAATGCAGGAGCTGGGTCTAGGCTGCTCCAGGAAGGTGTCTGCCATTGAGAAGTTGATGCCCAGCAGGACAGACAGCTGTCATAGACGGGGCTCTGTCTTTGTTACCTGTTGTTGTCAAGTGTTGTGGAGTCGGTTCCAACCCATAGCGACCCTGTATTGGGTTTCTGAGAAGCAGCTGATGAATTTGAACTACAACCTTGTGGTTCAAACCGACCTTGTAGTTGAGTGCCTGTCCTACAGTGCCACCCCAGGACTTACAGAGGTACTGAGCGCTGCTGTAACAGAAATGCCACAAGTGGGTGATTTGAAAGCACCGTTCAGAAGTCTAGAATTTTGACTTCAGGGCTCTGGCTGTTGGGAGGAGGTCTTTCTTGTCTATTTCAGCTTCTATCAGCCAGCACTCATTGGACAGATGAGTCTGCCTCAGTGGTCCTCAGATGCGTCTGTCTTCCCCTCGTGTCTGCACGCTTGCCTCTGTCTATATCACTTGGTAGTGGTTAGGTTTAGAACACACACTATGCTGATTCCATCTCACAAACATAACAAAGAGAATATGATTACATTTCCCTGTAAAAGCATTCCTTCGGATTCCAACACATCATCAAATGCTCTGTGGGGTGGGCTGGTGACTGCTGACCCCTGTGACCATGGGACTGCATGGGGCCGAGACCTCTACAGTCCCTCCTTCCCCAGCTCTGCACCTGCAGCAGGTTCACCTCTGCGCTGAGTTCTGGCTTAGTTGGCGCTAAAGGAGGATAACAATATGTGTGTTTGCCTCAAAGGGTTGAGTCAATTTGATCATTTACATAATGCACCTCTCCAAAATAGTACCTGCATGAAAGAGGTACTTTGTTAGTATTGTTCATCTCCTACAAATCTGTGCCAACCCTACCGTTGTAATTCAGCCCATTGTATCTGGTACAGACTATGTGAGAACTTCATTCATCCAGCATTTAGGATATGTACAAAGCTGAACCAAAACATACAGTGGGGAGTATCAGAGACCCAAGTCCTGTCGTCACCCTGCTAGGAGTGCAGTGGAGCATATCTGAAGCAGGAGGCCTACATGTTGTAGGGGACAGGTAAAATGAGGTTCTTTTCAAACACAGAAAGACATTTGGACTTGTATGAGGTGCAGTGTGATAGTGTCTAGAGAGAACAACTCATTCCAACTCCACAAACTTCCTAGTCACTGTGCTGTGTTGATTCTGGCCACCCCACCAAAGACTAACCAAGGGGTGGAGAGCCCAGGGGAGCAGGGGGTTGAGCATCAGAGGTCGCTCTTTGCTTATCACTGGCAAGAAGCAGATATAGGTAATTAACACAATGATGATTTTATGTTCCTAAGTGAATGCCAATAAAAAACAAAAACAAAAACATATATCTAAGTTACATCTTGGAAATAAATTGTGGGTAAATAGCATCTGATGGTAAATCCTGGAAACTCAGCTTCCTTTGGGTTTGTGTTCTTCAATGCTTTGATAATGTGGTTTGCTTTCTTCCTTCAAGAAAAATAATCAAATAAATAAAGGCTGAGCAATCCAAAGCCAAGAGCCCACAGTCACCGCGGGCAAGGTGGTTGTCAATGAAGGAAAGACATTCAACACAAAAATGAGGTTCTATTCTATCAGCATCATCCCCAGCATTAAAATGAGGAAAACAGATTTCATTACAGGGTGTTAGCTGGCCACCCTTCTGAGGAGAGATGTACAGGAGGATTTCTCGTGTGAGGTTTATTTCAACTTTGTCACCAAACTGAGGTGCCTGTGTTAGCTCATTGCCAAGTGAGGATCACTGCTACTGTTGTTTTCTGAGAGAGATTAGGGTTCATTTCCTAGCAACAGGCAGCAGCAGAACGAAAACTTTGCAGTCAGTTCATGTTGCCTAACAAACGCAGTGGGAACAGTATCAACAACAAAGACCGCTGTGGAAGGAGGCAGAAAGAAAGAGCCGCGTGAATGCAGACCCCATCACCTCACTGGTTTCTTGTCAGGCTGTATGGCCGGAGGCAAGTGGGAAGAAGACCCCAGCCATGAGGAAAGCCCCTTTGATTTGCTGAAATGGAGGATCACGTTGTATTTTGCAGGCTAGCACTGCGAGTCTGCATTCATTTTAGTGAAAAATGCTTTAGATCTGTGTTGTAATGCTGCTTCACTGAGTTTCCAAAGGCGATCCCTAAAACAAATTGGTTGACCCTCTCTCTATACCTGAGAACTTTGCTGCATTCAGAAGCTCAGGCTGGCATGCAAAGGGGCTGCAGAATGGACTGTAGACTCAGAACTCTCTCATTCATCTCCTTTGCAGATACACTTTCCTGGTATTTAGTACACTGGTCGTTGAGTGCCACAACACAGGCAAGTGGAAGAGAATTCTTAATAAACTAAGTTTGACATTCTGAATTTTGAGTTTATTAAAATGCATCAAAGTTACTATTTCATGCAAATAAGACAGGTGCAGAGTAGATAATAGGTACAATCATTATTGTCCCCTGTTTGTTCCTAGGCCTTTTGTATTGCTTTCTTGGCTAGCTGCTTCTCAGAACCCAGGGTGAGGATGTCCTCCCACTTGGCTCTCCTGGAAGGGAAGCCTACATTTGGATACATTCTATGCCACACTTAAGAAAGTGAAATTATTTACAAAATTAAAGTGTTGGAGAATGTTGACACGGCAAATTATTACTACCATTTAGAAAATACAGACACTGTTTGAGGAAAGTCTTTTTAAAACAAACTATGAACAGTCTTTGATCAGCCAGGCAGCTTTAGAAAATATTCTGTGTTTTTCCTGCAAATCTTTAAAAGCCGTGTTGCTGTATGTCAATAAACTACCCATGTAGAAATTGTGGAAAATAGGGGTATGTTTAGCTCTGTATAGCTTCACAGACAAAAACAATTTTCAAGTTTTTAAAAAGAATGAAAAATAACTATGTTACTAACTTCAGACATGTACTGTATGTTTTCTGAGGGTACCCCCATTGACCTCCATGACCCAGTTAAGATAGAAGGGTTGTAAAGAACAGAATTCTTTACAGAATGTGAGTATTCACTTTGTCATAAAGCATCAGTGACAATTTCCACTTCTGTGCATAAGATCTATGCCGTGTCACGTGTGAAGTTTTGTGGTTCAGAGATGCTGCTGGCTGTGGAGGGGTGATTTCTACTAGGTCTGCTACAGTGCATCTTACTGTGTCCTTTAGAACTTAATTTCCATTCTCAATGAATTAGGCAGGATCGAAAGTGGCATTTAGAAAAGAGTGGATGAATGATTTATACCAAACATCATCCTTGTGGCACTTAAAAATGGTGGTGACTCACTTATTCATCTCTTGATAAAGTCTAATCATTCTTGGTGGCTAAACAAACTGTCAAAACTACTGAGCCCTGATCGTGGTAGAATGTACCTGAAGCTTTATCTGGGGTTCTTTGATTGCTCCTTTGATACAACTTTTATTGAGAAGGCTTTTCATCGTGGTACAATGGTTGATTTGCGCTGGGTTTTCCTCACCAACAACAACTTTTAAGTATTAACTAAAGGAAAGCCCGCCTTAACAGACTGTCCTTTTGAAGGCAAGTTGCAGTAAAGTTGGGGATGGAAAAGGGTGCAGATCCTTCTCTATTTTGGTAAACGCTGTGCTTATCAATGACGCTCTCTCTGGGTGCTTTGTTCACTGTGGTTTGCTCACTTTTGTCACCATGCTTGCGACTACATGTGAAAGTGGGCTTATATTCCACTTGTCATACCTAACTCCACTTTCTTTTTAATTGTGCTCAGGTAAGGAAGTGAGAGGACTTGGAGAAGATTGGGTTAGGTAAATAAGAATTACATCTTTTCAGATTTCTGGCTTGGAGATCATCAAAACAAGATCTGCTGCTTGCAGAAGTAGTTACATCTAAACTAAGTATAGACTGGGGATAAATCTGCCAACCTCTGACATCTTTAAATGTCAAACCCACCGCACATCACAGATGACATTGTGCCTGATGATCGAACTCCCTTTAAAATATACTTGATGTAAATACATTTTTGTGAAACCACAAGCTGTTTCTCTCAGTTTTGTTTTCAGTCGACTTTGATAAAGAGATTGGTTGGCATCCTACAGCTAATTAAACAGCTTTAAAACCAACATCAATGAAAAGGTTTAAGCGACACTCAGAAATATGGTTTTTTCTTCATGGCCCAGGAACATCTATCTACATTGATTCTCAAATGTCCTAATAACCCCATGTGAGGGGAAATTCTTTAGCTCCAACCTGTGTTTGGAATCCTGGTGTGTCGCTGTGGGGTAAAGCGCTGGACCACGAAGTTGGTTTGAACTACAAGGTCAGAGGCTCACACTCATCAGCCGCTCCTTGGAAACCCTATATAGAGTCGTTTTGAGTCAGAACTGACTCATCAGCACTTAACAACAACAACAACAACCTGTGCATTGTAGTGTGGATTCGGTGTCTGACCAGTTTTTCTCAACTTGATCATAGCACCAGCATGTGGGTTGGATTCATGCTACCAGAAATAACAATGCAATTCACAATTGTGCTCCCTTAGATAGGTCAGTATTTAACATGGTATAAGTGTCTTAGATGATGATATATTTGGTTTTGTGACTAGAATGCTGTTTTGTTTTTCTTTGTGGAAAATGGAAAATGAAATATGAGAGACCTTGCTTTCCGGAGCAAGGATTCTAAGTAGACTCAGGGTGTCTCTCATCTCTGTTAGAGTTATTTTCTTTCTAGAAGCAGTTGTTTCTAGATTCTGTAAAATAATTACTGACTCTAAAAAATATATGCTTGATATTCTAATTTTAGAGCTGAGCCTGCCCTAGTCTTTAAAGTCTGATTACTTTAACAAAACTGTCACCATTTCATCTATGATAGATTGACTTCAAGTAAAAAAGTAGTATCTAATAAATTAAGGAGAAATCATATTTTACTCAGGTTTGCATTTAAGCAATGGTATTTTGCAATTTGCTGATAATAAATGCATTTTATGAAAAAGAGGAAGAACTAGTTAGGTTGTATATGAAGCAACTGTGCTCAAAAACATTAATTTTCAATAAGGGAAAGTTCATATTTTGATTTCTATACTTGCCAAAAAAAGTTGGATTTTTTTTTTTTTTTTTAAATTTTTAAAAGCTTTGAACATTTCTCAATGAACTCTTCTGTGCTGTGCCACTGTGATCTTAAGAAATTCCCGGGTTACAGATACAGTAGAGGGTGAACTTGAATTTGTTCCGTGAGCACGGCCTTTTCAGTTGTGAAACAGAGTTAAAATGACAACGGTTCTGAAGAAAGTACTTTGTGACCATGTCATGTTTCACTCTTTCCAGATGACTAAAATCACCATCATCTCCCAAGTCTTACCGGGGGAGGGAGGGGATATGTGTGGTTCAAAAGAGAGGCAAGTATTAGTTAAGGTCAGGCTTTATCTGAATGTGAACATTCGGTTATCTTGGAGGAGAACCCGAGCAGCTATTCTCATATTGAAAATACCCCAGAGTCCCAAATGAAGGTGGTTGCTAGTGTAATCTTATTCCCTGTCAGCTTTCTATATAATATTCTGTCAAGATATTTTTGTTGCTTCTGATTGATCATAAATGCTCTTGCCTTACATAACTCAGGCTACTTGCCTGAAAATACCAGAACAGCCCCATGATATTGAAAGGATTGAAACATAAAAACCTGAAGTGCAAACTCTAAATCACATGTTTTATGTCTGTGTTAAACATTGTAGCCCACTATATAGAACAGAAGATGTGATTACATTGAAATTACCAACGATTCAAATTTACAAAGCACGGTAGCAACTTCTCACCATGAGTCTTTTAAACTGACCAAGAATGTGTCTCTCTTTCTCAGTCATTGAAAACATCTGCCAGATTTGCTGTCAATTTCTATATTTTCAGTGTTGTCCCTGAATGTTGTCATTGATTCTTCAGTCCTTTGCACTGTTTGTTTTCTATTAATATGTTTTATGAAGAAATCCACTTATAGAAGAAATTAGGGCTTTTTTTAGTCTCTGTAGAAGGTTCCTTTCTTTGCTACTTGAAGAATCTTAAAATGTGAATGTATCACAAGGGTACATATTTGTGTAAAGAATGTAGTGAAAGGAGTTAACTCTTTTATAAAATTGTTTGAAAACAAGGAAAGACTGTGCTGACTCTACTGGTGTTTTCCAAATTGTTGCTCAATTTAATTAGTCAAAGCACTGAGTAGTAGTTCTTTTTAAAATAGATTTTAGAAAACGGCTCCGTTTTTCTAAATCTAATAGCAAGGACACATGCTGAAAAGATTGCCTGAAACATCTAGAACTGTCTGCAGACTGCTGTGAACAATTCTCTCTCTTTATCAGGAGTTGTTTGTACTTTTTAGAAACTCATTAATTTGATTGTAAGTGCCTCAGTGTTATCAGGAAAAAGAGCTTTAGAAAATGGTTTCAGAATGTGTCATTTTCTCCTTGGTTTAATCTGAGACAGTGTGTGGGCATGTTGGTATTTTGAAAGGCTGAAAATGTTGTACATATAGCTATGCCTTCAAATATGAGGGAGTATTGCAGTTAGAGAAGAGTTGCTTCAGTCCTCTGTCTGAAATTCTTTTCTTCCTCGTAGTCATTCTTAGTTTGTCTGGTTTAATTTTTGTTATTGTTGTTATTATTTAGGAAGAATTCTTTGATTCTTTTTATTTCACTTCCAGTGTGCTGCTGTAGTTTAAGAAACATCCATTTGAAATGTCAAGTCAGTTTTCCTTGATTTTGATTTTGATACTTTTGATTTTAGGAACTTTTTTTTTTTCTCTCTCCTTCTTTAAAAGAAAAACCCTGTGCTTTTCATTTTTACTGGTTTCATTATTTTTTTATGAAATTGTTAGCGGCACAGGACTGCCGTTTGGTTTCAATATTAATATATAACATGCACTACGTGGGTGTCATCAATTTTCAGTAGTAAATAGCTGCTTATACGATTGTTTTACCTTAAGGTAATTCAATGGACTCTTCGGCAGTTTTGTTTTGCATCTTCAAACGATATTTGGGGTGTGTGTGTGTGTAAAAGAACGATTACATGCTGTGTCATTAAAAGCAAGTTTCATGGTGATATGGTGGTCTGAATCAGGGAATGTCAGGTAGGGGTTTTTATTCAATTCCAATCAACAGATTAAACATGAATTACTCTGTTTCCAAAGGAGATTGATCAGGTTATTTTAGAAATTGAATCTACTAGAATTCTATATTTAATCTTTTGTTTTGTTTTGTGCCTTTACTCTTAAAGAGGGGTTAATTTAATAAGAAGAGGTATCTTTTCTGTTTGTATTGTGGCTTGTTCATTTTCTCATAAACTGTATTTGGTAGCTAAAATGTTGAAAGCAGTTTGGGAACAAAATGTCTGCTTAAACCATGATAGAATTGGCCACAATTTGCCGATTGGGCTGATAAGAAAAGCCAGCAAGACAAAATAGGTAGAAAAACAGTTTGTTCGGTGATGTGAGACCACTAAAGGACATTTTGCATATTATGGTTTTTTTTTTTTTTTTTCATTCTGATGTTTATGTTGTGATGGAAGTATATGAAGAGACATTTTTGCTCACCCATAATTTTTGATTAACTATTTCATGTATGGATTCCTCTTAAATTTTGTGAAAACAAGCTGTTCAGCTGGCATGAACTACACATTTGACTTATAACCAGGTTTGATTCTAACCCCCATATTTCTTCCTAGTTCCACCTGGTCATAAAGGTTTCAAAGATCATAATTTTCTCAGAGTTAAATTTTTCAACCATACAACGTTGAATTATCTGACTTTCCTTGCATTTTTGCAAGTGTCAAATAAAAACTATAGTTGGCACTTTAAAAAATGTCTTCTACCGGGGCATATATTTGGTAAAAATTCACAACTGAAAGCACACACTAACTCCCACATTACCTTCACAGACAGTAAATAAATGTTAATGTATGACACGGGACAACACAGTGTTTTCAAACGATAGAACCAGATAACAGCATCCTTTCCCGTGGCTCCTCTGTTTTGACTTTTCCTCCCTTGTGTATGTGTGTGTGTGAGTGTGTGGTGGTCTTGTTGTTTTGTAAATCAGATACTTCTGGCAAAAATTAGGATGAGGTCTATGTTTCTACTTATCTAATCTTTGTTTTCACAAATAAATACAAATAACTCAAACTGAAACTTGATGGCTTTGGTGATAATAAAATAGCAGCCACGGGGAAATTTTCTTCATTTTAATGTTCTTTCACAACCCACATTCAGTTTCAGTAGGAAAATTATTAACCTTTTCAACAGTATGTTAAAACTTGGCTTCAGAATAGACTCCAGAGTATGAGTTGCAGGTTTTGGTTCTATTTTGAGATTTTTAGTGTGCAGAGTTTTGTCTTTTTTTTTTTTTTTAAGACCAATTGCTTTCTTTGACAGCGATCAATCGTAGTGCCTTGATATTCTTCACTTGATATCTTTTCAATGTGCACCTTTTCTAGCATTTGTACTTATTTTTTGTTATCGGTGGTAGAGGTGAGAGGGTGGATTCTTATTTCCTATTCTCCTATTGTTTGGGTCTATGAAAGAAAAATGTCCTTGTGTTTCTCTATTCTAATTCTCTGTGTAGAGGGTTAGTCCCCCACAGGCATTTTAAAATCCAGTCTAACCACATTTCATAAGGGGCAGATGGCTCCCTGGTAGATGCCTGTCTGCCTCTGGTGGCTTCATTTCAGTGTACATCAACCCAAAGCCAGTCTGACCAGTTTGAACTTGTCCTGAAGGTCTGTGTGCACAGCCCATGGGCTTCCAGGTAAGGCCCGGGATGGGGGTGTCCTCCACCCCCAGCTGACTGTTGTTAGGGATGCACTTCTTGAGATGAAGTTCCCACTGGTCTAACTCTTGCTTCTTCATCTGAAAGCACACACAAAGGTGTAAGGCTGGGCAGGAGAGGCAGGTCAGTGGAATGTTGTCACTGGCAGTTGCTGTTCTAGTGACTTCTAGAAGCCTGGCTGGGGCAGTTATGGCTGGCCAGGTTGTACCTCATGAACTGACAAGACACCCTCTTTGCCTGCTCCCCATCTTTCCTAAGGTTTCACCCTCACCCAGTGCCCCACCCTCCCTGTTTCCACCACCCCTACCAAGTTGAAAAGGAAAACACACTTTGTCTGTAATAAGTGTTTGTGTGCTCTGCTAATTCTGCCCCTTTCATTGTTGAAGTCCGGTGTTTTCTTCTTCTTCTTCTCATACTTCCTGTATGAGGTTAGTTTTTGTTAAATGATAAACTCTTGTTGTTGTTTTTTTAACTTTTGAAGGGGAGGGCCTGGTCTTATATTGACTCCTGCCCATCCCGTGGTGAGCATTTTGGTGGTCCTTTGGACTCGTGCATCCTCAGAGGTCAGTGGGGAGCAGAGTGTGCCTCCACCTACTTCTCCTCCCCAGGATAGCAGTAAGGGATGTCAAGCTGTGGGGCAATATTTGCTATCTATCTCTTTAAGAAAAATGCCATTAGCATCATAACTCACAGCTTTTAGTACCCCACCTAAAATCCTTTACTTGATATCTTTTAAATGTGTGCAGACTTTATCATGTTTGTAGTTGTTGTGTGTGTGTTTTTTATGCGTTGGGTCAGCCCCATGTTGTGTAGATGAGTAACATCCAGAAAAGGAAGCTAAGGAATGAATCATACCAATATTTTCTCCCCAGGTCACCCCAAGAACTTGTTGAAATACTTAGGTGATCGCTAATCTACTTACTCTTTCCCTGGTACCTCAAGAGGCAACTTTACTAGCTGACTAAACTGTGAACATCAGCAGACAGCCAACCCTCAAGCCACCCACGGTCCCTAGAGACCATCCCACGGGTCCCATGTCTAAAAGCATAACTAGGAGCAGGTTTTAGTTCTTGAGAATGCTTTTGAATACACACCCTTGCACTTCACCCTAGATTTTCCAATTTGGAAGGTGTGAGGTAGGGCCTGAGATTTTGCTTTTCTGTCAGATTCCCAGATGATGGGCTGCTGCTACTCCAGCTACTTTGAGAACCACTGCTTAGGGTCATGGGTGACTGGAATACCACATTTGAGGCCAAATCCAATGGCATCTGTTGGTTGTCTCTGTTTATTCTCTAATGCTGACGTTGTTTTACTGTGTCTTCACACAGTGTTAGCAGTAAACCATTCCTTTAGAAAGCCCTTTGCATTTTTCAGTAACTGTACAGCAAGGCCCTATGGTTATGGTCTTCCACAGTGTCAGTCAGATTCTTCTCGCTTTACCAGTAGACTCTGACTCTTGGCAAACTCTTGTCAGAGTAGAACTGTATTCTATGGAATTTTCACTGGCTTATTTTTCAGAAGTATTTCACCAGGCTCTACTTCTGAGGCTCTGTTGTTGTATGCCATTGAGTTGATTCTGACTCACAGTGACCCATGGAGTCGTATAGGACAGAGCAGAGCTGTCCCGTGGGTTTCCTAGGCTGTAAATCTTTACAGAAGAAGATCATCAAGTGTTTTCTGCCATGGAGCTGCTGGTGGGCTCAAACACCCAATCTTTTGGTTAGCATGTTTTTGAGGCTCACCTTTAAAAAAAAAAAAAAAAAATAGAGTGTATTTATTTTTATTATGAATTAGGTTCAGCCACAAGTTGTGGGGTCATGTGTGATGGGCCAGAAAATAATCTAATAATGGATAGCCATTGAGTTTTAAGATACTTCAATTTTGCTAGATTTGGATGCTCAGTGACCTGGCAGTTAAAATACAGTAATTCTCCCATGATGAGATTTAATGTAATCTAATCACCGCCACCGTGATGTGATCTGATGTGATTAACTCTGATCTGATATAATTGTCCTGTGTGGTGTAGATCCTCACTTCTTTGATGCTAAGGAGGCCAGATGTAATTTAGAGGAGGTGGTTCTATCTTGAGTCAATCTCTTTTGAGATGTAAATTACAGTAAATTGGCAAGATGGCATCTGAGATACCTACTACCACCAAGAAAGAATAGTCAGGAATGGAGTATGGACTTAGGTGCCTACACTGTGATCCAGGAAAAGATGATGCCAAGACACATGGGAATCTCCAAAGAATCCAGGGCCTGCCAATGCTCAAAGGAGACAAGGACCTTTCCCAGAGCTAGCACTTTGAATTTGAACTTCTAGCCTCCTAAACTGAGAGAGAATAAATTCCTGTTTGTTAAAGCCATCTGTAGTGTTTCTGTAGCAGCACTAGAGAACCAAGACAGGCTGCTAGCACTTGACTCAATTTCCATTTTTTACATAAACTGGCAAAACTATTTCCTAGATTCCTTTCTGTACTAAAAGGTAGGCAAACTTCCAAGAACCCCCAGGGCCCAGGATGCCTGTGAGCTTCTGCTCATCCCTGAGGTTACACAGCATCACACCCCAACACTGAATTGAAAACTGGATTCCATCGTTTACCAGCAAGTAGTTGAACTTTCTTTTGCCTTGGACCCTTCCTCAGCACGAGAGATTGTAAGAATACAACCCAAGAGGGCTGAGGCATACTTCAGTGAGAGCTCCCAACAAGAGCTTTATCTGGCATATGAGAAATGGCTAACAGTAACCAAGAAGACCTGAGGGTGTTCCCAGGCAGGGCTGAGATAGGCTTACAGTCTACTGACTGGTGTTGACAGTCTTACAAGAGGGCACGGAGTCTTTCTGAATCATGCATTGCTGCGAGAAACACTTCGTAGAAACTGCTTCTCAGGGGAGGTCCCCTTGGAGAAGGTTCTAAGTTGGCTCAGAGTTACGAGATTGTAGTTCTAGAAACAAGATCCCTACCAGAAGCAAGGGCAAAAAGACTCCTCTTTCTCTGTACTGACTCTTCTGGAAGACACAAGCTACTGTCTTTGAGTTAATTCTGAATCTTAGCAACCCTGATAGATGAGGTAGAACTCCCCCATAGGGTTTCCATGGCCTTAATCTTTACGGAAGCAGACCACCACATTTTTCTCCTGTGGAACAGCTGGTGAGTTCAAATTGCTGACTTTTCAGTTAGCAGATGCTTTAACCATTGTGACACTGGTTAGCTGATGAATGCTTTAACTACCATATAGCATCCTAGTAAGTTACACAAACAGCCCACATCACTTCTCACTAAAGTTGGTCTGTTGTAAGCAATGAACATTTTCTGAGTGTGCCCTCTAGGTTTTCACATTTTTTAAGAAACAAGAACATGGCCTCCTCAGAGCAGACATCTTTGTGCTACTGAGCAGCTTCCCTCCTCCTCGGTAATTGTTTCAAAGAGCTGGCTTCCAAAATGGTTGGAATCTTATGGAATTCAAAACAAGCAGCTCATGAGTGCCTTCATTCATGACTTCCCTATGTCTTGAAGGAGATCTTGGTGTTATGAAAGGGACAGAATGAGGTCAAGGGCGTGTTTTTCAAGTGCATGGCTGGGAGCTCTGGAGAGGCATCTTTGCAGGGAGGTGTTAGATGTTAGAGCAAATTAAAATCTGTGGTCTTTGCTTCTGCTTTTCCTGGGTACAGATAGTGAATGCCATTATTGAAAAGTTGTGGGATCACGTTCACCCAGGTGGCTCGGAAGAAAGACAATGGCAATCAATTTCCAAATAATCAACACTGTACACTCATGGAGTACAAGTCTACTCTGACACACATGAGGTCACCATGAGTGTAAGTCAACTCAACAGCCACAAGTAAACTAGATCATTGGTACTTACTGACCAGGAAGCACAGACTTAGAGCAACACCAAGAACAGAGCATTCCCTCTGGTGAGCTATCCATGGCGGGCTAAAGGATGGGGTCTGAGATACTGTTTCACTCTGTTTCCATTTCCCCTGATTGCTGACATTTGCCCAGTCTTCAGGGAGCCTGGTCTACATTTCAGGTCCCAGATGAGGATTTCAATTCCCTGTCTGAAGTTAAGGTTTTGTGTGTGTGTGTAGCTCTGAACATATTGCAGGAAACAGCAAAGTTCACAGAGCAACCCTCCCTGTGCCCAGAAGCTGTCCCGGCACTGGGAGCTACTGGTGTTTCCGTCACACCCAATGAACCATATGCTGATGGGCTCTGAATTCAGGACAAACGTTTGAAAGTCCCTAGATAGAAAATCTGGAATCACCAAGGACTTGATTCTTCCATAATCCGTGCAAAAGGTCCCAGACAAGCTGGTGCAAGCCCAGCAGTGGGAAGCTGGAATTCAGAATTTTCTCCACTTTGGGCACTGTGCTCTTAGGTATTAGGATTGCTGGATGGGTCTCTTCCAGCCCCCTCCTCTGTACCTTTCTTCACTGTAAAACCAAGGATTGAATCCTGAACACTCCCAACACTCTCATTCTGTAGTTTTGGTTAAAGTCCCTGGGGTTGAGTTTACCGTATTCATGCCTGCTTGGGCTGTTGCCTTTTGATTTTTCATCCCACTTAGAGGAGGAACAACTGGAGAGGAATATGGGCTCATAAAATACCTCTCCATTTCAGTGGTGAAGCTAACGGAGCCAGGTTTCCCCTTCCACCCATGTCAATCGCTGATGCATTTCCTAGTTCCTCTTTCTCTTTGCCCACCCAGGAAGGGACTGCGTAAGAAATCCAGGCCCAACATGCCTGATTTTAAGCCACGTTAGAAAATGCTAGCTCTCACGAGACAAAATCAGGAAGTTGTTTTTCCCAAACAGTCTCATCTAGGCAGCGTTCTCCCCAGAATGCATATGGAATCAACTCTCATAAAGTCTGGTATCTCATTGCCACTAGCAAATGAGACCTTTAAGAAAAAATGAAGACTGCAGGCTTTTGTGTGAATCAACTGTCTCATATGGATAAGGCACTGGGGAGAAATAATGGAGCATTTCAGAAATAAGCACAGACTGTCTGTCATACTGTCACATGAGGACCAGGGCAGGAAGAAGCTTTGTTCTCTATTGTACACTGTGCTGCAAAGAGTCCTGAGGAGGACTTCATCCATGGCCAGGCAGGTCTGCCCTCGGTGACTCTAACAGAACCCTGCTAGTAAAGGCTAGTGGGCAAGAAAGGGTTCTGCCCAAATATGTCTGAGGAGCGCAAAGTAGAAACAAACTTAAGCAGCTTTATTCCTTAACTTCTGGGGGCCTTTTGTATGCAACTGTGACTTGTTCTGGTGTGGCCCTGTAGGAAAACATTGGACTGCGGTTCAAACCCACCAGTCACTCCTTAGAAACCCTATACAGAGTTGCTACAAGTTGGAATTGACTCGATGGCACTAAACAACAGGAAAGGATGGAACTTCTCCAAAATCATCGGCTCACAGCCCTCCTATCTTTTGTGCCTGTAGCAAAAGTTGTGAAATGGGAAGGCTAACTTGGGGTTGTGCCTTGGGCAGGTTGTATGTGGGAGGGGTAGCAGGGAACCCAAAGAGGCTTTGAGTGGCCATAGGCAAAGCCCATCCCATCCCCAACCACACAGATTGCCTGTTTGGAGGCTATGGCTGGGAACAGCAGGGTTGGCTTGGGATGTCTGCAGCCATCTCCTGGAAGAACAGCTTCCTCCCCAGAGGGTCCCGCCAGCAGATTTCAACGCAGATCTGGCTTGTGGGGCTAGAGTGCAGACTTTTGGAAGCTAAAAGCACCTGAAATTCTGAATCTACCTGTCTCTCTGTCTGTCTTGGGAAGTATCCCTTCACTTGTTGTGGAGAACTGGGTAAAATCTTCCATAAACAGTGTGCCACTTTAGGAGGTACATCATATGGGCCTCAAGTGGTAATCGCGGTATTCCATAGAATCACATGGAACTGCCCTCATTCTGGGTGTGCTGTCTCAGGACAGTGAGGGTAGGGCCACACTTCTCATCTTGCCCTGCTCTGCCTCACCCAGGCTATATAATACAGGCATGTCCTCTCAAGATTATCTGATGCATTTGGGATGCAGACTGATTTAAGGCAGGGAAGCTTTGGTCTCCGAGATTGGGACCAGAAAGGCAGATGACAGGCTCTGCTGTCATCCTCCTGCATACCTGGTTGGGCTCAAACTTCTCAGCAAATCTGCTTGTTTCCTTGGAGAGGGGATACTCGGGGTATTGCCTAGGAAAACACTTGTGTTGTCCTCTAAGTCCTTGTGTGACTCCTTAAGTAGGTCAACAGGAGAATGTAGGAGAATGTCTCAGTCTGGACCGGAAGTGAGACCCTAACACAGCGGGTCAGAACTGACTTTAATTTTTCAGTAAACACTAGGGTGACCCAAACAAAGCAGTGAGCTTCTGGGAAAGCCTACATTTTCGATCTCTTCTGAATTCTTTAGACAGACGCCCGGCACTCCCCCTCACCACCCACAATTTCAGTGTTGATTGCTATCTGAATATGTGCTGATAAATTTGATTCCCCGGCTCACCGTGGCATTTACAATCTGTCTTTCCCTTTTCAGTTTCCATGCACTAGAGTGACTGTCTCTCAGTGCGGTTGACAGTGACCTGTGTTTTTCATGCATGTTTTTGTTTCAGAATAACTGGGAGATGAAACAGGAAGTTCTATGACACACTTGATCGAAAATGACACAGACACAGAAAAATCAGGACTCAACACCCCCCCCCCCCCCCCAGCGCCTCTACCTGCTGCCCGCTGGTACCAATCTTAGTGCAGGTGAAGGGTGTGCCCCTGGGACCTGAGTCCTTGCACACTCATTTGTGACGAGTCTATGATGTTTTGGTAGTGTGTACTCTGGTCAGTTTCCAAGTTAAATAGCTAATCTCTGTGCATCTGGCGCCTTTCTTCTTCACTAAAAGGAAAGCTAAAGGAAGAAAGGAATCATTTGCTTCTTATTAGCTAGATATTGAAATATGAGTTTGAAGGTTTTTGAATACTGTTTGAAATTAATTTCTACAAGGTCACAAGTAAATTGTGTCATAACAAGACAGAACATCAGTAAGTCTCAGAAAGCATGTTCAGCCAGGCTTTGACTGCAATTGCTCATACTTCTTAGAAGACCTCTCTAGAGTCAGTATAGGCTTACTAACAGTAAGGAAAACATTGGGAGGCATTTGCAAGTGTCTTTCCACACCCACTCTGACCAAGTCCTGCAAACTGTGACCATCTGAATTATCCATTGAGCTTTCTACTGGCGAGGTCTCTTAAGACTCTGCCGTCTCCCTCTCTCCGCACATAATCACATCGTCATTCCACAAAGTTGTAGTTAGAAGTCTCTGGGTGGTGCAAACAGTTAAGTGCTTGGTGACTAACCAAAAGGTTGGTGGTTCAAATTCACCAAAAGGCACTGCAGAAGAAAGACTTGCCAATCTACTTCCGAAGGGTTAAGGTCATTGAAACCCTGTGGAGAATAATTCTGCTCTCACACACACAAAGTAACCAAGAGTTGGAGTTGGAGGTTTTTTCGGTTTGTGTGCCGGTCATTTGAGACAGAGCAGAGGACAAGATCAACACCGCCCTGCCTGCCACCCCAACCCCACTAACCCACCTATTGAGTGTGGGCATCACTGGGGCTTTGCTCAGTTCGCCATGCATATTGTTTCACTTAGATTCCTGAATGTCTTAAACCCATCCTTCAAATCTGAGCACCTGAATTGGCAACTAAGTGTTCCTTAAAAATAGTCAATGTCAAAGCGTTCCTCCTTTGTAGTTTCATTCTTTTCCCTAGCCCTGAGTAGGACAACTCGATCTTCCTGGAGATCTGGCCAGAACAGCCCATTAGCACTTGTCTTCCCATATTAGTCTTCACGCCTAAGCTCAGCAGACATTGAAGAATAAATTAAAATGACCAAGTTGTCCTGTTTCACAACCTCTTGTAATTTACCAAGAGACTATGATGAAATCCCCAAAACCTCTATGTGCATGACACAGTGCATATCCAGGTCTCGGTCCAGATGTCCCCTACCCAGGAGAAAGCCCTCTCTGACCACCATACCCTGAGAGGACCCTTCTGCTCTTGCCACTTCTCGATCTCTCTCATGACTCTATTTTATTTTCTTCATAGAAATTGCAACCAGCAGGTAGCATCCATTTATTCATTTACTATCAGTCTGTCTCTCTCCTTCCCCCAGCATTTCAGCTCTCTGAGGCCATATTCCAGTCTGTATTATTCCCCCGTCCATCCCAACTCCTGGCATTCTGAGAAAGAAATACGTGTGGACTGGATCCATTATCTTATTACTTCTCATGGCAACACTGTGATGTTAAGCAACCTGTTTGATGGATGAGGATACTACAGATTCAGCTCTGAGTCTGGTAAACGGGGAGGGCCCAGGCTAGCTGCCCAGACACTGCTCAGCAAATGGATAAGCAAATGCTCACCTAAAACCATAAATGTTTTCAAATGAAATTCTTTTTTGCTCGCATTCCTGGAAGATGAGAGGCTACCATGTAGTGGAGGGAGGTGCAGGGAACTTGCTTTGCCCACTTGGGCAAGTCACACAATTTCTAAGGGTGTTGCTTTCCTCTGCAGTGTGTTAGGAAGAGCTGGCGAGATGGTTGCAAAGATCCCATCCTGCCTCGAGTTTGTTTTCCTCTGCTGGTTCTATTTCTCTGGGTTTTAGCAGGAGAGGAGACAGCATAGAGGGCATCGTGGGCAGCAGAGCCAATCCCCATTGTGGATTTGTGAATATGCTCATGGAGAGCTTACACAGACCTAAATGAATGCCCCTTGGATATACCCTTCCCCTGAGAGAACATCTTTTCATAAGATCTTCACTTGTGCTCTTGAACATAAGAAAAGTGTATCCTCTGCCCACTTACCAGACAGAGTCTTAACAACTAGGGTCATCTATGGCCTTGAAAAGATGGAAGTCACAGGTCCAGAGAGAAGTAGAAGGATGGCATACGGTGTCTGCAGGGTAATTGGCTCACGGATAAAGGGGAGAAGGAACCGAGGAGAATGGGCCTCATCTTTTTTGATAATGTGGCGCTCATCCAGGAGTTCATAAGAATCCGGGTGCTCAGGCCTCACCTGGACCAATGACATCAGGAGCTGGAGTTAGGCTAGGCGATGGTAGACAGATAACAGTAGTTTTTTACACTCCCATGTGATTCCCATATGTAGCCAAAGTTGAAGATCATTGGTCTAGAATCTCTGGTGTTCAGTATGGTAACCACTAAGCATATGTATCTAATGAACACTTACAGTGTGGTTTGTGTGACTGAGACAATGAATTTTTAATTCCTTTTAAATTTAAATAGGTGACTCGCGGCAACCACAGTGAACAACACAGGTCTACCACACATCCATTACCACAGAATGTTCTATTAGACAGTGCTGAACTACCTGTAGCTGCGGATTGAAGTTATGCTGACCCAAAATGGGATTTAAGGTAGTTCTCTGGATTTGCTTAACTAAGGCCTGCCCTGCTCTCTACATCCTGAGTCAGGATTTGTATAGCAGTAAGGTGGCAAGGGTGACCGAATACCATACTGTAGGTGTAAGAAGAGTTTTAAAGGCCTGCAAAAGTCGAAGGCCCAGACTTGTCACTTGGCATTCATTCAGTTTGCATCTTTGAAGACCCAGTCCTGTGAAAGGGAACTTCCTGATCTATTGTTTCATTCCAGTAATCCAAGAATTTAGGGCAATGCAAAGCAGGCCCACCAGAAAGAACTTTTGGAAAAGCAGAGAGCCACAGATGCTCCCACAAAGAGGAGTTCAAGGCATCTGAACTGGACTCAATGAGGTGGTGTGGCAAGCTCCACCAGTTTGGGGTTAGAAATGGAGAAATCGAAGCCAAAGCTGAATCATTTTCTGCATATCTGCTCATATGAGGGAAAACACCTTACAACAAATACTAATACTAACTTGAATTTCAATGCTTTCCCTTTTTCAAAGCACGCTGCTATTTCTGGCTGATTATGTCCTCATAACAAGGCCATAGATAAATAGGGCAGGGAGTTTTAGTGGCAGTCTAATACCCTAAGACATTGCTCAGTTTTATAGGAAGGATGTAAGAAGTGAAGATGAAGATTCTGTAATTAGTTTCCCATCTCTGTCCACATTTGCACACTTAGTAGCATCCCTGGAGTTCAATGTATACAGATTCGGTCCTCCTACCGGGGGGGAGGTTCTGTTTTCAACAGAAATCTAGAATTTCATGTTTCTTCTATCATGGTTCTTTGAGTCCTGATTCTTCTGGGCCACTTCTTACTCAGAGATTTGTGTAATCTGCAAATCTTTTTTAAATGCTATTTTATTGTAGCTTTGCATGAAGGTTTACATGACAGTTAACAATTTCTACACCCATTGTTCAGTGGTACCAATTCCGTTCTTCACAATGCATGGACATTCTCATAATTTCTTTTCCGGTTGTTCCATTTTGTGCAAATTGCAGATTTGATAAGATATGTTCAGTGTCTTTTCCAAGTCATTTTTAAAACTGCAAGTGGGCCAGAGCCCAGGACATGCCTTCAAAAGGACATTGCTGGAGCAGCACCAGCACCAGCTCTGTGGAGAAGGCTGTAGAAGCATTTCGACCACCCTTGCCAGTGATTAAAAAAAAAAAAAAAGCCCCCAGTGGTCTTGTCCAAATGGCTGGCAGAACCAGCCTGGTCACCCCCAGCAGTGGAGCTGGACAGGACTGACAAGATGATCTTTGGGAATGGTTGACCACAAATCGTGACTTCTCCTAGTCAGACCGCCATCTGACCCATCATTTGTATCTTATGTAGCTGGGATGAGAGGTTTTCAAATGCTTTACTGAAAGCAAGACACACTTTCTGGGGCATTCCCCTAATCGACTGTTCTGGTGAAGCTCGTCAAAACAGGAAATGAGGTTAGCATGGAATAACTTTCTCTTAGCGAATTGGTGTTGCCTCCTAAAGACCACTACTTTCTTCCCAGATGCTTAAGAGCCTTGTTCATGCCCTCCTGGATTTTCCTGGTAGTTGGAGTGGAGTCTGTTCCTCTGTAGTTTTTAGTCCCCATTCCTTTGAAAAAATGGTGGTAATAGTTGCTCGTTCCTATGCCTCCAATATCTCCAAGATGTTTGCAAGTTGGTCTGAACAGACTTCAACCACAGCAGAAATGCGGCTGAGCCAAGAGCTCCACACATGGCCAGGCTGAGGTGGTCAGACTCTCTTCTCCTCCCCAGCATGCGCTGTTTGATCCACATGTTCCAGTTTCATCAGAGGAGATGCCAGTAAGAGAAAACAAATCTAGTGGAGATTAAAACTCAGTGGGAACAATCCACTCTCCTGCCCTGCTCCACATGTGAGTGTTGGCACTGAAATGCACTGTAATTGAAACAACGTGGCCTGACTTCTTTCAAACGAGTCACCGTGTTGAGATTTTTGCCTCGGTTATCAAAAGCAGTGAGGGTTTCATAGTCTAGGTAAGCTGCATCATGCTTGTCTTTGTTGAGGCTTTTCTGACAAATGAATGGTTCTACTTGAAACTCTTAGCTTAAAAAAAAAATTTTTTAAATTAATACCAAAGTATTACTAAGTACTAAATACATGAGTCACATTGACTTTAGTACAGTAGAAGGGAGTCTGGGTTTGGTTCAAGGTGTCCAGGGAGAGCCATTGTTTCTGAATACTAGATTTGGGTTTACCTCTGTGTTATGTTCTCAGCTTTGTAATCCTGACTGTTTCTCTTTGAATATGGCTTAGCAGAGCTCCCATGGCTGGAATGAGGTAGATTCTAGTTTCCTCTTCTTCAGTTGTGGGTGCACCTTTCTCTCTACCCATGTCTACTGGTAGGTACTGCATGTCCAATAATGACTATCCAAGTGGATGGATTCCTAAGTGCACCTCTTTATAACGCTCTTGTCTACCATCTGGAGCTCTAGCTTGTATCTTTGTATTTCAAGACACAATTTTCAGTGAGTTGCAACATTAGTCCCAGTCCTCACAGGAAGCTCCAAACATAGGGATATTATGTATTCCATTTCAGTTGAGAAAACTGGGTATTAGAGAGCTTATCAACAATTTTCCCCCAAACACAAAATTAAGATCTGGGTTTAAATCCAGAACAGTCTGGCTTCATTCCCTATCTCTTTGTATTTTATAAATAGATGAAAGCAAATGCTGATGCTCCTTGGAAAGGACTGTGAATGGGTAGCCATAGCTGGGAAGGAAGAGACCAGAATACAGTAGAAAACATGGGCAACTGGAGGTCAAATGGTCAGCGCTGGGTCCTCAGTTCCCTTTCTTGCAGCTGCTTAATTAACTTCAGGAAGGTGCAGCCATCGCCTGAGCCCCTTCTCCTCATCAGTCAGTACTGGCGGCCACATTGGCCCTCACTCCCACCAGGCTTGTGTGAGGACCCATGAAGGGCAGGGTTGTGGATGGGTTTGTCTCTCTGACAGCAGCCTATTACTCATCCTTAGAAATGCAGAGGGCCACACCCTGGGCCTCTTGTACCAGGCTCTGCATTTTCACAAGGTCCCAGGGGACGATCAGCTGCCCGCTTTGATTTCTGGGATCCTTGTGGTCAGGGCTCTGTGGTAGCACCTTTACCCCCAAAGCCAGCATAGGCCAGTGTTACTTGGGTGCTGAACTCCCACTGCTGTTGTGTGCCCTGGAGTTGAGTTCAGTTTTAGAATAGTGTCCCTCTAGAGCAGAGCCGAACTGCCTCAGCAGATTTCAGCTCTAGAATAGCACCCCTCTAGAACAGAGCTGAACTACCTCAGCAGATTTCCAAGGCTGAAATCCTCACAGAAGCAGGTCACCAGGTCTTTCTGCCTCAAAGTGGTTGGTGGGTTCGAACCTCAGACCTTTTGATTAAAAGTTGAGTGCATATGCTTTATGTCACCAGATCTCCTTTTGAATGTTATAAAGGCAATTTGGTCTTTAGCCTTCTGGGGGGCTAATCAGAGGGGAGGGAAAATCAGTCTGGCAAAGACTGAAGAGGGGGAAGTCCCTGGCTCAGCAGCTCTTGGGGCCTCACAGGCCTCCCCAACTCTCAGCTAACAGTGAGTCCTTTGAGAATCAACAAGGCAGAGCAAGGTGAATGGGTAAGAAACCCATAAAAAAGAGTTACACCGGTAGAAGGGGTCATTGCTTCTGTTTTGAAAAAGCAAAGCAAAACTAAGGAAAATATCTACTATCAAAAACAAATGCTGCTCTGCTTTCAGCCCTCACCACCAAGTCTTATTCAGTTACTTCTATCTTTGACCCTCAGCAGGGAGCAGACCCCCAACTCTAACTATTGTCCCTGATCTCCATAGGTGAAGTGACTAGTACCCCAGTTTGTCTGGGACAGTCCTATTCATGCCTATTGGAGCTCAACTAAGGTCCATTCATAGTTTCAACTCTGCCTTTGGCTTAGGTGTTGGGCTGCTAATCACAAGGTTGGCCGTTCAAACCCACCAGCCATTCCAAGGGAGAAAGCTGAGGTCGTCTGCCTCGGTAAAGATTTACAGTCTTTGAAAACTCTATTTAGCATTAATATGAGTCAGAATCAACTTAAAAGGCAATAGGTTTGGTTTTGGGTTTTTCTGTTTGGTTTTTTATTTTCAAACCTGTTCTTTGGAGATACGTTTTAGTCACCTTTTCATTATATCTGAAGTCTCTGAGTGGTGCAAATAGTTTGTTTTCAGCTAGGTAATATAGGATAAGCACTGGACCACAAGGTCGGTTTGAACCACAAGGTCAACAGTTCAAGCACACCAGCTGCTTCTCAGAAACCCTATACAGGGTTGCTATGAGCTGGAACTGACTCTACAGCACTTAACAACAACAACAAAATAAACACAAGGTTGGCAGTTTGAACCCAGCCAGTGATGCCTCAGAAGTCAGCCCTTCAATCTGCTTTGGTAAAGGTTAGAGCCAAGAAAGCCCTGTGGAAAAGTTAGACTCTGTAACTCTTGGGATCACCATGAATCAATCTTCTATCTGCTTTTTCTTGTTCCCCCAGTACTTGTAAAGGGCTTTGCGAATGCTAACTTCTTAACACACCCACCCTGTGTTAGCTCATCTCCAATCTAGCAGGCCTGTACTAGAATAAGCAGTCAAGCATGGACAAGTGAGAATAAGTGTGTGCACACATGCATGTGGGGGTGTGTTTATGTGTGGTGTGTGTGCTTGCATGGCACATGTAGATGAAGTGCACTTGTGCCTATGTGACACCTATGTCTATAGTGAGTTTTTGTATAGGTGTGTCATGTTGTCTGTATGTTGTGTGGGGGTGGACATGGAGGTGGCATGAGAGTGTGACAGTTAAGGCTTTGTGTCAACTTGACTGGACCTGGGATCCCACTGGTTTGGTAGCTAAGAGGCAGCAATGTCCTCTGACGGCCAATGTGTTTTGAGACTGATATAAAAGGAGAGTGAAGCGAGCCAAGCAAGAGAGACCCACCATCACTAAGAAAACCGAGTCATGAGTGGAGTGTGTCCTTTAGACCTGGGCGGTCCCTGCAACTGTGAAGCTCCTAGAGTCAGGGACAGATCGATGTCACAACACATGGAGATCTCTAAGGAATGCTGAAAGGAGACCTTTCTCCAGAGCTGGTACCCTGAATTCCACTTCTAGCCTCTCAAACTATGAGGAAATACATTTCTATTGCTTCAAGCCTTCCACTGGTAGTGTTTATGTTATAGCAGCACAGGACAGCTCAGATGGAGGGTGGATGTGCGTGTGAGTGTCTGTGTTCCATGTGTGTGTCCAGTGTGGTGTGGTGGGTGGGTGGGTAGAGGCGTTGATGTCTGTGGTATGTATATATGGTATGTGTAGGTGTGCTACAGGTATCTGTAGCAAGTGTATGGTTTTGTGGTGTGTGTGTGAGATGTCGGTATGCAGTCAGATGTAAGGTGTGTGTGCTTTCTTTGTCATTGGATGTGGGGGTCTGCATGCAGCACCTGCATATGTGGTGTGATAATGTGTGTGCTTGCATGGGTCACACATCTGTGAGGGAGAGAAAACAGCTGTTGTTCCTCACAGTCACTTTATCCTCATGGAGACACAGCATCACACCACACAGATGTGGAAATGTCTGGGACTGCCACACTCACCGCCAGTCCTCTATGACCTGAGTCTCCCTTGGAAACCTCCTCCTCTCATTCTCCTCCGTGATAGAGGGACACCACCAAATGCTCCTGGCTCCCTGAGGCAGCCTAGATGAGTGCCCCCACCAGCCTGCGTCTCCGCTGGCATCTCTCAATGATGCTTTCTCCTGGAGAGATTGCACTAAGGCCCGAGCAGCTCGGCTTGTTCATGGTCTCCTATGGAACATGCTCTCGGCCCTCCCTCCGAGAGCAGCACCCCAGCTCTCTCTTGTCCCCTCTGGTTATCCATGGTAGAGTAAGCGCTAGGACATCTTTGACCTGTCTCATTCCAAGACAAAATGACCCACTTAAGATATATTTTGGGAATAGATCCCATAAATGACAGATCTGGATCAGCTGTACCTCCGGCAAGTTGCTTGCTCTCCTTAAACCTTGGTTTCCAAACATATAAACTAGGGGGAAATGCCTGCCCCATCACATATGAACATTTAATATTTTAAAGCACTTAGCAAATGACTCAGCACAAAGTACTGATTCGTTAAGTGGTTGTTATCATCGTTCGTGGACTCGGACTGTGAATCACAAGGTCAGAGGTTCAAACCCACCAGCTGCTCCTCAGAAACCCTGTACAGAGTCGCTTTGAGTTGGAATCAACTCAATGGCACTTAGCAACAACAATAGTAGCATTGTTAGTAGGATTCCCTGGGTGGCAAAAACGGTTTGCACTAGACCACTAGCTTAGGCAAAGGCTGGCATTGGAACCCACCCAGTGTGCAGTGGAAGAAAGGTCTGGTGATCTGCCTTTGTGAAGACTGTAACCAAGAAACTCCTATGGGGCAGTTTTACTGTATGACACATGAGGTTACCATGAATCCACTCAATGGCAATGGTTTTTTTTTAAAAAAGATTTTTTATTTTCAATCATCATTAGTTTTTTGGTTCATAAGAATTAGTATTTTTCATTAATATTCTCCATCTGGAAGAAAGAAGAGTGATGAAAACTGAAGCGGTATGGAACCAATTCCTTCAATGAACTGATGGACCAGGTGAACATCAATCTCCACCGCCCCAAGAGCAGAAGAAATGAGAGAGGATAATGCTTGACTATCACTACCAACTGCTCTGAAAGGAAGCACATTAGAAAGTCCTGGCTAAAGGGCAAGAACATGTGCAACAAAAGTTAAACTCATCAAAAAAGTGAGGCTTACTGGTCAGCTAGAGACTGGTGGGACCCTGAGACTATCGTGCTTGGTCACCCTTCAGGTCTGGAACTGAAATCACCTCTGTGGCTCAGTTTTCAGCCCAACAATAGACAGATCTATCAATGGGATGACACTAGTGTGGTATGCACACCATAGAATGCAACTATTAGAGATCAAAGGGGGCAGCATTTACGAAAGGATAAAATTCAGGAGGAGGGCTGGAAACAAGAACCACAGGGAGGCAATAGGGTAAGTGATTTTCCATGGAGGGGATTGCAGTCACTGAGATGACACCCCATATGTGATACATTAACTGCAAAACTGATGATCTGCTCTGTAAACCTTCACTCAAAAGATAAAAAAGGAATTGAGTTTTTTAAAGAAAATAAATATTATCAGGAAGTAGTAGAAACATGTCATCAGTAAAAATATTCTGGTGGAAGTTCTAATAATGTAAGACATAAAATATAAAATATCAAGAAGAAGAAGATAAAAGAAATCTGGGAAACGAAAGAAAAAGTTTCAGAGAGAGGGAACCGGAGCAACCCTAGGGCTGGCCAGGGTCCCACCCCCTCAGCATGATCCTGAATCTGGGTATGTTATTGGTGTTGGTAAGTGCCATCGAGTCAGTTCCAACCCATAGAGACCCTGTGTAGGGTTTCCGAAGAGCAACTGGTGAGCTTGAACCACTGACCATGCAGTTCAAACGGCTTTGCAGTCTCGTGCATTAACCCACATTGCCACACCAGGACTGGTATATAGGAACCTCAATTTACCTTAATGTAAAATTTTGATGTCTTTCTTTTCCTTAGTCTCAACCTTGTCGGCAAACAGAATGCATATAGCAAATGAATTGTGTTTTGTTTTTCTGAGAACTGATTTTTGAGGAAGTAGGGGGGGGATAAAAGATTTTTATTAGCTAATTAACAATCGAGTGCATGATTTAATAACCTCATTATTCTGCTTCTTGACTGTGATTCAGGAGACATTGGACCAGCAAAAAAAAAAATAAAATAAAAATACATAATATATGTGTGTGTGCATTTATATATAGAGAGAGAGAGTGAGAGAGAAAGAGAAAGAGGGAACTCTGGTAGCATAGTGGTTACGAGTTGGGCTGTTAACCTCAAGGTCAACAGTTTGAAACTACACAGAAGAAAGATAAGACTTCCTGCTCCTGTGAAGGTTTATAGCCTTGGAAACCCTATGCAGGAGTCAGAACCTACTCCAGAGCACAACACTATATATATATGAAAGATGAGGCTTTCTACTCCTGTAAAGATTTACACCCTCGGAAACCCTGTACAGGGTCGCTATGGGTCGGAACCGACTCAACGGCACTTAACAACAACAACATATATAGATATAGATATATATAGATATATAGATATATATATAGAGAGAGCCCTGGTGTGGTGCTGTAGTATAAGCACTAGACTGCTAGCTGAAAGGTCAGGGGTTCAAACTCTCCAGTAGCACCTTGGAAACCATATACTCTATATGATGTTGTTGCTAAGCGACGTCAAATAGGTTTCAATTCATAGCAACCCTGTATAGGGTTTCTGAGGAGTGGCTGGTGAGTTTGAACCATCGATCCTATAGTTCAAATCGACTTTTTGGTCCAGTGTTTTCTCCCACGGGACCACAATTATAAAGCTATATATATGTGGCTTCATTTTAATTTATAACAAAACTTAAAAATGTATAAATATATCAATTCAAAAATAGCAAAACTTAAAGACAAAAGGAAAAGTGGTTCTGAAGAAATTTCTGGAACAACAAAAGCAACCGATTCAACTACAACTTGTTTCTCACCAGAAACTCTCCTTCCTCCATTCCCAGCCAACCTGTCTTACCCAGCTCCATTTCTCATTTCTGAGATATTATAATGGCAGTAAAGAAGGCTCCTAAAGTTCTGCCAGCAAAAAGTGAACTGTAAGATACACTTTTAATATTCAAGGTGTTAACTTTCGCTCTCTAGGCAGGAGGGGCACAGAGGAGTCTTTGTTTATCAAGGTAGCCTATGCCAAGTGATTGTGCAAGATGATTTCGTGATAAACGATAGCAGTGACGGGGAACCGAATCAGAACAAGGAAAACCTAGATTCTAGCACCAGCTTGTCATTGGACACTTGAAAGTGTCATGTAACCGCTGCCCTGTAATTTCCTGAACTGTTAAATGAAGATATGAGTACTTCTTAGCTTCCAAGCCTCATGAGGTGTGGACAAAAGCACGTGAGATCAGTCAAATGTATGAAATGTTTGGAAGGAAAAAGAAACCCTGTCACTGTCGAGTTGTGACGGGGTCAGACTAGGAGCCAACCTTGTAGTAGACGATGACAATTAACCCTTATTTATGCATTAATAAGACTTGATAGTGCCTCTGCCATAGAGTAGATTTCCCTTTCCTATTTATTTATTTGTGTTGTTGTTAGTTGTCTTCAAGTCGATTCCAACTTCTGAGGATTCCATGTGAGTACAAAACCCTAAGATTTTCAAGGCTCTGACCTTTTAGAAGCAGACTGCCAGGATTTACTTCCTGGGTGGATTTAAACAGTCACCCTTTTGATTAGTTACCCAGCACATAATCTTTTGCAACATGCTAAGATTCCCTCAGTATTTATACCTACAACATTTGTGTCTGTTCGACTGAATGTGGACAGCATCTATCTTTCTGAACAAACTGAGAATAAGTATGTTACCTCTCCTAAGATACAACGCAGTATTTAGAGGACTTCTAAGAAAGTCTCCTCCTGCCTTATTAGAAGAAGAAGGGGCTCGAAGGCAGGGCAGAGAAGATGGAGATGTTGAAACAAACTGGCATTTATTTAGATGAAATTGCAATAAACCATAAAGTGTGTGAAGAATGGCCGTCCACGAGAAGTCAGTTCCTAACACTCTCAAGCCTCATCCCCTCCTCTGTCTTTCAGAATAAATTAAAGAATCGGCTGAAATCCAAATCTTTATCTGATTGACCTCATACTTCTAATCACATCTTATCTTTGCTTGTAAGTTATTTGTGGCCCCTTCCTGGTCTCCTGGCACAGTGTTTCTTTAAAGTTTAAGAATACACACACGTTGAGTCTGCTCTGCAAAGAAACCTAGCTACCATTCCGTCTTCAGTCCCAGGCAATTCATTTGGAGTTTTGCTCTTGGAAAGCCCGAGATGATTTTACGAGCAAACTGCTCCACACCTTGCAACACTCAGGCAAATAGGCAAACAAGACGAGACGTCAGGTAAATATTAAAGGATGGAAGCTTCGTTTGTTTTCCCTCCTGTATCCTTTCTAGCTGGCAGACAGTGCAACGTTGGTTAAAACGGTTAAGTTTCAGGATTCATCTGTAAGGCTGTGCTAATAAAATACTTTTTAAGAAATTGAATGGCTTGTGGTTGATGCTGTCTTTTTATTTTTATATTTTTGTCCCTTTCCTTCAAATCATGTCAGACTATTGAAACTGAAAAGGAAAATTAAAAAAAAAAAAACCACACAACTCTGTGCTATTTTAGGATGCAATTATAATCTTGAAAAACTTGTTTAGCATTTATATGCTCACTGTTGTCAACCTTGTTTATTGGTTGGTTCTTGTTTCTACAAGGCCCCTCCTCTCTAGGCGCTTGGAGTTAATGACTAAGGAGGTAATGATTAGGCAGGTGGGGCTCTAGCCAGATAATGATACATGATTTTTTTTTTTAGTTCAAAGACTACAGTGGGTAGTATTACTAAATATAGTTCATATGTGTTTCTTAGAAAAATTGCATAAATACTTGAATGTAATGTGTGGGATGTACATGGATCTGCTTCATTCTAAAAAAACCAGATTTTAAAATAATCATTCCACTGGTAAACAAATTCTTCCCTAATAATATGTCATTGTCTCTGCCTGTCACTTTTGAAAGGCTTTCAGTTCTTCCCTCTGACCCCTAGCATCCTGTGGGGTCACGGGTTCCCTCTGCTTAAAGCTTTAGTAAAGCAAGTGGAGAGATTCTTTCTTTGACTCTTATTTAATATTTTCTATATTTAGTCCAAGTAGGGAAATTCCAGTATTTACAATGGGAGAACAAAACAACAACACCGTAGAGCCTGCTCTAAATCTGTTATGTCACACTGGCTTAAATGGTCAAACAAACCCTGGAAAACTCCAGACCTCAGCTTTCCGTAGTGGGCATTGAATCCTGCATCTAATCATAACATGTTGGAGGGGGGGGGTCACTAAGCGCGCCTACCGATACCTGTATAAATAGATTTTTGTTTGATATATGGCATTGTTTGTGACCCTGTCCTGACTTCCCCTAAATTCAATCAGAAATGTATCTTTTTGGACAAACCCACCTTGACAGTTATATTGGGCAAGTGGCTTCACCCCTCTTTTAAAGTGGAGAAATGAAGACTCAGAACAGGCAAACAACTTGCCTAAAATGACCCAGTTAGTAGGTGGCCAAGCTGTTACTCAGAGTACTTATGTTTAACTCAACTTTTAAACACATCAAGGTCACTAGATGTTGTAACAACCTGGCCAGTTGTTGTTAAGTGCCATCAAGTCTGTTCCAGCTCTTTGCGATCCTGTATGGGGTTTCTGAGGAGCTGCTAATGGGTTTGAACCCCCAACCTTGAGGTTAGCAGTTCAGTGCTTATCGTACAGCATCACACCAGGACCAGTTTATTACCTTACAGTAGGCTCAGATAACTTGTCAAATACAGCTAAAACCCAGAGCTGTCAGAAAGGGAAGACATCCCTGCCTGACTCCCGCCACACCTGCTGCCCTGCCTTAGGGGAGAGAGAAGACCGCACATCCAAAGGCAGTGTGAATGCTCCCTGAGCTGTATCTTCAAGGAACTCTATTCTGAAAAGGTTTCACATGCAGGGAGCAAGACTTTAGCAACAGGCTGCTGGCCTTCACTGAGTCAGACAGGAAGCTCACATCAGCACGGAGAGACAAAGCAATGTGTGGCTCTCCTGCCCTTGTTTCCTTACAGAAGGATGGCGGGGACCACAGGAACCCACACTTTTCTGAAATCAGTAGCAATGACTCTAAATAACAAGATCCACCGCGCGCCTGAACGCGAAACCCTCCGCAGGGAATGTGGAGGCTTTCATCTCTGTGTCCACTGTGAAGAGGGGCTTACAGTGGCCAGACAGCCCGCTTCAACATGGAGCCACATGAGGGTGGGACTGCATAGAACATAGAACCAGGGGCAGCTGCAGTCACCACTTGAGCCCAGCCCCGCTAAGATCAAATGAGGAGTTTGCTCTTGTCACCTCTGAGGACGTTTTTTACAAAAGGCTCTGCACACTCACACAAAAGTCAGGAACTCTATCACCGTGGCTGACAATGCGCTTTGAGAAGGGGGTTGGGGCGAATCATTCTTTCCCTGTAAGTTCCCATCCATTGTTGAATAAACATCATAAATCTACTGCTGAGAGACAGGCGGCATGTGCTCAAATTACCTCCTGCTACAATTCTAGCTTCACGTTTTCATGCCCTAACCATGAATAACGTTGTAACCCAGCACAGTTCTGATTAATGAGGCGACTTTGCCAACTTCTAGGGTGGAGAGTGGCCCCCGTCCCCTCCCTTTTTCTCCCCGCGGCTTAGCAACCACTTCAGCAAAATTTTCCCATTAAATATACAAGGCAACAGAGTGCAATAAAAACTAAAGGATGTGGCAGATAAACACCTTTGTCTGTCCACACAGACCTCGTCCCCTGACAGAGAGCAGGGCAGCAATGCACAGGTTTGCTCAAACCCAAATGCTCTGTCATTAATTCAGCATAAAAGTTGTGTGTACCTTTCTGTTTACCCAGGGGGTCATATTCAGGCTGTGAGTTATACTGGCAGGGCCCTCTGTTATCTAAGCACTGGACTAGGTCCCCTAGTCAGATCTAAAATGACCAGTGTACACATGGTATTTGAGAATATGGTTGAATATGGTCACATTCAGAAAGTGATCCAAATTAGTACCTAATGTTCAACTCAGGCTAGTGTAAATGGCATGTACTGGATTTGTTGTTGTTGTTGTTTTATGCCGTGGAGTCGGTTCTGACTCATAGCGACCCTGCACAGGGTTTCCGAGGCTGTAAATCTTTATGAGAGCATTGAGCCTCCTCTTTCTCCCGCAGAACCGCTGGTAGTTTCCAACTCTGACCTTGAGGTTAGCAGCTGGATTTGTAACCACTACACTGCCAGAGCTCCTTATGTACTGTATTACTAACCTAAAAATTAACTGTTTAAATCCACCCAGTGGCCCCATGGAAGAAAGGCCAAAGAGAGGCCTGAGGATCCGCTTCCACATGATTAAAGCCAAGAAAACCCTTTGGAGCAGTTCTACTTTGTAGCACGTGGGGTCACAGTGAGTCGGAATTGACTTGATAGCAGTGAGCTTGGCCTTTTATTATTTGGCCTAACTAGGAAAGAAAGGAAGTTTTGTCTTTCCCAGCTTGTGGATTCCTGGAATAAGCTATGGATGAGTCACAGTTAGGGAGCATTCATGCATGCCAGGTGTTCCTAGGGAACTTGCTGGTCCTTTGTGACCTGGCAATGATACCTGCCTACTTGATTTCTTTTGCTTCCCATCCAATCCTGTGCAGTTGATGACCTTATTGCCACGTTTCTCAAAATCAAACAGGATCAGCGGTGATATACCTTGCCCAGTGATGGTGTTGGAAGCTAGGCCCTGCTCAGATTCTAAATTCAATACTGTTAAGCAATCCAATGTCTCTCCTTTCTCCCCGCCCCCTGACTCCACCGCTATCCATTCCATTAACACACACACTCACATCCTTCTCCACACTTGAATCCTTAAACCACATCAGAACCTTGACTGGTGCAAATTTCCTAAGATTTAGAATTTAAATTACCCATGACTTTACAGAGCCAATTCTGAAGGTGAGTTCTGATTTTCTTTTAAGCCAGCGTTCAACAAACTTTTTCTTGAAAGTAAATATTTTTAGGCTTCACCTGCCCTGTGGTCTCTGTCTCAACTGATCAATTCTGCCATCATCACACAAAAGCATTGTTGTTGTTAGGTGCCATCAAGTCAGTATTGACTCATAGCGATCCTATGCACAACAGAACAAAACACTGCCTGGTCCTGGGCCAACCTCACTATCGTTGCCACGCTTGAGTCCATTGATGCTGCCACTTTGCTAATCCATCTCACTGGGGGTCTTCCTCTTTTTCTCTGACCCTCCACCTTACCAAACATGCTATCCTTCTCCAGCGACTGGTCCCTCTTGACAATATGTCCAAAGTATGAGAGATGAAATTTGGCCATCCTGGCCTCCAAGGAGCACTCTGGCTGCACTTCTTCCAACATAGATCTGTTTGTTCTTCTGGCAGTCTGTGGTACTTTCAATATTCTCCTCCAACACCATAACTTAAAAAAATCAATTCTTCCACTGTCTTCCTTATTCACTGTCCAGCTTTTGCATGCATATGAGGTTATTGAAAATACCATGGCTTGGGTCAGGCTCACTTTAGTCCTCAAGCTGACATCTTTGCTCTTCAACACTTTGAAGAGGTCTTCTGCAGCAGATTTGCCTAATGTAATACATCGTCTGATTACTTAACTGCTGCTTCCATGAGTGTTGATAGTTGATCCAAGAAGAATGAAGTCCTTGACAGCGTCAATCTTTTCTCCATTGATAAGAATGTTGTTTATTGGTCCAATGGTGAGGACTTTTGTTTTCTTTACATTGAGATGCAATCCATACAGAAGGTTGTAGTCTTTGATCTTCATCTTCCAACTCATAGCCACCCTCTGTAGGGTTTCCAAAGAGTGGCTGTTGGGTTTAAAGCATCAACCTTGTGGTTATCAGACCAGTGATTATCCTATAGCACCACACCAGGCAGGTACGTGCAAAACATAATTGAATGTTAGTGACTGTGTTCCAATAAAACTTTATTTATAAAAGCAGGTGGTGGACCTGATTTAACTCGTGACTAAAAACCCTAGGATGTTAGACATTAAAAAACAAAACCTCAAACCCACTATCCTTGTGTCAATGCCAACTCAGAGAATTCCTATGGGATAGAGTAGAATTGTCAAATAGTGTTTCCAATGTTATTGTGAATTGAGTGATAGTTTACAGGGGAGAACATCAGTTTTATACTCATTGTTTCATTGCAATGATTACAATCTCCTCCATGCATCATCATTCAACAGTATTTGCTTCTATTCCCTCTGTTTTTTGTTTTAGCGGGAGAGATACACAAAAACACTCAGGAATATATAATCATTTAAACATCCAAAAGGCACATTTTAGAAGCCTGCCTCCTGGCTGCCAGCACACAGCCGTTTTCTTTTGACAAATCAAGAGTCCTCAGCTGCTCTATCTCTTCATGCCCTCATGTCTGCCTCCATCTCTGGTGTGGCTGTGAGAGTGAACTTCTGCTTCATTAAATCTTACTGTTTTGTAAAAAAACAAAACTGTTTATGGGAACAGACCACCTCATCTTTCTCCCTTGGAGCAGCCGGTGGGTTTGAATCACTGATATTTGGTCAACAGCCCAATGCTTATCTTATTGTTGTTAAGTGCCATTGAGTTGGGTCCAACCCACAGCGACCCTGTCTAGGGTTTCCAAGGAGCAGCTGGAGGGTTTGTACTGCTGACCTTGAAGTTCAAGCCGACCTTGCAGTCCTGTGTCTTATCCTACTCCTGGTGTGGCACTGTAGGATAGCAAAGGACTGCAAACTACAAGGTCAGCAGTTCAAACCCACCACCTGTTCCACAGAAATCCTGTTAGGGTTGATATGTCTTGGAACTGACTCAATGGCACTTAACACGACAACAATGTTTTCTAATCTGTCAGAGCTCACGGGGCTAGGGTCAGCGCAGTCGGTCAGAAGATGCACTGGAATCAATATTATTCTTTAGCTCCAGATGATCGGGGCAGCAGATCTGAACACTAGTCCATTGGGAAGAGTCCAAATATAAGCATTTTGTTAGCAAAGAATTCTCTGGACTGCTAAGTTTGGGAAACCCTGAGTTAGGTAACTGAACTATTTCCATCACTGAAGGGCTTCTCAGGGCCTTTAGCATGCTGATGAACACTAGGAATTTCTAGGAAGGGATGAAGGAGCCTGGTGGCATAAGGGTTAAGCAATCCACTGTTAACTGAAAGGTCTGTGGTTTAAACTCATCAGCAGCTACACAGAAGAAAAGGCCAGACATTCTACTCCAGTAAAGATTACAGCCTTGAAAACCCTGTGGGGCAATTTGACTCTGTCATATAGGATTGCTTTGAGTCAGAATTGACTCGACACCACACAACATCAGGAAGCAGGTAATTCTAATCTCCTTTGTGTATAGATATCGCTTCAGGGCATTCTTTGGGAAGCTTGCTCTAGATTCCGGTTCCTAATGTTTATCATGTTGTCTTCCTCTTCGCTTTATTCTCCTGTCTCTTTCCACTGTGGGACACCTGCCTCAGTGGCTACCACACACACACAGTAGTCATTTCCTCCTCAGAGCTACACTGGTCCATTGCAGGAGCTGAGACTTTGGCAGCCTTGTCTTGGCCTCCTGAGTTTGGTGATAGTGTGAAGATGGGTAGGTTTGAGATTGATATGTCCCTTTCTTCATTTCTCCAGCCTATTGCTGAAACCATGATTGCTTGAAAGTCTGGCATTTATGACCTAGAATCTCCCAGAACCTCACATATGCCTCCTTGCTCCTGGTGTGAGGGAGTGGATAGCAAGCCACACTGTCAACAGGTTCAGAGCTTCATGGAACCTGAGGCAAGAGGAGTGGGTTCTAGTCAGCCACTGAACAGGCATCACAACCTAACACTTCAGTGGCCTCCATGAGGGGACAGGATATGGAAGCAAAGAGCTGAAGCTATAGTGGGAAAAAGTTGCTTTACTCTGAAGGGTCTTCAGTTCTATAAAATGGAAATGCTGCTCCTTGCCAGCCAGAGCTGGAACTGTGGGGGGGATTTGATGAGGGTTGGTGAGAAAGCTTCCCAAAATAGGCTGGGCACCTGTGAGGGAAGAAACGTCTGGAGGCAATTCAGACCTTCCTGAACCTTCTTAGGAGAGAGGCATTGTGGTAAAGTTTGGGATTTGATTTAAGGGACGTACTTCTTTAAGCATATGTTTTAGTAACCAGTGCTGGAGTCTATTAAAAAAAAAAAAAGAAAGAAAGTAGAAAGATCTTTAGTCAGTCTGCAAAACCAACAACAAACAGAATTCAGTGGTTATCCTGGGGACAGTCCCTCGAGCCGGCAGTGGTCAAGAGGTGTTGATCCTTATTTATAATGTTTCAATATTTCACAAGGAGTCTGGGTTTTATTTCTTTAATTATCTATCACAGCAGGACAGCTACTCTGAGATTCCACTAATAGGAAGTAGCTAGATTAGTTCAGTATTCAGAGACCTAACTTTACCAGGGCTTACCAGTGATAGGAAAAAGGGCCTAGAAGACAGGGAGCGGCTATCAGAGGTGATGAAGAACATTGCAGAGATAAAGGTAATGATGACACATGATGATGACCATAAGTAACAACACCAAGTGCACTTGTGAAGGATTTTGAGAGAATTCATGATTTCTTCCCTCTATGTTTACTGCAATTCAAACGAAAAAACAAAGAGTTAAGTTTTAAAAAGTCAAAAGTCACCCAGATTAGATTCTACCATCCAACCAAGAAAGGAAGAGGGCTTGGGGAAGACTGAAAGCCCAGACTCATTTCCGTTTCAACAAAATGGGCAAAGATATGTCAGAGAGGTATTGCCAGATTTGTTGAGCCTCTATTACCAGTTCATTTTTCTCCCCAGTTTTGTGGCTATCTCCCAGTTTCCCAGTAGTCACTACTACTGAAGCAACAAAGCAACCATGATAGAAACAAAACAGAAGACAAAAGCAAATCACCCCCAAAACATTCAGGCCCTTTGTGGCAAGTCCTGCTTTTTAACAAGCTGTTTTTATTTCAAATGCAACTGCTGCTTTTTTCTCTTTTGTCTCCAAAGTTTTATGGATTGAATTGTGTCTCCCCACCCCCAACCGTCTCAAAAAAAAACCATGTCGAAATCCCAACTGGTGAAGCAGATTCTGTTTGGAAATAGGGTTTTCCTAGGCCTGGTGTGGTGCTGTGGGGTAAGCACTGGACTACTAACTGAAAAATTGGTGGTTCAAAACTGCCAGCCATTCCTGGGAAATCCTATACAGGGTCACTACAAATTGGAACAGATTTGATGGCACTTAACAACAATGTTAATGAGATCATACCATAGGAGAGTGAGTTCTAAACCTAATCTCTTCTATGAAGGGGCGTACAGATACACACACACACACACACACACACACATAGGGAAAGGCAGCTGCCTGTTAACAGTGGAGACTGATGAGCTTACAAACCTAGATTGCTAGTTGAAAGAGGCCAAGCAGGACCTTTGGCTAGCTAGAGCTAACACCCTGAATTCAGACTTTGGGCCTCTTAAGCTTTGAGATGAGAGGTTCCTGTTCTTCAGAGCCATCCATGGTGGTAATTGCATTACAGTGGCACTAGGAAACTAGTCATCAAGCATCACTGTGGGCCCTTCTTTCTCGCCTGTGCCCCATCTGAAGACTCTAGGGTAGCACCCACACAGGTCTTGCATTCAAAGGAAAGTCTGAGTCCCAAGCCAGCCCTGCCTTCAGCAGCCCCAGCCCCAGAATGAAGGTTCTGCCCAGCTGAGGTTCCCCCTCCACCTCAGCCAGGCCCCTCGTCCTGAAGCCGGGGTGTTCATGATAGCCTTCTGTGCTTAACGTTCTCATCAAGGAACACAAGGCCTTTTGGATGAAGACAGCAGCCCCTTTCTTGCTGGAAGTCAGTCCAAAAGAGAATTGTATCTCTGTCAGTGGGACCTTCGTATTTTCTGTTTCCTTCTATGATGTGAGAAATTCAGGTTTCCATCCCCACAAGCACACCTCCCAGTCCTGACTCACATAGATCCAGGGAGACCTCCATTCACACTGGATCCAGGCAGTGCCTGTAACTCCCACAGCTGTGGAGTCAGTTCTGACTCCCAGCAACCCTGTAGGTCTGAGTAGAACTGCCCCAAGGTTCTAACTGTTTACTGAAGCAGATTCTGCACCATTCTCCTGTGAAGTGGCTGGTGGCTTTGGTGGCTCCGAGGGCCTGCATCAGGAAAGGCTGCTGCCTGTCCATCCCAGGCGGCTGTACCAGATCAGAGGGAAGCTCAGTAAGCCACTTAAAAGGGACTTTGACTCATTCTGTGGTAACCAAATGTGCAGTTCAGGAAGTGCTTCACAAAAGCGAACTGGGCTCCAGCCGCCCCCTCGTCCCCCTGCCCTCTCCTCAGAATGTCGTGTGATGACGTTGTTCCCAGTGGTGTCCACATCTCATGGGCATCAGTAGTGCCAACAGCAAGACCCCGTCAGAGCCCACTGAAAGCTGGCTGATGTGGTAGGGTTCATGGAGGACGACGGACAGCCCGGGTTCCGCATCTGTCTCATCCCTTGGGCAGTGCGCAGTAGTTCAGAGTCTCCCTTTCCTCATCTGTAACTAGCACTCCCGTGCTAAGTAAGCATTTGACAGGCACAGCAGTACTGAGTTCTCACAGCAGCTCTACAGGAAAGCACTAAACTTCTTACCACTTTTTATAAAAAAGTTTTATTGGGAACTGAGTGATAGTTTATGTGGGAGAACATGGGCTTTACACCATGGTTTCATTGCACTGATTACAATCTCCTCCGTGCGTCATCACTCAACAGTATTGCTTCCATTCCAGTCTTCAGCTGCTCTTTCTCTCCATGCCATCACCTCTGCCTCCATCTCTGGTGCTGCTGCTTCTCTGGATAGGGTCCCGCATTCCGCTCCTGTTCTTCTCCCTTGATGGTCCTAGGGTCCTCTGTTCCTGGACTGTAAGATTAACTACTCCCCTGTTTTTGTTATAAAACTTCGACGTTTATAGTTGTGACAGTCCCATAGTTATGTTAACAATTACTCAATATTGAATCATAAGAATTTTATCCCCATGTCTTTTCACCATAAACTGCTTACCATTTAAGGATGGGGGAAACTGAGGAACCCAGAGATTAAGAAATGCAAGACCACTTGGGATAAATCCCAGAGCTGGGATTGAACCAGAGGAGTTGTACTTCAGAGCCTGTTCTCCCAGCCTCTAGGATCTGGCATATAGTAGGTACTCCACAATCTTTTCCCGCTGATCACACACCTAGCACTGGCAGGCCTGGCTCCTTCTGAAGGCTATAGTGGGGAGATCCTGAAGGTAGAGTGAGTGAGCATAGAGCTGAAGAGTCTGGCTTTCCAAACCCAGAAACCAAAGCCATGGCCACAGAGTCAATTCAGACTCAGAGTGATGAGAAAACGCAGCCCTTGTTTCTCCCCTTCTTTCCAGGCCTGGGAATAGGGAACTCCATTAACTGAGACAGCATGCTGCTGGGAAATCAGGGCCTTAGTTCCTCATTCAAGGCACACAGCCCAATACACAGGAAAGTTAAAAGCCCTGAATTGCCCAACTCAGGGGAACCATGGGATAGGTCCGCACATCTTCCAGGCCGAGTGTCCCAAACCAGAGCCCAGTCTCTGACCCCAGGATAAGCTATGGCCAACTCTTACTCCTCATCCTGGGGCCCACCGGTCAAGGAGGAAACTACCATTCTGATAGCTCAGAAACATCTGCTCCCCATTTGTCATTGTCAAGCTCTGATGTCTTCTGGGACTACCTTTAAAGGACAGTTTTTACTGCTGTCACCAAAAAAGCAAAAGGAAGCAAACAATCACAGTCCTGTTTTTTTCGGGACTTTTTTTCTTTGCCCATACTAAGCCTTTTCAGTAAACAGGTGCTTTTGCCAAACACACCCTCCCCCACAGTGAGTCTCTAAAGCATCCCCCTCCCCCTGTGCTCCCTATTGTGCTGAGAAACCTTGAGGTTAAAAACATTTGGACTGAGTCTGGAATAAAGGGAACCCGCAGGAAATCTTTCTTTTCCACCTGGATTTGATTCTACATCTTTCCAAGGAGACATGGAGCCGAGTGCCCAGCTCTGTGTTACCAATGCCTCTCAGGGTTACCTTCTGAACCTTGTAGTGCTTCCCATTGTGATCTGGAGAGTCCTACCACGTGGTTGTTCTTGCAGTAGGTCCACCAGTCGCCAACCTCACATGGAACCTGGAGTTCTGAGGAGCAGGACCTACCGAGAATGGGTAGTTCTACCCGTTCTGCCCTGGCACACCCATGCTCCTGATTTCTAGCACACACTCCAGTCTGGGGTTCTGTGCTGCATTTGCAGACTGTTAAGCCAACACCAAGAGTACCTAGTTGGTGCAGACTGTGTAAGCCATTGGCTGCTAACCTGAAGGTGGGACGTTTGAACCCAAGAGGTACACAGGAAGAAAGGGTTGGCAATCTTCTGAAAAAACAGCTATTTAAAACCCTCTGGAGTACATTTCTACTTGGACACACATGGTGTTGCCATGAATCGGGGTTACTGATTCATGGCAGGGTCAACTCTGCAGCAATTGGTTTGGTTTGGTTTTTAAGCCAGCCCTGGATTCAGGATGGCCACAAAATGCCCTCTCTGCCAGAGGTTTAGAGTAGGTGAGCTGATCCACTTGGAGTTAATGAAGACTCGCAGCTTATTCCAGGGGTGTGCTGAACCCAGGAAGACCTGGGTCATTTTCTTCTTCAGAATTTGAGAGATGTTTTCTAGGTTAGGAGAGAAGATATTTTTCAGCAGGAGGCAGACACTTGGATTTCTGGGATGTGACTGATTCCTCTAGGTCCCCCTGCTTCTCTCCAGGAAGTTGTAGTGGTTTCCTAGCTGAAAACAGCATTCATGTATCTTTCTGTAGTTATGGAAGCCACGAGTCCTGAGTCTGTGTTGCTGAGTTGGTTCATGTCAAAGGCTGTAGGGGAGAATCCTTTTCCAGTTTCTAGAGACCATCTGTATTCCTTGGTTTGGGAAGGACTGTCTTAGAGTACATCCCTCCAATCTCTGCCTCCATTGTCCTGTGGCTATCTCTTCTTAAACTTTGTTGTCCCTTTCTTCTAAGAACACTTAGGGTTCACCCAAATAACCCAAGATAATCTTACCAGCTCAAGATTCTTAATTTAATCAAACCTTGAAAGTTCTTTTTGACATGTAAAGTGATATTCACAGGTTCCAAGGATGCAGATGTCTTTAGGACCCAATAGAGCTACAGTGATGCTCCAGGAACAGCTTCCTGCATCCAGGGAGCAACAGCCTAGCAACCAGGCGGGCCAAGAAAACATCACAGGCAAAGCTGCAGTGTGTTCAGAGCCCCTGTTATGAATTCCACATCTCTGCAGTCCTCAGATCGCTCTGGGGCCATGCTAGTGCTGTCTCCATTGGGTGATATCTTGGGAAGGGTTGCTTCCAAATGCATACCTCCCCCACCACAGTGATTAGAGGTGCCAGGTCATCCATCCACTCCTGGTATAACCAGGACTTGGGAGCGCAGGTTGCTCATTTCAGGAGAGACTTCATGCTCATTGGTGTCATCACTCCTAGTCCACCACTAGATGGGCAGTTCAAACCCACCAGCTGCCTCTCAGGAGAAAGATGAGGCTGTCTGCTCCTGTAAAGCCTTGGAAACCCTATACAGGCTCAAAGTGAGTTGGAATCGACTCAGTGGTGGTGGGTTTAGTTTGGGGATTCTCTGACCCCAGGGTTACACTGAGGTCTTCCCATTTCCACATCTGATGTCCGAGTCTTCCCCTGATATAGTCAACAGTCATCCTGTAAGTGCACAGATCCTTTGTGACAAAGTTAACAGGTGCAGAATCTGTTGATTGCATTCAGTGACAAGTACAAGGCTGTCGACTAGGTTGAGTCAAAGTAGGACCTGTGGATTCATTTTAGTGCCATCTTGCAAATGGGCTGGAGTTGATTTCACCCTGTGCAGTGGTTCCAGCTGAGCACTCTGTCAACATCTGTGGATTTCTGCCCATATCCATTGTGCAACAGGCTTTTCTATTGTGTAAGATGGCATCATTATTGCCTGAGCCCTTATATGCAATTCCCATTGCGTCTCTAGGTGGCACTCTTCTAGAATAGGCACTGGACTTTAATCCACAAGTTCTGCAGTTCAAGCCCTCCAGCTGATGTTCGGAGACAGAGATTGGGCTTTCTGCTTCCGGCGAAATTTAAAGCCTTGGAAACCCTATATAGCATTGCTATGAGTTGACAGCACTCAACAATAACAACTAATATAAAGGTTGATGATTTGAACCTACCCAGAGCTATGTGGAAAAAAGTCCTGACAATCTACTTCAGCCAAGAAAATCCCATGATGCACTTCTATGACACAGGGGTTCTTCATGAGTCGGAATCAATTCAACAACAATGGATTTGGCTTATTTAATTTGTCTTTTAAATTTTCATTTGCACAGAGGTTTGCAGGACCCTGGGGTATAAAATGGGCACAGGTTTAGTAGCAGCAGGAATGGGGTGGGGTGGGCAGCTGTCAAGGGTAGTTGATGTCAAAGGTGACCCAAAGCCAGGGACAGGCTAAAGCGGCATCGTCAGTGAGGGGGTCAGGTGCGCAGGACAGCATCAGGATGCCCTTCAGACAGAGCATGCTGGGAGGGAGACAGCTCTTGGTTTATGAGCAGGATGATCAGTTGTCCCACTTTGCGTGGGATTAAGAGGACTGGGAAGTTTCCTGAGAGGGACTATTTATAGTGTCCAAACTACAACAATCCTGGAGACACTAGGATGATGGGACCTGTGCCCCACTTGTCTCTAGAATTCTCTGGGCTTTGGAAGAACCGTACCCCTTTAACATTGAGCCTGGGCCACAAGCCACTCACATCCACTGGCTTTTCTTGGGGAGGGAGTTGGATATCAAAGAGGAAAGGATATAGGAATACCCATTCTCTTAGAACGTAAGGAAGGGATTTCCCAGGCTTTTAGACTGAAGTGACGCTCACTTAAAACACTTAAAAATCTTTGTCTTGCTGTTGTTGTTACGTGTTGTTGAGTTGGTTCAGATTCATAGCAACCCTGTGTAGGATTTCCGAGAAGCAGCCAGGAGATTTGAACCACCGATCTTATAGTTCAAGTGGGTCTTATGGTCGAGTGCTTATCCTACAGTGCCACAAACATTAAAAATAACAAGATTTTATGTAAACAATAAATTTCATTATTTGTTCCAGTACAAACGTTTGTCAAAATTAGCAGAAGACCAACATGAAAACTATTCTTTCTCTGGAGGTGAAACTGCAGTTGAATCTCAAAGGGACAGCAGTTTACCTTAAGCTAACTCAGCTCAGTGAAACTGGGTGTAAAGTGTCCTGGAGTTAGTTCTAACTCAGCGATGCTGTATAGGGTTTCTGAGGTTGTACATATTTGGGGGAGCAGAAAGTCTCATCTTTCTCCCTGGGAGTGGCTGGTGAACTTGAACCACTTACCTTGTGGTTTGCAGTCTAGTACTAATTGTACAGCCATTGTGTCCCAGTGAAGCCTACTGTAGCATGTTTGTTTGCTTATTTATTTATTTAATTCATTTTAAACTATCGTCTTCCTTTCCAATATGAAGCCCAGGTCCCAGGAGACATGGGTGTGTGCATTCTGTGCCATGGGAGAAGGAGGACCCAGACTGTCAGGGGAGCACAGCTCCTCCCTCCCAGCCTCTGCGTGAACCATGACCCTCACCTGTTCTCACCACAGGTGTGGCACCAACACCAGCTGGGCTGACTCATGTTCTTGTCCCATTGGCTGAGTGCTAATCCAATGTATGCGTATGCCACAATTCGTCTATCTATTCACCTGTAAATAGCCATCTGGGCTATTTCCAATTTGGGGTTATGATGAGTAAAGCTGTTAATAACATGTACAAGTGATTTTGTAGACAACTATTTTTATTTCTTTTGGGAAAATACCTAGGAGAAGTATTGCTACATCATACTGTAAGTGTGCAAGTGTTTGTCTAATCTATAAGTAATTGCCAGTTTTCAGAAGGGATTGTACACTCACTCCATCAGCAAAAGATTGTTGCTTTCTGTGTAGTTAGTTTTTATAATTTCAGTGCATGCGAAATGGTATCTCATTGTGGTTTTAATTTGCCTTTCCCTAATTAGTAGGCACATAACAACAACTATTAGTGGATTATGCCTTGGGCTGCTAAGCCTCAGGTCCTGAAGTCAGCAGTTCGAATCCTCCAGCCGCTTTGTGGGAGAAAGATGAGGCTTTCTGATCCCATAAAGATTCGGAGTCCTGGTGTGGCATTGTAGGATAAGTACAGGACCATAAGATTGATTTGAACCACAAGCTCGGTTGTTCAAACTCACCAGTCACTCCTCAGAAACCTTATAAAGGATCACTATGAGTCGGAACCGACTTGATGGCAGTTAACAACAACAACAACACTATATATGTGTGTGTGTGTGTTAATAGGGTCCAAACAATTCTGATTCATAACAACAGAGCAAAATGTACAACAGAACTAAATAAACAGTGTTTGGCTCTGCACCATCCTCACAATTATTGCTATTTGTGAGCCCATTGTTGCAGTTACTGTGTCAATTTCATTGAAGGTCTTCCTCTTTTTTGCTGACCCTCTACTTTACCAAGCATGACATCTTTCTCCAGGGACTGATCCCTCCTGAAAACATGCCCAAAGTCCATGAGGCAAAATCTCACCATCCTCACTGCTAAGCAACATTCTGGCTGTACTTCTTCCAAGTTAGATTTGTTCATTTTTTCTTTGCCAATACCATAATTCTAAGATATAAATTCTTGTTGTTGTTGTAGTTAAGTGCCGTCAAGTCGGTTCTGATCCACACCAACTCCGTATAGGGTTTCCTAGGAGCAGCTGGTGAGCTTGAACCGCTGACATTGCAGTTCAGATGGCTTTGCAGTCTGGTGCATTAATCCACAGCACCACACCACAACTCCTAAATTCTTCTTAGGTGTTCCTTATTCGCTGTCTAGCTTTTGTTTGCATATGAGGTGACTGAAAATACGTTGACTTGGGTAAGGCTCACCTTTGTCCTATAAGTGACATCTTTGCCTTTTAGCATTTTAACTTGACACCAGATTTGTCCAATACAATATCTTTTTTATTTCTTGGCTGCTTCCATGGACATTGATTGTGGATCCAAGTAAAATGAAACCCTTGATATTGTTAATCTTTCCTCCATTTATCATGATATTGGTTATTGGTCCACTTGTGAGGATTTCTGTTTTCTTTATGTTGAGGTGTAATCAGTATTGACGGCTGTAGTCTTTGGTTTTCTCATTAATAGATGCTGCAAGTCCTCTTCACTTTAAGTAAGCAAGGTTGTGTCATTTGCATATAACAGGTTGTTAACGAGAGTCTTATTCCAATTCTGATGCCATGTTCTTCACACAGTCCAGATTAATCTCTCAGATTATTTCTCAGCACACAGATTGGATAAATATGGCGAAAGAATATCACCTTGATGCGAGCCTTTCCTGATTTTAAACCACGAAGTATTACTTCTGCTGCTGCTTCTTGGTCTATGTACAGATTCTACATGAGCACAATTAAGTGTTCTGGAATTCCCATTCTTCACACTATTATCCATGCAATCAAATTCCTTTGCATAGTCAGTAAAGCATAGGCAAACATCTTTCTGATATTCTCTGTTTTCAACCCAAGATCCATTTGATGTCAGCAATGACATACATCCCTCTTTCCACGTCCTCTGCTGAAACTGGCTTCAATTTATGGCCATTCCCATTTGATGTACTGCTGCAACTGTTTTGTTAATTCTCTTTACCAAAGTTTTTCTTGTGTATATTAATTTATTTTTTGATGAAGTCCACATTGTTTGATTGTTTGGTCACTTTCTTTGGAATGGACACAAATATGGATCTCTTCCAATTAGTTGGGCAGGTGGCTGTCTTCCAAATTTCTTAGCAGAGATGAGTAAGTACTTCCAGGGATGCATTCATTTGTTGAAACAGCTCAATTAGTATTCCATCAATTCCTGGAGTCTTGTTCTTCACCAAGTTCTTCACTGGAGTTTGAATTTTTTCCTTCTGTCCCATTGGTACTCGATCATGTGCTACCTTCTGAAGTAGATGAACATCTACTAATTCTGTGTATTCCTTCCATCATCCCTGTATGCTTCATTCATTCAATATCTCACCCATGCTGTTGTTGCTAAGTCCGTTGGGTAGGTTCCCACTCATAGCAACCCTGTATAGGTTGTCTGAGGAGTGGCTGATAGGTTTCAACCACTGACTTTATCCTACAGCACCAAACCAGTTCTCCTATTTTGCCCATATAGTCCTTCAATATGTCAACTCAAGGTTTGGATTTTTTTCTTCAGTTCTTTCAGCTTGAGAAATGCTGAATGTGTTTTTCCTGCTTCAGGTCTTTGCACATGCACTTTGACTTCTCCAGCCTCCTTTTGAAATCTTCTGTTCAGCAATTTACTTCATCATTTCTTTTCCTACTCTATGTTGAAAATCTCTTCAGACATTCTTTTTGGTCATTTCTTTCTTTCCTGTCTTTTAATGACCTTTTGCTTTCTTCGTGATGATGTCCATAGTTCATCTGGTCTTCAGCCATTAGTGTTCCATATGTCAAATCTGTTCTTTAAATGGTTGCTAAATTTGGGTGGGATATACTAAAGGTTGTACTTTGGCTCTTTTATGGACTAATTTTAATTTTTTTCAGCTTCAAACTGAGCTTTCATGGTCTGTTGCCAAGTAAGTACCTGGCCTTGCTCAAACTGATGATATTGATTTTCTCTATCATCTCTTTCTACATATGTAGTCGATTTGATTCCTATATATTTCATGTAGCAAAACCCATGAGTGTAGTTATTGTTTATGTTATTTAAAATGATATTCTCAATGAATAACCCACTGGTCTTATAAAATTCTGTCATTAAATCACTGGCATCAATTCTTTCACCAAGGCTATAATTCTTCTTTTGTTTTTACTCCAATTTTTGCATTCTAATCATCAGTAATTAGCAGTGTACCTTGATTGCATGTTTGGTCAATTTCAGACTGCAGGAGGTGATAAAAATATTCATTTTTCTCATTTTTGGCATTAGTGGTTGGCAAGTAAATGTGAAGGACCATCATATTAACTGGTGCTCCTTGTAGGTGTCTGGATATTACCCTATTGCTGACAGCACTGTACTTCAGGATTGCTGTGGAGATGCTCTTTTTGAGATCTTTGTGGAGACATTTTCTTCATTTTTTCATTCCTAGCATAGTAGACCAGATGAACAAAATGGTCAATACTAGCCTAGTCCACTCTAGTTAACTAAAGACTAATGTAGGATAAGCACTAGACTGCTAACCAAAAGATCAACAGTTGAAATCCACCAGCTACTCCTTGGAAATTCTATACAAGGTCACTATGAGTCAGAATCAACTTGACAGCACTTAACAACAATGACTAGGATATCAATCTTTATGTGGTCCAGTTCATTTTCGGCAACTTCCAATTTTTCTAAATCCATATTTTGTATATTTCATATCCTATATTTTCCTCTAGAAATTTTTGCAGGTTTGGGGTTTCACTTTTAGTTCTATAATCAATAGGTCTAAGAGTACATTGCTTCGTTTTTATTTGAAGATGTTTAGGGATATTTCATTGTTAATTTGTAACTTAACAGAAACTCTGTATGACATCCACCACTTATCTATCAGTTTTCCTGCTGTGGTGGCATGTGTATTGCTGTGATGCTGGGTCACCCATGGTGGACAGGTCTTAGCTGAGCTTCCAGACTAACTTAGACTAGGAAGAAGGAGAGGCAGACTAGTCCTAGGGGTTTATCCACTGAAGCCCTAGTGAATACCAGCAGAACATTGTCAGACATACTGCCTGAAAATGAATCCTTTAGGTTAGAAGACACTCAAAATATGACTGGGTAAGAGCTGCCTCTTCAAAATAGACTTGTCCATAATAAAGAGATGGAGTAAAGCTTTCAGGACCTTCAATGTTTATGGGGCACAACTCAAAATGAAGACAAACAGCTTACGAAGATGGAATAAAGCTTTCAGGACCTTCATATGCTGATGAGGTACAACTTAAAATGAAAATAAACAGTTGAAAACATCCAATAATAATAGGAACGTGTAATGTACAAAGTATGTGTCTTGGAAAATTGATAGTTGTCAAAAATGAAATCGAATTCATAAAGTTCAATATCCTAGGCATTAGTGAGCTGAAATGGATTGGTACTGGCCTTTTTGAGTCAGACAATCATATGGTTTATTATGCTGGAAAGGCAAATTGAAGAGGAATGGTGTCACATTCATCTTCAAAAAAATCTATCTTGAAAAACAATGCTGTGATAAGATAATACCCATATGCTTACAAGGAAGACCAGTTAATACCATTATTACTCAAATTAATACACCAACCACTAAAGCCAATAATGATGAAATTGAAGAATTCTACCAATTTCTTCCAAATTTCTTGGCAGAGATGAGTGAGTGCCTCTTGTGCCGCCTCACTTTCTTGAAAGATTTCAATTTTTATTCCATCAATTCCTTATGCCTTGTTCTTTGCCAATTCTTTCAGTGCACTTTGGACTTCCTCCCTGAGTATCATTGGCTTCTTGGATAAACTATCAACACTCATGGAAGCAGCAGTCAAGAGATCAGATGATGTATTGCATTGGGCAAATCTGCTGCACAGGAACTTTTTAAAGTATTGAAGAGCAGAGATGTCAGCTTGAGGACTAAGGTGCGCCCGACCCAGGCCATGGTATTTTCAATAGCCTCATATGGATGCGAAAGCTGGACAGTGAATAAGGAAGATCGTAGAAGAATTGATGCCTTTGAGTTGTGGTGTTGGAGGAGAATACTGAAAGTTCCATGGACTGCCAAAAGAACCAATAGATCTGTTTTGGAAGAAGTGTAGCCAGAGTGCTCCTTGGAGGCCAGGATGGCTAAGCTTCATCTCTCATACTTTGGACATATTGTCCAGAGGAAACAGTCACTGGAGAAGGATGTCATGCTGGGTAAGGTGGAGGGTCAGAGAAAAAGAGGAAGACCCCTAACGAGATGTATTGGCCAGGTGGCATCATTGATGGACTCGAGTGTGGCAGCGGTAGTGAGATTGGCCCAGGATCGGACATTGTTTCATTCTGCTGTGCATGGGGTCGCCATGATTCGGTTCCAACTCGATGGCACCTGACATCAACAACAACAACCAACTTCTTCAGTCTAAAACTAATCAAACAAGTAATCAAAATACGTTAATCATTACTGGTGATTGGAATGGGAAGGATGGAAACAAAGAGGAAGGATCAGTATACAGAAAATGATAGAATGCTCTTAGCAGTCAAGATGGGGCGACTTTGTCTCTCATAGCTGGGGCAATTTACTAGGAAGGAGCAGTCCCTGGAGATGGACATAATGCTCGGTAAAGTGGAGGATCAGTGAAGAAGAGGAAGTCCCCCCAAAAGATGGATTGACACAGTGGCAGCAGCAGTGAATTAAAGGTAACAATTATGAGGATGGTGCAGGACCCAGCCATGTTTCATTCTGTTGTACATAAGGTCACTGTGAGTCGGAACCAACTCTGTATATGGTATCACACAGGCAACTGGCAACAATAATAGGCAGTTTCCCTTTAAAGAAGTTGTTGTTGAAGAACAAACAAGATGGCAGATCGGGTGGAAGTGCAGTAAAGAGCTTTGTCAGCAACAACACAGACTGCAGGACCAAGCAGGTTCAGGAGATGGTCCCCAGAACTCTGAACCACATATAAAGGAACATCTAGAAAGTTGGAAGGCTTACAGCTAGGGGAATTTGTAGCAGAAGCAAGAAATTCATTGTTTTCTAATTGAAGACGCTCAGCTGCTCCAGGAGCCGCCATTTTAGGTGAGAACAAGCTGGGGAAGGATCAGAGCAGCCACAGATGCCTGACAGAACCGCGGAGGTAAAGGTACGGACATTCTTTAATTTTGGTATTGTTCATTGGTCCCTTGCTGTCTGCGTCCCTCCATTCTGGTGACTATAGGGGTGCCCGAGCTAGTGGGCACCCCAGCCCCACCCTCGGATGGTTCCACTATGCATGCGCACAGATCTCCTCAAAATTTAAAGAAGTTGTTGTTGTTGTTAGTGCCATCGAGTCGATTCCGACCCATAGAAACTCTGTATAGGGTTTCCAAGGAGTACCTGGTGAGCTTGAACCACAGACTTTGCAATTCAGACAACTTTGCAGTCTGATGCATTAGCCCACAGCGCCACACCAGGACTCCTTAAAGAAGTTAGAGAAGGACAAAAATAGCATTGCTTTATATTTATCTATATACGAGCATTTACTGTTCCCGTAGCTTCTTTCCTTGTTGCACATCCAAGTTTGCATTTAATGCCATTTCTTTTCATCATGAATAACTTCCCTTTGCATTTCCTGAAGATGAATTCTCTCAACTTCACTTACCCAAAAATATCTACATTAACTTCATTTTTTGCAGGATTTACTATACTGGATGTAGAATTTCAGCATGTAAGCATATCATTGCATTTTCTCTGGCCTCATTGCTTCTGATAAAAAAAAAAGTCAGATGCGATTCCATATCATGGGTACCCTGAATGTAATTGTGTTATTCATATATTTGGTCCTTTTTCTCTGGAGGCTCAAGATATTTCTCTGTATTTTTAAGCAGTTTGACTATGATGTGCCTAAGTGTGTATGTGTGTGTGCATCTTACTTGGCTTTTAAAATTCTTAGGTTTGTAAGTCGATGTTTTTCATCTACTTCAGAATGTTTTCAATATTTCAAGTACTTTTTATATGCGCATTCTCTCTCCTCTTATTTCTAAGATTCCCATTACACACATATTAATCTGCTTGATATTTTCCCACATGTCATTGAACCTCTTAAATTTTTAAAAAAACATTTTTCCTCTATGTTGTTGCTATTACGTGCTGTCGAGTCAGTTCGACTCTTAGCTACCCTGTATAGGAGCAGCTGATGGGTTTGAACTGACAACCTTTCAGTTACCAGTCCAGTGCTGATCCTACATTCTTCTTGCTAATTCCAACATCTGGGGTACCTCAAGTCTATTTCTATTGAATAATTTGTTTTCTAGATGATGGACCACATTTTTCTGTTTTCTTGAATATCTAGTAGGTTTTGATCCTATAATGGATTTTGTGAACGGTAGGTTTAAAGGTTTTGAATTCTAGTGTCTTTCTTTGACTGCAGATAGTTTCTAACATGTTACCTTTAAATTGTAGGGGCTTGATTTTAACTCTTTAGGGTGAGTCTCTTTAGGTTTCTCCACAGTCTGAGGAAAAATCTTTAGTCCTGGGATATAGACTTTGCTTCTAGGTTTGACCTTCCTGGGATCTCAGTGCAATGCCCAAGGTGTTTGTTTAACAAGACTCTTTACTTGAAGGATTAGTGCATCGGTTAAAACTTGTACTTGGCTGTTTTAGCCTTTAGCTATTGCTTTCTGTTGTGTTCCTAAGAATCTCCCCCACATATGTGCAATTCAGGCACTAGTCAAGGGTTTTAGAAGAGAAGATTCAGGGACTCCCTATCTCTGGGATGTGTCTTTCAGAATTCGCCCCCTCAATTTCCAGTCACTCAGGTAGCCCCAAACTCTGCCTCTGATTCCTCAAGCAGTCAGATTGCAGCTTTCTTCTTGGTTAACTGAGGAAAACTTATAAACAAAGATCTCACCATGTATGGTTGTGTCTTTCAAGGGCTAAATTTCCTCCAGTTTTTGCCAACTTCTGGTTGCTCTCCAATGATCTCAAAAAAA
>NW_006408632.1:271524-324260 GCF_000296735.1 Chrysochloris asiatica
TGTTAAGTGCCGTCGAGTCGGTTCTGACCCATAGCGACCTTGTACAAGGTTTCCGAGGGTGTAAATCTTTACAGGAGTAGAAAGCCTCATCTTCTAATGTTTAGAGTTTATCATTGTTATCCACAGGATGATTGGGACAGTGGTGAGGGTTATGTGCCTTCGAGTGTGTTCTGACTCATAGTGACCCTGTATAGGGTTTCTGAGGCTATAAATCCTTACAGGAATAGAAAGCTTCATCTTTGTTCCAGGAGTGGCTGGTGAATTTAAACTTCTGACCTTGTGGTTAGCAGCCCAATGTGAACTCACCACACCACCAGGGCTCCTTCCTTTATTGGTACAGGAGGCGCTGTTCTGTTCAGACTGGAAATTCTTCTATTCCCGTTTTAAAGTTTTAGATATATATTCAAAATTGATCTCTGAAAATATTTAGAAAATGGCATCCCCACCGTCTGTTGTTGTTAAGTGCCATGGAGTCGGTTCCGACTCATAGCGACCCTGTGGTTTCTGAGGCTGTAAGTCTTTACAGGAGCAGAAAGCCTCATCTTTCTTCCATGGAACAGCTGGTAGTTTCGAACTGCTAACCTTGTGGTTAGCAGCTCAACTAGTAAATCCTTGATGTCCTGCCCTTTTGGCTGCCAAACCAGAGAATGCTGGAGCATTAGGGACCATCAGACCCAGTCTTCCCCAGTTGGTGGCTCCTAGAGCCCAAAAGGACTCATGGATGTGTACAGAGTTGAAGGGAAGCAGTATTTTCAAATGCAAAATATACAGTCACCCGGAACTAAAGCCTTAAGTGCCATTACTTTGGGTTGGAATTCCATTCATTTTTCATGTATTTTCTTCCCTTGCTTCTCAGGAACACTGCATTATGTAACTCTTTGGGTAACCTAAATTGTCACGATGAATCCTTACAGATATGAGAAGTGTGGATTTTAAGACACTGGAGCCGTGGGGAGAAAGTTAATCAGAGGAATTGTTGGCGGACTTAGGTACTTATGATGGGTATTTCTTGCTGAGGAATTTAGACTTCATTGGCTCGATCTTTGTCCGTAGAGACATTATAGCTCTACCCCTTTACTTACTGAGGCCCAACGAGATGAAAGTACTTTCCTGAAGTCACACAGATTTACTCCTACTGTGGGTACAGAGATCAAAACCCAAGATCAGTCTTTGTTCTGAACACAGCGGCACATTATGACTGTGAAGAAGTAATTCAAATAACTACCATGGTTCAGAAAGAAAAGTATAAAAGGGGAAACTTAGAGATGAGCACTTTAGAGAGGCACCCGGGGAGAATGTTAATGATTGGATGGACAGTCCTGTTCTTTTGAAGTGCCTATGGTTCCCATTTTATTAACATACCCAGGCAAAAAGCACTGATCAGATCAATCTGGCATCCAGGTGGACAGATTTTAAATGAACACAGATCCACCATATCTTCCTTTGATTTGCGACAATGATCAGTTCTTATATGCTGATGCCGAATTTGGATTTATGCGTGTGAACTTACATCAGCCCTGTCTGCTACTTTTCCAGATGCAAACTCATCCCCTTTTGTAATCTCTCAGGAAATGACTGGAATAGAGTAAATTTACAGACAGCTTTTCCTCTCTAACTTCTCCAACATCCTGGCAAACGTGATGTATGTCTTAGTTTCATGTCACCACCTTTTTTCCAGAAAAGTTAAAGTTCCCCATCTGAAGCAGCAAACATGAAACTGCAGAGACTTTTATGAAAGTTTTATTGCTTTAAAAAGACAGAGATCAATATTTAATGACCTCCGCCTGGACCTGCATGGTGAATTTTGCTGCTGATAGGAAGGGCCTTCAAAGAGTTTGTGGGAAAATGGAATTAAAACAGAATGGCATTTTTCCATGGAGCTTTTTGAAGACCCCTCACATGTGTGAACATGCGTATGCTTGTGAGGTTGGGTGTGTTAGGTTGAGTGTGTGAGTGTGCAAGGACAAGTGAGCGTATGAGTGTGAGACAGCCTAGGTCTCTTCTGTTTTCATTCTGCCATTTCATTTATGATCTCAGAAGGCTGCCTAGATCAACAGAGTCTGGGGAAGCCGGGACACTCACACCTGATGGTTGTAAGGAGCTTCTCTCAAGGAACTAGCATGCCTTGCAGACTTGCTCAGGCCCATCCAGGTTCCTCCAGAGGCATGGACTCAGAATGGCCAGAGAGTCTGCCATACAGGAAGGCAATCTGAGTCTTTCTGGAGAGGAGGCTTTTACAAGTCCTTATCCTGATTTATAAGCAGCTCTGGTGGCACAGTGGTTCAAACACTTGGCTTTTAACCCATCAGCCTCTCAGAAGAAGAAACATGTGGTTGTCTGCTTCTGTAGAGATTATGGTCTTGGAAGCTATATGGGGCAGGCCTACTCTGTTCTGTAGGGTTGCAATGAGTTAGAATTGACTTGGTGACAGTGAAGTGTTTTTATTTTTGTTTTGTTTTTGGATCCTGTCAGGAGTTTCCACTTGTTTTCCAATCCAGCCAGATCGACACACTGGCAAAAAGGCAAGGCCCCAGGGTGCCCCATGAGGCAGGCAGGGCTAATGTTCAAGAAGGTATCTGGAACAGCCCGTGACAGGATCCAGGGAGGGAGAGACTGGCTGAGGGAGGAGGAATGGGAAAGGCTTCCCTCCCAGCAGCAGAGCCAGGAGGCCCAGTAAACTGAGTCAAGCCCTTCCCTCCCCCAGGGCCTGGATCTTTTATCCAGATGTCACTCCAGCTGCACAGTGCTAATCCTGAGGGCAGGACCAGGCTGAGATAAGCTCAGACCACTGTTGCTTAAAGATAAGATATGAGAGGGGCCTGTTCATTGTTCCAGACCCTTCAGCACTTGCAGCTGAGATGAATGTGCCCAGCTGAAGGGTTTAGACCCCATTGCTCCACATAATCACCTTCTGGCCCCTTTGTTTTTCTCCTGAAGCTTCTGCTGAGAGAACAGTGCTACTTCTTTCTTAGTTGTCCCACCATTTTTTGACAATTAAAGGAGTCCTGGTGTTGCACTGTAGGATATGCATTCGACCACAAGGTCTGTTGGAATCACAAGGTTGGTGGTTCAAACTCACCAACCACTCCTCGGGAACCCTACAGAGGGCCACTATGGGTCGGAACCGACTCCATGGCACTTCACAACAACAACAACAACATGGGCTCGCTGGTGTGGTGTTGTAGGATCAGCACTGGACTGCAAACCATAAGGTCGGCAGTTCAAACCAATCAGCTGCGCCTCAGAAACTCTATACAGGGTCGCTATGAATCGGAACTGACTCAGTGGCGCTTCACAACAGTAACAATATGGGCTCACTAGTTGATTCCTGGTGTGGCTTTGTAGGATAAGCAGTGGACTGCTAACCACAGGGTCAACACTTCAAACCCACCAGCTGTTCCTTGAAAACCCTATATAAGGTCACTATGCATTGAAATCAACTTGATGGCACTTAACAAAAACAAATGGGCTCGGTAAGGATCCCTGGTGGCACTGTGGGTTAGCCATTGGGCTACTAAATACAAAGTCAGTGGTTAAACCCACCAGCCCTTCTACAAGAGAAAAATGAGATTATCTACTCCTGGCAGTGTAGAGGTTACGAATCAGGCTGCGAACTGCAAGGTCAGCAGTTTGAAACTACCAGCTGTTCTGCAGGAGAAGAGATGAGGCTCTCTGCTCCCATAGAGATTTATAGCCTCGGAAACCCTGTACAGACAGGGTCACTATAAGTCAGAACTGACTTCACCGCACATAACCACCACCACCACATAACAGTAGTGAGGTTGACCCAGGATTAGGCAGTGTTTCGTTCTGCTGTGCATAAGGCCGCTATGGGTCGGTACCAACTCGATGACACCTACCAACAACAAATAATGATTTACAGTGTTGGAACCCCTAAAGAGCAGTTCTTCTTCTCTCATAGGGTTACTCTGAGTAACAGCAGTTTTGTTTGTTTTATGGGTTTGTGATGCTCAATCCACAGCAACCAATGACAACAGCAATGTGTGCTGACAGGGCCTTGGGACCCCTTAGACTTTAGTGCTACCCCTTCAGATCTACGGCTATGTATTGTATTTTCTCTGTTTTCATCTGCTTCCCTCAATTAAAAGGATTTGAGAATCTGGATACTCAGGACAATATTGTAAAGCAAAGAAATAGCTGACCTTTGATGTCAGATTGTCTGGTCTAATCCCAGCTCCAGCACTGACAAGCTGTGTGGCCTTAGATGAGTTACTTAATGTCTCTGGGTCTCAGTTTGCTCAACTGTGAAATAAGACAATGATAGTCCTCTTCTCAGAGTGTTGTTATTAATATTAAATTGGTCATCACATATGAAATTCTTAAACAGCTATGGCACATAGAAAAGACTACATAAAACATTCTTTCATTCTTTTTGTTCATCACACATTTCGCATTCCTAAAAGGGAACCCAATTTCTTTATAGTTAAAATAAGAGGAAAGTCCACACCTCCCTCCCTTCTCCTCCAGCTCCAGTCTGGGCACACCGTGCACTCTTGGTTTTCTTGCCAGTATCCCAAACACCCACTTTGTTGTTCCTGGGAGGGGTGTGGGAACATGGGACAAGAGTATTTCTTAGGGTATGACTTAAGCTGCTGTATTGTATCTCAACTTAAAAAGGGTCTGTGTAATTTTTAATATCTTTAACAATGGCACGTTTTTTCTTAAAATTATTTTTTTAATTGATCTATGCACATTGTCCTGGTGTGGCACTGTAGAATAAGCACTAGACTGCTAACCACAAAGTCAGCAATTCAAACCCACCTGCCTCCGCTCTTTGGAAACCCTATGCAGGGTTGCTATGAATCAGAATCTACTTCAAAGCACTTAAACAACAACAACATGCACATTGTGAAAAAAAAAAAACAATCAAATCAAGGTCAGAAAGTTTCTTCCCAGCCAACCCTTGTCCTCAGGTCAGCTTCCTTCCCTTGAGGCAATCACTGGTACCCATTTCCTGCAGTTTCTGCCACACTGGCTCTGGGACAGCAACCAATTCTGAAGACTTCTCTGCCCAGTGTTTCTGTGGGAGAGGCATTGAGCTGCTAGTCACAAGATTGGTGGTTCAAACCCACCGGCTGCTCCTTGGAAACCCTATACAGGGTTCTGTGAGTTGGAACCAACTCAATGGCACTTACCAACAACAATTGGTTGTCCAATCGGCATTCTTCTCAGGCCTGGAGACGCCATAACGTACAGTGGTACAAATTCATCTGTGTGCAAAGACCTGTGCTCAAATGATTCTGGGTGCCCTGTCCTTCTCACCCCTGCCTCCCCGACCCCTTCCACCCTCTCTTGACAGGGGCATCTACATGATCCTACCAGTTCTAAAAGCTAGACTCCAGACTGGCCTTCCTCAGCCCTGAGGAGCCCAGAGCCCCAGTTCAGTAGTGTGGATGTCCTTGCATCCTTTCCCGTGGAGTCATGAGCACTTTGGAGCAGATCTGTTACCCTGAGCGTGCTCTCTCACCTCTCTTGATCTCTTTCCTTGAGCCTGAGCCTTTGTCCTGAGTGTTAAACCAGGAGCTCTGTTCCCAGTAACCGTGCCAAAGACTGGGCTCCCCAGAAACCTAGATAGGAGACAAAAAACCAAACAGGATACCTTTCAGTCGCTTTTGACTCATGGTGACCCTGTGTGCATTAGAGTAGAACTATACTCCAGAGGATTTTCCATGGCTGAGTTTTCAGAAGTAGCTTGCTAACCTTTTCTTCTAAGGGTGAACAAACACAGTCCCCTTCCACTCCTGTGTCTCTCTACTGGTCACTAGGCCCTCCCAGTCAGAACCCCTGCTGAAGCCCACTGGCACTGACTCCTGTTCTGACACTGTCTCTGTGTCTGGGGGTCCAGGTCTGTCTGTCTCCCTGGCTACAGCTTGTCAGTGGATTCAAGTCCTAGCTGTTTGACTCCGAAAGATTCATTGACCTCTGAACCTCCGTCTCCTTATCTGTACCGTGGGTGTGATATTATGGTACCTCCCAAGCTTGATAAGAGTTGCTTCTTCCTCCAACCCTCCTCAGTGGGGGATTGTCATTCCTCTGTCCCCCGTGTTCCTTCTCCAGTTGGTTCCAAACATTCTCCAAGCTTTGGGCTCCTATTATAATACAAAACTTGAAACCAGTGAGTTTGGGGCAACTTGTTTCACTCGCATACCTACTGGGCTGCTTGTACCATGGAGACCAGTTCTAGCAAAAGGTCCTTCCTAGGTTTCTCGCGGGGTGGGTGGTAATGAAACAATAGTCACGATGATGTTGTTGTTATGTGCTATGGAGTCTGTTCTGACTCATAGCAACCCTGTACAGGATTTCCGAGGCTGCAAATCTTTACGGGAGAAGAATGGATTTGTTGTTGTTAATTGCCATGGAGTTGATTCCGACCCATAGCGACCCTGTATAGGGTTTCCAAGGAGCAGCTGGTGAGCTTGAACCACCAACCTTGCAATTCAAACGACATTATTGTGAATCAGGCACTCTGCCAGGGCCCACACAGGAACGATTTCATGTAGCTTTGGGACGAGCCAAGTAGGCTGCCCCAGCTGTCCTGATGAAGACTCAGGCCCTGCAGTGGCCTGATGGTGGAACTGGCTTCTCACCCAAGGATGCTAATAGCAGAGTCTGCCCTCAACACACCTGGAGACCCCCACGAGGGCTGATTCAGGAGCATCTCAGAACAGATCCACTTTCCCTGAAGCTTCCTTCCCTAGGAATCTGGGAGGGTTGTCCTATCTCTTTGCAAACTTTTCGTTTTCTCTGGTGGAAAACAAAACACAAACTCCTCTCATCCTTCACAGGCTCCTTGATGAAACTCAGAGCCCCTAGGTGGCATGAATAATTAATGTCCTGGGCTGCTAACCCCAAAAGAGTGAGGGTTCTAGTCTCCTCTGAGGAACAAGAAGGACTTGCAAATCTACTTCCAAAGTATCAGTGATTGAAAACAACCCTAAAGAACGCAGTTTTGCTCTGACACACAGGGTTTCACAGTGAGTTGGAGTAGACTTGACAAGTGGTTCAGTGATTCCTTCTGCAAAAGAGGGAGCTCTTCCTGAGCTGAAGGCAATGTTCACTTCCTCTGTTTGGCAGCCATGGGTTAAATTGTGCCCCCCAAAATACATGTCAAGGTGGCTGGGCCATGATTCTCTGTGGTCCGGCAGTTATGTAATCATGTGATGACCCCCCCATGTTGCCATCTGATGTCATCAGTCAATTCGTATAAAGGGATTAGGGTGGGATGCAGCACCCTTATTTAGGTCACATCCCTGATCTGATGGAAGGGGAGTGTCCCTTGGGTTGGCCCACATCACCCGTTATCTTCCAAGAGATCAGAGGAGACAGAAGTATGCAGAGAAGAGACTGACAAACACCAAGAAAGAAGGTCCAGGATCGGAATATGTCCTTTGTACCTGGGGTTCCTATGCTGGGAACCTCCTAGACCCAGGAGCACATTGATGCCAAGACACCTGAAGATCTCTAAGAAACACTGGTCAGTAGACGTTAAAAGGAGATAGACAGAGAGAGAAACCTTTCCCTAGGGCAGGCACCCGGAATTTTGACTTCCATCCTCCTACGTTGTGAGAGAATATGTTTCTGCTTGGTAGAGCCACCCACTTGTGGCATTTCTACTTACAGCAGCCCCAGAGAATTACAGCACGTATCTCCACTATCTTAATGATGAGGTTATGTAACCAAAATAGTAACAAGAGCTTCCTTCCTTCTGTGAAATGACGTTTGCAGATCTCTGGGACTCATGCAGGGTGGCCACTGGCGGAGATAAAGCAGAGACAAGGATGCAGTCCACATAATGTGCCTGCCTCCAGAAATACAGGCCCAGAATCCACACTCATGGACTAGGCCAAAGGCAGACAGTTCTGCTCCAGAATCAAGCTCTGTGTGCTTGGGAAACGGAAGCAAACCTGCTCTGTCAGGCCAACTCTGACTCATGGTGCCTCCATGTGTCATGGAGTAGAACTGCTCCGTTGGGCTTTCTAGGCTGAATCTTTCCAGAAGCAGATTTCCAGCTCTACTGGGTAGGTACAAGCTACCTTCCTTTCAGTTAGTTGTTGTTGTTGGTAAGTGCTGTTGAGTCAGTTCCAACTCTTAGTGACCCTGCAGGGTTTCCAAGGAGGAGATGGTGGGTTTGAACTTCAGACCTTGTGTTTCAAACAGACCTTGGGGTCTAGTGTATTATCCTGCAGTGCCACACCAGGACTCCAGTGGAGCACAATCATCTACACCACCCAGGAACCTCAACTGTATTTGGAAATGTGGACTGAAATATTCCCATATTCATGGTCCCTGAAGAGAGATTTTATAAAAACAGATAAATCTTACTGCTTCTGTTTGGTTGTAAAACCTTGTTCCCCCTTTCATTAAAACAAAAAACATCTTTCACCTGGTGATGGGCAGGACTACTCTCTCTGCACTCAATTCTGCACCACCACGGAGGGCCTCACCAATCTTCCATATACAAGATTTTCTGTTACTCTCTTTTTTAAAAAACTGAAAATTCCCAAAGATTGGAGAATAAAAACAACAGAATGATGTTGTTGTAAAGTGCCATCCAGTTGGTTCCAACCCATAGCAACCCTATGTAGGGTTTCCAAGGAGCAGCTGGTGAGTTTGAATCACCGATCTTGCAGTTCAAACAGCTTTGCAGTCTGACACGGTAGCCCACAGCGCCACACCAGGACTCCACAGGATGACAGATAGGCATAATTAGATAGAAGGATGACAGCTAATTGTCACCTCCTTGTTTGGCTTCTCTGTATTTCCAGACTGCCTACAATGAACGTCTGTTGTATTGAGAATCAGGAAAATAGTCCAGTAAGAAGTGAATTAGGACCTTGGGGTGGAATTTTCCGGTTGCGTGTTTATGAAGGAGGCTTGTTCAAAGCCCTTTATCCCCCCTACTATTGATGGCGTCATATCCCAGCCCCGAGGCCCCATCATGAAACAGCACAGGATTATCTTAGACCAGGGTTCCAGAGCTGTGTGGATCCATCGTAGGCAGGACTCGCTGGCTCCAGATATCCAATGTCCTGCTGGTCTCTGACAGCTGGGTCCACAGCGTTCCTCAGACACCACACCCCTCTCCCACAAACGTCCACGTGCACAGTCTCATAAGGCCCTAGGGTGCACAGTACGTCCCCTGCCAGCCTGGCCCCGCTTCTTCAGAGGCCAGCGCCCACACTGGTCAGCAGCCTGGACGGCTTCCTCTGGGGCATATTTTCCATATTGTGTGTTTTTATTTCTCTGGTGCTCATAAAATTTCACCGACTGCTCTGGGCTGCTTGGTCTTTAATCTTCAACCTCTGCTGGAGCTGTCCCTATTTCTTTTTAATGATGCCTCTCTCTCTCTCTCTTTTAATGGAAGTTTCCTCTTGAATTTTTATGACAATATAGAGATGTGGATAGACTCCAACAAAAACGAAATCTTTATGGAATAGTCATTTCTTTCCTGGAACCTCCTAACAAACGTTTCTCTGTGGATGAATATATATATAATCTCTATATAGATTTGGTGGTGGGGGCGAGGGGAGTCCAGCTCGTCTTGGCTGGAGCTCAGTCGGTGGAGTGGCAGTTAGCTGAGCTGGCTATTATTACAGTATTCGGGCTGCTCAGGGAGAACTGTGCTGCTCAGTAAGGGGGAGCAGGGACAACGTGAAATATGCCAGAGAAGACGTAAATCTTTCCCAGGCACTAACCCTTTGCCTTGGTGACAATTGAATCAGCACCACTTCTGATCCAAAGCAGTCCAGGCGACGTGACTGCAGGTTCTTTGGGAAGACATGCTTGGTTACCTCTTAATCAGCACCTCCTGCCCTGGCCCTTCAGGCTGGTCTGAGAAGCTTTGTCCTTGGCCTTAAGCCATATGTGACTGTCTGGGGTCACTGGTTACTGGCACGCTTGCTTCCCTTATGCCAACTTCATAAAGTGTGGTCTGGGAACGGTTCATGATCCACAAACGACTCTCCAGGGGCATCTGGGTGCGTGGTGACTTTTGTAAGATGTGGGTACTTACCTGTGTCATGATGGGAATGAGTCCTGAGAACCACCCTCTGTGAGCCAGAACAGATCTGGCACCTGGGATTTGGTAGTCTCGGTCTCTTGTACTCTGAATGCAGTGACTTCAGATTGTTGTAAGTGGCATGGATCATCCAGGAAGAAAAGAGAGGGCGCCATGGTGGGAGGGCTCTGCTCTGGGATGGTCACCAGTAGGCAGTCTGTGAAGGCAGTACTGGGGATGGGACCCATGCTCAGATCTAGCGAAGAACGTTCCAGACAGAGGCAACAGAAAGTACAAAGGCCCCAAGCTGCCAACCAGCTAGTGGAGAAGCAGAAAGAAGTTAAGTGTGAAGGGTGTTGGAACACTGAGGAGAGGAGAGGGAGATTGGGATGGATTACATCTGGGGGTTTAATTATAGTTCTTATCTCAGGTACATTAAGAAGTCCTTGGGTGTTGCAAACAGTTGTTTAATGTGCTTAACTGCTAACAAAAAAGTTGGAAGTTCAAGTCCACCCAGAATTGTTTCAGAAGAAAGGTCTGAGGAGCTACTTCTGAAAAATCAGCCATGGGAAACCTCACGGAGCACAGTTCTACTCTGACACACATGGGGTTGCCATGAGTCAGGGCTAGAGGGCAACTGGTTTTCTCTTTCTTCCCAATTGCAGTGTGAGCTATTAGATGAATTAAGGGAGAAGAGTCATGACCTGACCTGATGTTTATTTTGAAGCCGCCATTTTGACGACTGGCTAGGGAATGGACTGTAAAATTATATTTAAGGTAGGATTTTTGTCAAATTTTTGGGACCAGGAGAAAGTCTACATAAAAAAAGTTAACATACTCTCCAGGGGACTTGAGGAAAAGAAGGAGGTGAGATTACTGTTGTTTTGGGTTGTTTGGCTATAGAGCTCTTTTCTTAAGCTGCAAGGACCAAACAAAAGTTGGTCCCAGTCTAAATTTTGAGGACAAGGAAGAAGTGATAGTTCTATTTGCTTCTTGCAAAGAACAAACTCTCAGGAGAAGACAGAACACTATAGATCTTGCATGTGACCTTTGTGCAAAGAATGGAGTCTACCATGTGAGTGGATGAATTGTTTATGTGTATGTGGTGGTCTTTAGCTTATGTGTTTTGTCCCATTACCCCTTAGCTGCCTGAGAGACACAGTTATGTTTGAGACCTTGGACCAGAGAGATTAAGTAGCTTGCTCAAGATCATACAGCTTCTAAAAGGCAAAATTGGGTTTTGAATTTCAAGCCGGTCAGACTCCAGTGCCCTTGCATTCCTCATTTACCAGTGGCATGAAAAACATGTTACACTTGTCCCTCCAATGAAAAGTTGTCTGCAGTGACATGGTCCCTTGGAGACACAAAGGGCCACAGTTCAAAGACTAAGACCTTGGCTGTACTTTGTGGTAGAGCAAGGTGGAGCACCCTCAGGAGCATCTTTTATTTCTAGGATTTCTCCCAAACCTTCCCAGGCAAACTGTTCCCAGGGCACAGGGCCTATCTGAAAATTTTTAAAAAAAACAAAAACAAAACACACACACACACAAAAAAAAAACTAGACACAGATCTTCCACCTTCCACAAAAATTAACTAAAAATCTAAATGTAAAATGCAAAGTTATGAAACATTTAGAATAAAACATAGAACGTCTGCTTTGGCCATTGGGAGCCTTGAGATTAGTGATGAGCTTTCAGATCCGACACCATAAACAGGATCCATGAAAGAGAAAACAGACCAGTTGGAGTTTATTAAAATTAAAACTTCTGCTCTGTGGAGGATATTGTTAAGAAAATGAAAGGACAAGTCATGGACTAGGAGAAAATATTTGCAAAATATGTATCTGATAAGGTGTTGCATCCAAAATAGAGAAGCAAATCTCAAAACTTAACAATAAGAAAACAACACAACTTGAAAATGGGCAAAAGATCTGAACATACACCTTCCCAAAGACGATGGTAAATAAACACATGAAACATCACTCATCATCAGGAAATTGGAAATTCAACAACAAAGAGCTACCACTATACATCTATTAGAATGGCTAGCATCCAAAAAGCTAACAGTACCAATTGCTGGCCAGGGTACAGAGCAGTAGAAACTCTCCATCTTTGCTGGTGGGAATAGAAAATAGTACAGACAGTTTGGAAGACTGTTAGAAAGTTTCTTATAAAGCTCAATATAGTCTTACTATACATTGCAGCAATTATACTCCTAAATTTCACTCAACTGATTGATAACTTGTGTCTACAAAAACCTGCATGCTGATGTTTATAGCAGCTCTATTCCTAATTGCTCAACACTGGACAAGTAAACTGTCCATACAATAGGGCATTACTCAAAGATTTAAAAGAAAACCATTTAAAAACATGGCTGAAGATTTTATACATATTGCTAATGAAAAAGAGCTAGTTCTTTTTTGTTAGACATTGTAGAAAAGGCAAAAGTACAGAGACTGTAAACAGACCAGTGTTTCCCAGGAGTCTGAGGAGGCAGACGGCTGAATGAGTAAAAGACTTAAGAATATTTTAAATGATAAACTATATAATACTATAATGATAAATATATAACACAATGCAGTTGTCAAAACCCACAGAATTTTCCATCACAAAGTGAATCGTAATGTACACAAATTTTAAAAAATCATTTGAGAGGTTAGGGTATCTCATTATCGAATGCCAACTAGGACAAGTGAAATGAGCAGTATTATGAATATATGAAATAACATCACTGAAGAGGTGGAGGTTAAAGTGACTTTAGAGCTAAGTGGAAACTGGAAGACTAAAGGCAAAAGAAACTGTACATAAGTTCTGTGTCCTGGTTGACAGAGGTATCTCCAGTGGAGTTAAGAATTCTGAAGTCACTAGTCATGCATTCTGAAATTAAGAAAGTTAAGTGAATGTGTGGCAGATGCGGGGAACAAGGTTTCTCACTGTTGGAACAAGGAAGTGGAAGAAGCCTGGATCAGACCATGTGGTCTAATGGGTTAATGTTGGAAACATCAGTATAAAGTCATGTTCAGTTGAATATACATACAAATAGATATATACAAAAGATTTACAGGCCGGGGTTTATCTGCACACATATATTTCAGCTGAGAGGGCTTAAAATAAATGAAACTCCAAGTACACCTAGGGCCCCATCTTAGTTTTTAATTCTACTGGACTCCTGGTGTGGTGCTGTGGAATAAGCACTGGACTGTGAACCACAAAGTTGGCAGTTCAAACTCACCAGCTGCTTCTTGGAAACCCTGTACGACAAGTTCACTATGAGTCAGAAACGACTCCATGGCAGTCAGTAGCAACAAGAACAATTAGAGGAAAAAGGACTTCTTACAGGAAAGGCTGATACTAGGGTTTGGGTAGGGAATATATGAGTCTGGATTATATATAATGTTAAAAAAAATTTTTATTAAAGTGTTCAGGAGCAAAACAAAATGCCACAATGACAAGTGACTGTCAGAAGAAAATTGAAAGAGCTCCCAATGGCCAAAGAAGAATTTTAACAAAAAAATAAAGTAGTATTAGAATGTAAATAACACATATATAAAATAAATACACGTGATTTCATGCTGATATTTATAAATAATTGAATAAATGGAGACTAGAAAAATCTTCAGTGCAGAAGAAATTAAAATAATTTATAGAGATACCCTGCTCTACAGAAAATGAAGCATCCCTTTCATGTCCTTGCTTATAGTGACTTCCTTCCAGGTAGGACAGTGCGGGAAGGGGCAGGGGTGGAGGAGAGAGTAGCATTAGAGTGGAAGAACTCAACAAACACTACCTCAGCCAGATAACAAAAGCCAACATCAATAAACATAAGTCATGATGTGATGAAAATGATATTTTACCTCCATAATCTTCCTCCAAAAACCTATGTTGCTGTTAAATGCTGTCAAGTCGGTTCTGACCCATAGTGTCCCTATATAGGGTTTCCAAGGAGCAACTTGTGAGCTTGAACCACTGACCTTGCGGTTTAAAAATCTATAACTTCAGTCTAATCATAAGGAAAAGATTTAGGCAAATCCTAATGTAGGGACACTATGAAATGCCAATAAATCCTCCTCAAAACTGTCAATGTCATCAAAAACAAGGAAAGTCTGAGAGCTTGTTGCAGCCCAGAGGAGCCTAAGGAGAAAGACTATTAAATGGATTGTGGTCTTCTGGGTGGGATCCTGTGACAGACACAATATAAACTAAGGGAATCTGAATAAAGTTGTTAAGTGCTATCCAGTCAGTTCTGACTCATAGCGACCCTGTATAGGGTTTCCAAGGAGGGACTGGTGGGTTTGAACTGCCGATCTTATGGTTCACAGTCCAGTGCTTATCCTACAGCAGCACACCAGGAGTATAGACTTTAATTAAAAATATGTGTCAATCTTAGGTTCATTAACGTACCATATGACAAATGTACCAGATCAACAAAAGATGATAAAGGAAACTGAGTATGGAGTAGATGGGAACTCTCTGGACTGTCCTTTCAATTTTTCTGGAAATCTAAAGCTATTCTATAATACAAAGTTTCCTTCTTTCTCTTCTTCTACCCCCTCTATCCTCTTCTCTCCTCCTTTTCTTTACCTCCTTTCTCCTTTTGTCCCTTCCCTTAAAAATAGCAAAAACAACATCCGTATGTCTAGTGCTTTGTCCTTCCCAGCTCTCTTCTCTTGCATTATTCTGCAGAAGCCTTAGCACAACCCTACGCTGTGTGTAGCATCCTCTGATTTGCAGACAGGCCAACAGGGCCAGAGAATTGAAAGAACCCACTCCACAGAGCAGAGGTGGCCAGCCATGTCCCCAGGGCTTGCACTGGGATCTCCTGGCTCTACCGCCTCACTCTGCATATCACTATCCACTCATGTCTCAGGTCACAGATCATTGAGGGCACAGTGTAAGTGCTACACTAAACTCTAAGACTTGACTTGATCTGCAGGTTTCAGAGCCTCTATTTACTCTTTCTTTCTCTTGGAAACAAAACATCATGGAGAAGAAAACCAGGTGCTGTAGGGGTTTTGGAATTTCTTCCTGTGCATGAAACGGTATGAAAATTACCCACCCAACTCCCCGTGTATATCCTATGTCATCCCAAGCTATGGTATTTTCAATCACTTCATATACATGCAAAAGATGGACAGTGAACAAGGAAGATTGAAGAAGAATTGATGCCCCTGAATTATGGTGTTGGCAAAGAAGACTAAATAACCGCGGACTGCCAGAAGAACAAAAACACATCTGTTTTCGGAGGAAGTACAGCCAGAATGCTCCTTAGAAAAGAAGATGGCAAGACTTTGCCTCCCGTGCTTTGGACACGTTGTCAGGAGGGACCAGTCTCTGGAGAAGTACGTCATGCTTGGTAAAGTTAAGGGTCACCAAAAAAGAGGAAGACCTTCAGTGAGATGGATTGAGACAGTGGATGCAACAACGAGTTCAAACCTAAGAGCAATTATGAGGATAGTGCAGGACCAGAAAATGTTTTGTTCTGTTGTGCATAGGGTCGCTATGAGTTGGAACCAACTCAGTGGCAATTAGCAATGATAATGTCATTTGATCAACCCAAAAAAATACATGTAAAGGAAGTGTCATTGTTCCTAGTTTGTAGATGAGCACTGGGAGGCTGGAATGCAAGCCCTTTCTCTTTCTCCCTGTGGCTCTGCTTTGTAACTGCCTAACCCAGGTACCACGCAGAACCTGCCCATCCCCCCAGGTGTGGGCTCCTGACACCCCATCACACGCACGCTTGATGGGGCACTGCTAACAATCAGGCATCACCTGTTCTTTGCATGTGAATGTGCATTAGGGAGCTTATCAAATCCCAAAGGAAAATGCACATCCTTTAGGAAAAACATCGTCAGTGAGCTGATCATCCCTTATTTTTATCTGTTCTTCTGGACCACAGCCCACGTCCCCACGCACATGCTATGGCCCAGAGAGTGTGGGCAGAGGGGCTTCTGCTGAATGAGATGCAAAGTCTTGAGTGTTCTGAGGGTTGAAACTTTGAAGAGGTTGAGATCTCTGTAAACTGACTAACCTTTGAATCTCCCATTGGCTCCGCCTACCCTGACCACAAGCCCTTCTCTTGATGTAAAACATATGTTCAGATAGAAAACAATGAGGCTTACTTCTGGGTCGGCAAGACTTTTGATTTGTGCTTCCTCACTGGTGGAAAACAGATCTCTTCCTGAGATTTGTACAGTGTTTTAGATGGCAGTCACCCACTATAGGTCGTCTCCATGGATTTGTGAGGTCGAGCTGGAGACAGAGCCTCAGCTGCTCCACATTCAGAGCAGAGTCCATGCAGCCTGGTTGCGGTGAAGGCTTACCATTCTCCCAGCTGCCCACAGAGAAGTCTATGCCTGGACTCTCTTGGAAGGTTAAATAGAAATGTCCAAAGGCCACCAGAGAAAACCTTCAAGAGCCAGTGCGTAATGTGACCCTGCTCATTCTACACCAGCCAGCCTCTCTCCATAGAGACCATCAACCCTAAAGAGGATGCGTTCGTCGGCATGATGAATAACCTCATCTCAAACCAGAACACCTGGGTTTTAGGCTTCTAACTGTCATTTAACCAACTGTGTGACCCTGGGCAAGTCACACTGCCTCTTACCAAAGAAATAGGCAAAATACTTTCTAAAGAATCTTTCAGATTAAAAAATCCATGAATTCTTTTGTCACTGACTCAATATAGAAAATTAAACCCAGTCCTGGTGTGGCGCTGTGGGTTAATGTGCCAGACAGCAAAGCTGTTTGAAATGAAAGGTTGGTGGTTCAAGCTCACCAGCTGCTCCTAGGAAACCCTATACAAGGTTGCTATGGGTCAGAAATGACTTGACGGCACTTAACAACAACAACAACCACAAGGAGAAGGCTTGGTGTGGACTGCAAGGTCAGTTTGAACCTCAAGGTCAAAGGTTCAGGCTTACCAGCTGCTCCTCAGAAACCCTACACAGAGTTGCTGTGAGTCGAAACTGACTCAATAGCATTTAACAACAGCAATCATAAGGAGCACCCGACTGCAGTGTCAGATTGAACCACGAGGTCAGCTGTTCAAATGTGCCACTCGCTCCTTGGAAACTACATAGGGTCACTGTGAATTGGAACCAACTTGTCAACATTTAACAACAACAGCAGTCATAAGGAAGGACTCCTGGTGTAGGGTTATAGGGTCAGCACTGGGCTATGAACCACAATGTCCACAATTCAAACCCACCAGCTGCTACTAGCAAACCCTATACCAGGTCGTTATAAGTTGCAACCCGCTTGACAGCACTTAACAACTGCTACATTCCTCTATGGGGGAAAGGGGAAAGGATGGACATTGCTGGTTCATTGGTAGAATTCTTGCTTTCCATTTCCATGTGAGAGATTTGGGTTTAACTGTAGGATCAGTACTGGACTGCGAACTAAAAGATTGGTGGTTCAAACCCACCTGCCACTCCTTAGAAACTCTGTATAGTTTCGCTATGAGTCATAACTGACTGCACAGCACTTAACAACAACAACAACAATGGAGTCCTGGTGTGGCACTGTAGGATAAGTACTGGGTTCCTAACAGTAAGGTTGGAGGTTCAAACCCACCAGCTGCTCCTTGGAAACCCTATACAGGGTTGCTATGATTTGGAACCAACTCGATGGCACCTAACAACCACAACACGGAGTCCTGGTGTGGAACTGTAGGATAAGTCCTGGACTGCTAACAGCAAGGTCGGCGGTTCAAGCCCAACAACCACTCTTGGAAGGTCACCATGAGTCAGCACCAACTGGATGGTAATTCACAACAACAATAACAACAACAACATGATGCTAAGAAAGTTTCAGCAGATCTTCCTAAAACAGACTAGAAAGAAATGTCTGACCACATACTTCCAAAAATCAGTCAGTGAAAGCCCGATGCATCATAACAGTCTGGTCCTCAGCTGGTGTTAGGGATGGCAAAGGACTTCATTCCCTTGGGCATGAGGAAGCCATGAGTCAGGGCCAGCTCAATAGCTGCTGACAACAACAACAGACACACCTCGAGATGTGTTCCAAGTTAGGAGTTTCCAGTATCTGTACATGGGCTGACAAAAATGTCTGAAGCGGAAAGGGTTTATGACCAAAATAGATAACCAGAGTAAACCAGCAGTAGAAATTCAGGTTGAATCAGCCCTCAACAAACCCTTACTGAGTCACTTCTACATATGTCACTAAATGGGCAGCGGTCAGGTGGAGTTGTTGTTGTTGTTGTTAGGTGCCATCCAGTTGGTACCAACTCATAGCGACCTTATGCACAATAGAATGAAACACTGCCGGTCCTAGGCCAACCCATGTTGCTACGCTTCAGCCCATTGATGGGGCCATTTTGCCAATCCATCTCCCTGGGGGGTCTTCCTCTTTTTCCTCTGACCCTCCACCCTACCAAATATGATGTCCTTCTCCAGCAACTGGTCCCTCCCGACAATATGTCCAAAGTTTGAGTAGTAGGATGAAACCATGGCTCTGTCTCTAAAAATCTGTCGTAGTTCACTGCATTTGGTAGAGGAAGAGTAACCTAGGAAACTGTGGGATCTGGGGCAGTAAGGTTAAAAGAGAGGGTGTTTGGAGGCAAATGTAAAGTGACAAGTGGATCTCAGGTATGGGGCTGCCGAAGAACAAAAGGACTGCATCCAAGCAGCAAATCTCATACCAGGGCTTTATTTTATGGTTTGCCTTGTTGTCATTAGGTGCTACTGAGTCTGTTTTCAACTCATAGTGACCCCCCTGACAGAGTGGAATTGCATCTTAGAGTTTTCTAGGCTGTAATCTTTACAGAAGAAGATCACCAGGCCTTTTTCCCTTTGGAGCAACTGGTGGTTTCAAATCATGGACCACTCAGTTAGCAGCTGAGCACTTAAGTATTGTACTAGTCAGCCACCATGTCCAAAGCTCTATCACAGCAAGGGCTTCTAGGATTGTAGTGATGGTGGCATGTTCCATAAGTGACCTTGGAGTCACTGGGCTATGAAGGCACTAGGAGACAATGAAGTTCCCCACTATCAGGTGGAGGTCTGGCACCTGGTACAAAGATGCAGGATGCTGGTGTTGATTTGTCGAGGAGAGTCACAGGGAACATTATGTATCAGGTCAGGGAATACGGCAAAGTGCTCTCCATGGGGCTACCCACTCCAACCCCCACCTCCCGCTCCATACGTAGTGGCTCAAATCTCATTTCCCACCGGAGAAGGCTGACACATTAAGCTCATGATTGTCACTTACACTTTCGTCATGAAGATGACGAGTCTTCTGAAAACAAGTTGGAATAATGGGGACTTTAGCAAGAAGGCTGGACATCTAAGATGAATGAGAAAAAGGAACCACAACAGGGAAGGAGTGATCCCTCCATCAAATCATTTGCAGAGGGTGCTCCCTGAGCACATGAGAGAAAGTGGTATCCTGTCTTCTTGGGAGCCACTTCACAAGAATTAGGTAGAATATGATTTCTCTTTTTATGTTATATTTTTAACTTTTAATTGTGAATTGAGTGATAGTTTACATGAGAGAACATGGATTTTACACTCATCCTATCTTATTTCATTTCACTGCAATGATTACAATTCCCTCCATGCATCATTGTTGTTGTTGTTGTTAAGTGCCTTCGAGTCGGTTCCAACCCATAGTGACCCTGTACAGGGTTTCCGAGGGTGTAAATCCTTACGGGAGTAGAAAGCCTCATCTTTCTCCTGCGGAGCGGCTGGTAGTTTCGAACCGCTGACCTTAAGGTTTGCAGCCCGATTCGTAACCACTACGCTACCAGAACTCCATGCATCATTACTCAATAGTGTTTGCTTCCATTCCCTCTGTTTTTTGGGTTTGTTTTTTGTTTTGGATGAGCACAAAAACACACAGGAATATATAATCATTTAAATAACCAAAGGGCACATTCTGCAACCTGCCTCCTGGCTGCCAGCACACAGCCTTTCTCTTTCCATGAGTCTAGAGCCCTCAGCTGCTCTCTCTCTCCGCGTCGTCATCTCTGCCTCCATCTCTGGTGTCACTGCTTCTCTGGATAGAGTCCCACATTCCACTCATGCTCTTCTCCCTTGATGATCCTAGGGTCCTGTTCCTGGACTGTAAGATTAACGATTCCCCCCCTTTTGTTACAAAACTTCTACCTTTACAGTTGTGACAATTGCAATTAGGATAACAGTTACTTACTTTTGAATCCTAAGAATCTTATCCCCATCTCCTTTCACCAGACTTGTCTAGACAAGATGAAAAGTATTCAGTGGGGGTTCTACCTTCACCCACACACTCTGAAACGAAACTCACTCTTGGAAACTTGTAAGCCAGTCACTTCATGCCTTTATAATCCCTCCATTTTAGGTAGCCAGTGTCTCAGTTGCCCATCCCTATCAACCCTATGTACAGAGGGGATAGGATTGATCCTTGATGTGAAGACTTCTTCCCTCTTAGTTGGTATTTTGAGCTACTACATCCATAAGTATAAATCAAGTACCTCAAATTGTAGCAATTTATACTTGTTTCCTTCATCATTTTTTTTTCAGTCTTCTTCTAGTTGAGTTCTAATCATCAAGCTATCGAAGCTAGGTCAAATGGGTACTATCTGAAAGTCTGGGCATTCTTGTGCATCTCCCCTCACTTTATATCAGCTGGACGCTTCACTCTCAGCTCTAGCCCTCCAAGACTATGTCCTTGTCCATGGGCTCAGGAATCTCCAGGTCTCACCATGCTTTGGACCAACCATCATTTCCTCTTCTCTCTCATCTCCAGGTTGATGGGAATCTATGGAACGTGGTCGAACTCAGCCCATTTCTTCATTGCTGCTTTTCTCCCTCTTCTACTCACTAGTAGACCAGTGTACCAATGTGGTTGCCAGTAAGCTTACATGCCTGCTCATGTGCTTCCTTTGAGTTTCAGTCTTGGAGGGGGGGTTGTCCTGAAGGGATTTGATTGCTTGCCTTGATGGCTCCCTGGCAAACAACTTGTCTGTTCTTGTAGTAGCCTGAATATGATGTCTCTTCAGAATAAAGTAGGGTTAGGATTTAGAGAGGGAAGAAGCATCTGTCCTCCTTTCTGTTAAGGAGCTAGATGGTCTGGAGCAGATATCTCAGACTACACTTAACTTTCTCTTGTGGAGTTAGCTGTTTCTTTCAATGATACAATAAATGTCTGTGGAGCACAGCTAGAAAATAGTGTTTGTTTGTTTTTTCAACATTGGTTTTAAAAATAAACTAACCACAGGTAGCAATTTTCCTCACCATTGCCTTCTTGGGGGTAAAATGCATTGCATCCCTCAATGTTTGAGGTGGTTCTGAACATGCTTCATGCTATTGTTCCTTCATTGCAGATGCAGACTGAGCTCGTGTTGAACACAGATGCGTTGGACACACAAACACACACACACGGCTGGGGCTGGGGTTAGGCCTGAGGCAGGACTCCTGGCCCCAACCTGCAGACAGCCAATGGGTTGCACCACGCTTGGGATGAGCCCATATGTTGCTGGCACACACCCAGATGTGAGAACCACTTCCTTGCTCTGCTTGGCAGAGGGCTCAGGCTAATGGGCTGCTCTCTGGTCCAGGTGTCCCCACCCAGCCAAGATGTGGTCTTACACTACCTCAGTTCCCTCCACTGTAAAAATGTGGGTGCTGCTGCCCTCTGCCCTGCTCATCTTGGGCCAGATGATGCTCAGATAACAAGATGGAATGTCTCTGAAAAGACCCACAGGCTGTAGTGATAGGAGGAATTATCACTATCACTCTCAATGCTCCAACTAGCAAGTGCTGGCTGCCATTCTCCTCTCCTATGGGCATCCTCTGCTGGCAGAGACCATGTCTAATGACCAAAGCATACCTGGCCTTCCCCATGCCAGGCATTGCACGCAGCAGATGCTCAGCCAATCCCCACTGGCTGCCTGCCTGCTGCTCAAAGCAGACACTGAAACCCACCTGGGTTGCATTTCAGAAGTCCCGCCCTGTTCTCCCCACTTGGTGAGCTTCCAGGGCTCTGGTCAGGTGAGTCAGCCTGCCAGAGGAGGGTGGGGGGTCCTGGGCATGCACCTGTGGCTTAGGTTTCTCTCTGTCTCCAAGGGCTTTATCCAGAGCACCTCCATCCTAGAAGATTGACAGTTTTGGGTTGGGAACAGAGTATAGGAAGTGGTCTTTTCAAATTTCCCTTGTAGCTCTGCCTGTCAAAACCCAGCCATGGAGTTGCCTTATTTACTCTGGCCACCAGGCCTCTCTCTGTTGCTCTAAGAAAACAGATTACTGTCCAGAGCAAAGTCCATGCTTGTCTGCTTTCTGGAGATGGATCAAGTTCTAAAAGAAAGGTTTCCTCCAGCCGGTGCCACTGCTTCAGTTTGTTTTATCTGTCTCCACCTGCGGAGCAAGGAATTAACCTGCTGCCTAGGGCAGGGCCAGGAGATGAATGGAAGGAAAGCAAAGCTCGCTGGAGTGTACTTTCGACAACACATAGCCTTGTTCTCCGCAGCCCAGCATTGTGCATGTGAGGCCCCGGCCCCGATCTGAATAGGACTTTGTGTAACTTGATATGTTTTCTTTCTTTACTGTAGTCTCTGTGTGCCAAATTTAACTGTGCCCTGATCTGAGATCTGTATATAGAGAGTTATTGCTGGAGGGTTGGGGGTGGGCTGGAGGAGATTGGGAGATTGATGGGTAGGGGAGGCCAGGGGTGAATATACATGTGTTTTCCTGTGCTTTTGCCTTTTCTCTTTATCTTTCTGTGTGTGTGTGTGTGTGTGTGTGTGTGTGTGTGTGTGTTAACTAGCCTGCTTTGCACACTGTTTGCTATATATAGCTTAACACAACTGTCCAAACATCTTTAGCCGGGAAGTCTTTGGAGAGAACCAGTATGCTTTGTGCCTCCCATGATGAGTCCTCACAAATACCCTCAAGTGCCCTGTCTGGGAAGGGTTGGTTCTGTTGCAGTGAAGGGCAGGCCTCTGGAATTTAAACTTGACCAGAAGAGCTGGTGTAGCAATTAACAGGGTTCCACTCAAATACATAGAGTCCTGGTGTGGCACGGAGGATTGGCACTGGACTGCTAACCACAAGGTCGGGGGTTCAAACCCACCAGCTGCTCCTCAGAAACTCTGCATAGGGTCTCTATGAGTCAGAACCGACTAGACTAGGCAGCACTTAACAATAACCACTCGAATGCTCAAAAATGCCGCCACTTGCACATAAGTCTGGGGGACCTCAGAGCAGATAGTCAACCCTGTGCCCAAGGCCTGCAGTAAGCACCTCTTTTCAAAAGGATTGTCTTCAGTTTTGTACTTGTAAGAAACGCAAGGAAAGTATAAGCTAATGCTGCCATAAGGTTCTCAAGGAGACACTGGAACCCCTGGTAAACCAAAGGCGCAAATCAAAAGCTCAGATGGGCCTTGTCTGCAGGAAGGACAGAGCTGAACAAGATGACAGGTTTCTCACTGCTGGCCTGGGGCACCAAGTGACCCTCGTAAGGGAATAGAGGCTTTGCTTCTTCACTTTGCGGAAGGTAGCAGGCAGGCTGACAAAAATGTATATATTTTTAAACTTTTTGTTGTGAACTGAGTGAAGGTTTGCAGAATAGATCATCAGTCCTACATTCAACAAATCATACATTTCGTGTCATTACGGTGATTGCAATCCCCTCCACATACCATCAGTTAACAGTATTTACCTCTATTCAATTTAACTCTTACATGCCTCCTGGTGTTTTCCACTGCCTTTATCTTTCCTGTGCCAACCTCCCTCTTGTACATTACCTTCCCAAATCAACATGGATCTACCCTCTACCCAGGACTTCTGGTGTGGCACTGTAGGATGAGCACTATACTGAGAACCATGAGATTGGCAGTTCAAACCCACCAGCTGCTCTTTGGAAATCCTGTGCAGGGTCACTATGAGTCATAATCTACTCAACAGCACTTAACAACTTCAACAACCCTCTACCCAGTGACTAATTTTCCCTTCCCTCCCACCCCTGGTAACCATCATAGAAAGTTCTCTATAGCAAGAAAATATTTTCTTAACTTTTTTTTATAGCAGTGGTCTCATACAAGATTTGTCCTTTTGTAATTGACTAATTTCGCTCAGTATCAAGTCCTTCAGGATCATTCCTGTCATGAGGTATTCCGTGAGTTCATCATTGTTTTTCAGTCCTGCAAATTATTCTATTGTGTGTGTGTACCAGAGTTTGGATCCATTCTGCTACTCTCTGTCTCTTGACATTTGCATTCAATGTAATTATCAATAGGTATGAATTGATCGCTGTCATTTTGCTGTGTGTGTTTTGTGTGTGGTGTTGCTAATTTCTTGGTTCCACATAAAATTTCTCTGCTAAGTTCATTTTGTTTGTGGATTTTCTTTTCATTTTCTTCCTTGCTGTTGATGAGCCGTCTCAGGGAATTAGGAGCCTTGCCAGAGTCCTGGTGTGGTGCTGTGGGTTAATATGCCAGACTGCAAAGCCATTTGAACTGCAAGGTCAGCAGTTCAAGCTCACCAGCTGCTCCTCAGAAACCGTATACGGGGTCGCTATGGGTCAGAACCAACTCTATAGCACTTAACAACAACAAGTCTTCAATTTGCTAATAGTAAAGGCAAGCTGGCAAAATATTTTAGTGCCAACTAAGAAGTGGTTACTCAAAAGAGTTCCCTGCTGGGGTGGTTGGAAGTTGGTTCCAGGTACAGGCTCCATGGATTCAGGAGATAAGAAAGAAGAACATTATTTCAGAAGTTACAGAAATGCCGCAAAATACGGAACCACGGGTTTCCTGGTGAGGGGAAGAGGTCTTGGGTCATCTTGGGCTATATTTAGACTAGAACATGTGCTGGCTCAGAGAAACATGATCCCGTGCCCTTCTGCAAGTCTCCCCCTGGGCTGTGAACTCTCCTAACCACTCTTCTCATAGCCCAGGCACCCAGCCTGGGTAAGACTCCACACCCCAGTTTCTTCTTTTAGGAAACTGCACCAGCATTTCCTCCTTCCCAGCACCCTGAGAAGCCAAGCAGGCACTGTGTGCATGGGTCTTTTGGAACTCAGAAGTTTATGCTGTCACTTTGTATGGACTCCAGGTGTGAGGGCTAGGGACAGGAGTAGCAGGGCATGGGTACTGTGACCCCAGCCTGCTCACCTGCTGGACACGGGCATATAACCACCGACAGACGTGGAGGTGTTTTCATGATGGCTGTCCACGTCAGCACCCTGTTGATTTTCGGTTGGTAACCACCAAAATGTTTTTAAGAACCTAAAAGCTTCATTGTGTAACTGTTTTCTTGTGCATCGCACATGATTTCTCAGAAAGATGGATCTAATTCTTTCCCATCACCCTTCACTTCCCCCTTTATGATGGATCAGAAACAACACTGTCAGAGATAGATGTCCATTATCTGTGCTCATGGGAGCAAAAGAGGCCGTGAGGGTGCCGTGAAACTCTCACCACCTCTGTAGATTCTTTTGTCAATGAGGAATCCAAGGTGGAATATTGTCCATGGGCTTTCCCTCACCTCTTCTATGCGTGAAATGCAACAAGAAGGCATCCACTTTGCTCTGCCATCTCCCACTTGGCCCAGAGCCCAGTCTTTCCCCCTCTAGACTGCAGTTCCAGACAGAAGCCAGCATGGCCTTTGGGAAATCCACACTGAGTCATGTCCTTCTCCTGGTTAAAGCCTGACAATGGCTTCCTGTTACTCTTAGAGAAGAACCCAGGCCCCTCCTTGTGCACAGTGAGCCCTGCGTGGTCCTGCATCACAGTTGTTTCTCACGCACTTTGCGCTGGCCTCACCGACCTCAGCCTGCTTCACTCAACTTGGGCCTGCCTCAGGACCTTGGCATTTGCTGTTCTAGACCCCTGGTCTGCACACTGGGTCCTGAATGCATTCTGGTCTCCCTCGGCAGGAAGGTGCAAGTACTGTTGGCAGCTCCTGGTTAACTCTGCAATCTGTTTTCTCAGGGGAGAAGCAGACAGCACTACCCCCAAGGCACGAATCCTGCAGGAAGTATAGCAGCACCCAAGTGTGAGGTGGGGCCTGCCAGGCCCACCAGCTGCATGCTACTCAGTCCTTTGAAGCAGACTTGACTCTTCCACTCTGGGTCCCTGAGCCCACACTTGGGGCTCTGTGGCAGTAGCTGTCCTGGATGGAGTGGATCTGATAGAGGCCTGTCTAGAGAGGCAGAAAAATGTTTTATGTCTGTTTTTAGATGATGTCTTTCTTCAAACCAATGGGTTGAAGCACTTTCAGCGCTTGGACTTCCCTCTTGAATATCTGCACTCTGTCAGAAGAAAACTCTCTTAAAATGAATGGGACCTGAGATGTGTTGAATATTCAGTGCCTGTATTTAATTTATTGCTTTAAAGTAACTTGTTCTCAATCATCAGACCTACTAAGATGACACAGCCATCTGGAGGCTGTCTCAAGTTTCTTGCCCAGGAAAGCTAGCCATTTCGAAGGGCTTTTCTAGGGTGATCAGGAAAGTTACAGTTTGTAGGGGCTCTTTAAAATCAAAATTGGTCCCTTGGCATGGGATCATATTTGATCCCTCCAGAAGGCAAATAAGGATCCCACTCCTCACATCACACCCCACCACCAGGCTCTCTCCCCCTTAGTTCTAAATGGTCTGGGTGCTATGGCACAGCTGGTTAAGCACTGAACTGCTAACTGCAAGGTTAGTGGTGGGAATTCACCGGCTTCTCCAGGGGAGAAGGATGAAGCTGTCAGCTTCCATAAAACTTTACAGCCTTGGGAATGCTATAAGGTCATTGAGGTCTTGGTGTGGCACCTTAGGATAAGTACTGGACTTCAGGGTTGCTTTGATCTGCAAGGTTGTTGGTTCAAACCCACCCACCGCTCCTCGGAAACCCCTATACAGGGTCACTATGCATCAGAACTGACTCAATGGCACTTAAGAGCAACAACAGTAGGATTGTTCTGAGTCAGAATCGACTAGACGGCAACTTATTAGGTATTTTAGTTATTAAGGTTCTTGGGTGTAGCAAAAGATTTGCACTTGACCACTAACCCAGAAGTTGGCACCACAGAAGAAATACGGCAGCCAAGACAACCCTATGGGGCCATTTTACTGTGTAACTCAAGAGGTCACCATGAGGCAGGATCAATGAAAGGGCAATGGATTGGACTTCAGTTTAGTTCAAAACAGAAACTTTCTAAAGAAAGAAAAGGCAAGTGCGTACAAACATTGCACAGATGACTGAGACATTATGTCAGCCATATTTTGTCTTCATGATATCTCCTAAAAGCCTCATGTCGCACCTTCATGATCATCAATTTAACAAGCTAACATTTTTTTAATTAAAATCCAGTATCATTGAACAGGCTAGGGAATGTGAGCGATATTCCCTTTGTTCTAAAATTCCAAATATAATGAAGCTGCCATTCACAATTGTTTTCCATCGGGCTGCTTATTAAAAAATATATATATATATTTTTTCAATGAATAAAGATAGGTGAATTTTCGCAGCATGAGGTCCATTAGGAATGAAAACCTTCCCAATCACAACCTAGTCCCTGGGGGTCCAGTGGTAGGGAGGATGTTGTCAGATGTCAATTTGGGCTGATTATTTCTGAGGTCATATGACTGATATTCTTGTGTCCTGTGGTGCATTTTATAGATGGATGACACATTTTAGAGATAAGATATTAGATCAAGGTTTGTAGAAGAATTTCATAGTGCTGCAGAGTGCAGGGTAAGAACCCAGTGGAACTGAAGGAGGTGAGGATGAAGACCTCGAGCAGGGGTACCTGTTGCCTGGGACATAGGCCTCTTGAACCAGGAAGCAAGAATTCTGACAGTTAGACCCCCAAGTCCCTACCTGGAGAGGGGACGAAGCCAGCGCAGTTGCTTTCTCCCAGCTCCAGCGACACCGAAGGATCCACAGTGCGGATTGCAAACTTCAGCTGTCTCAGTGTTTTTGTTTGCTTGTTTGTTTTCAATAACCCGAGCCAACTGTTAAAAATCCTGGTGATTTCTGGCATGTCATTACAAAAACACAAATGCTTTGGACCCACAATGTCTGCATCAATCTGCTAACACCCTGCTTGCCTGTCCACAGCCCTGCTATACCTCTGGGGTATTTGAGCTGTGGTTTTGCACCACAGCACTTTTAGACATGAAGAAAACATTTCTCTCTTGAGAGCATTCAATGCCTTATGATGGGCTGATATGGAACAAGCCATCCTAGAACTTGAAACATCACCTTTCTCATCTCTAAGAAAAAAACTTATAAAAGGGCACCAAAACCAAACCAACCTGAGGCCATTAAGTCAATTCTGACTCATGGTGACCCCAGTATGTTACAGAGTAGGACTGTGACCCACAGGGTCTTCTTGATTGTAATCTTTGTGAAAAGCAGGTTATGAGGTCTCTCTGCCAAGGCACCACTAGGTGCATTTGAACTACCAACCTTTAAGTTAGTGTTGTTATTAGGTGCTATGACGTTAGTTCCCATGTATGGATATCCCGTGTGACAAAGTACAGCTGCCCCTTTATTGGGGAGTCCTGGCGTGGCACTGTAGGATAAGTAGGGGACTACTAACTGTAATATCGGCCGTTCAAACCTAACAGATACTCCTTGGAAACCCCATAACCGACTCCAGGGTACTTAACAACAGCAACAATAATCTTTATGGAACAGACTGCTAGGTTCTTCTCCTGTGGAACCATGGCATAGGCTCAAACCACCCACCTTCAAATTAGCAGCCAAGCATTGAACCAGTGTACCACCAGGAGTCTTTAAGTGTGAAAAAGCCCCTACCCCAAAGCTAAACGCATTGCTGTTGAGTCCATTCTGACCCATAGCGACCTTATATAGGATTTCTGAGGCTGTAAATCTCATCTTTCTCCTGAGAAGTGGCTGATGGGTTTGAACTGCTAACCTTGAGTCTAGCAGCCCATTGCCTAACCCACAGTGCCACCAGGGCTTCTTATGAAAGAACACAGTGCTCACACAAAGAAGCTTCTTCCCTGCTGCCTACATTGCCCCCAGTGCACAAAGGGGCTCAGATGGCAGGCAAGGCAGGACTGATGTGCTTCAGAAAGGATGTCAGGACATCTTGAGTTTGTTTGTAACTAATCTCACATAATTTAGATCTCTTTAATTCATAGCAAATCCGATTCCCTCAACAACATCTGAGGTAAAATGCTAGGAGCATGTGCAGAGGCCAAGTGTGGAGGGACCTTTTTTTTTTTCCACCGCCAAATCCATGGTTCCCCTCCAAGTTGTAATCTTATCATATTTAACTGGTTCCACATAAACAGATCTATGTATATTTTCAGTAGTTTCAGCTGAAACCTGTTAAGAACAGATGTGCAAATGGCTCCATGGCACTGATCCATTTAAATGTATTTTTCCATGAACAGCTTTTTCTCTCTCTCTTCCTTGGAAGAGGGAAAGAACAAGAAAGTGGAACCATCATTAAAGTGGATATTACACGCTTCTGGGTTCTCTGCAACCAGTGTTTACTGTTGGTTTTCAAGCAGCAATTTGTCACGTGAGGCTGTGAACACAGAGTATGTGCTTGGCAGGGTTTGTGTGGAGACTGTGTGGCTGGGAGGATGGGTCCCGTAGCTCTCTCTAGCTGCCTCCTTCCTTACCAGCCAGCCAACCAGTTGTCATCAAGTGAATTCCTACTCCTGGCATCCACGTGTGTGTCAGAGTAGAACTGTACTTCACAGGGTTTTCAAGGCTGATTCCTCGGCACTACATCACTAGGCCTTTCTTCAGAGATGCCTTTAGGTGGACTCCAACCTCCAACCTTTAGGTTAGCAGCCTAGCACAGTCACCATTTCCCCACCCAGGAATTCCTAGCCTTCCTTAGGGCCAACCTTTCCCTAATACTTGAAGACCAAAACAGCCTCCCACTCAAGGCACGAGCAGCAAGTCAGTCACCTCTTTGACTTGCTGCCCAAATAAAATGGGCGGAGGTGGGTTTAATCCCATTGTCGACCTCATAGATGGCTGAAAGGATGCAATGAGAGAGCACACTCATAACAAGATGTTGTGCGGATTGACTGTGGAGATTTTAACTGAAATGGAATGAGATAAAATGGGTTAAGTTTTCCTTGATGATGCCTTTTCGTTCCCACGAACACGCCTCTGTTCTCCCTCCTCCATGTCTCTCTCCACCTGGTAGAGTTCGTCCTGCTTACCTAGGTTTCAGTCACAACCTAGGAGTGTTCCCCACTCGGTATTGTGAGCCTCTCGCTCGCTGCTTATGTTTCCCCTGTGGCTGGGCCTGCTTTCTGAAGCCTGAGAGGAAACCACACTGTTCCCACTTCCTCTCATCTGCAGGTTTGCTGGAAGGACTAGAGGTTCCATCCCACTGACCTTCCCTAGGGTTGGGAGGTGGGGGGTGAGAGAGTGTTAGACGATGTGTCATAAGGGTTCTGTGTCATCTGGGAGATGTGATGCGGCATCCGGCCCCAGCTCTGGTATCACCTGGCAATGAATGAGACCCTAGCCGAAACATTTTTCCTCCATTTGTCACTGGTAAAAAGCTGTGTGTCAGTTTGTCCCACTGTGGCAGCTTGCATATTGTGATGCTGGAAGCTATGCCACTGATATTTCAAACACTAGCAATCATGCAGGGTGGACAGGTTGCTTCCTGACTAAAACAGATTAGAAAAAAAACCTGTGGTGCTCTGCTTCTGATAGTTAGCCAATGGAAGCCCTGCAGTTCACAATAGAACAATGTCCAGATACAATGCTTGAGTATAGAGGAAGATGAGCCCTTTTGATTGGAAGGCACTCAAAATGCACAAGACTACAGCAGTAAATTCAAATATACCACGGAGATAGTGCAGGGCCAGGCACTATTTTCTTCTGTTATACATAAGGTCACTATTGTTGTTGTTGTCATTTCCAACCCATAGTGACCTGCATAGAGTTTCTGAGGAGCAACTGATGAGTTTGAACTGCTGCCTTGCAGTTCAAACTGACCTTGGTGGTTGAATGTGTATCCTACAGCGCCATACCAGCTTCTAATGTCACCATTGGTTTGAGGCAACTTCCAGCAACTGTTGTTGTGGCTAAGTGCCGTCACTTGGTTCCAATTCATAGCAACTCTGTACATGGTTTCCAAGGAACAGCTGGTGAGTTTGAACCACTGACCTTCTGGTTAGCAGTGTCTTTCTGACAATGCCACACCAGGACTCACTTGTTGTTGTTGTTGTTGTTATGGGCTGTGGAGTCGGTTCCAATTCATGGCGACCCTGTACAGGGTTTCTGAGGCTGTAAATCTTTATGGGAACAGAAAGCATCATCTTTCTCCCACGGAACAGCTGGTAGTTTCAAACTGCTGACCTTAAGGTTCACAGCCCAATTCATAACCACTACGCTACCAGAGCTCCTAACAACAACAAAAAGAGGGTGTCTTCATTGTATCTAAGGACCCAAGATCTTTTAAGGGCTCTGTGCCTGGTTGCCTCAAGAGGGAACAGTATGAGGAAAACTTAGCATTCCATGTGCCTTCATGTCCAATAGGACATACAGGTCTGAGAGTGACTCAGGGAAACACCTGTGTTTTTTCCCATTCACTGGGCCCAAGGCTGGAAGAGCAATTTGCGCAGGGAGAGCCCCTGAACCTGATGCACTTTAGCAAGGTGGGCACTTCTGCCACCTGCCAAGAGAGGGCCCCTCACTGGGTTCCAACCCAGCTGAACAGGAAGATGAGCAGCTGTTTTGGGAGGTAAGATGAACTTCCCAGGGCAAAGTGTAATCACATTTGTCCTAATGAGTAGAAAGAGTCAAATCAAAGCATTCATTAGCACTTAAAAGAGCACATTTGGTTCACACTGACTGGCCCCCTGACCAGACAAGTGTGGGTGGAGAATCCCATTATCCTAATCCAGGGGGAAGGTGCCAAAGGCACTCCCTAACTGTGACTTCCTGTTCAGCGAGGCCCCCATGCAGATCTCAGATCTGGTTAGGAGGTCATCCTAGTGATTCAGGCTTGTTTAAGAAAGCCTTGATCTTCTCCAAGTTTTTTTTTTTTATAGACCTACTAGATTTCTTTGGCCTAATTACTTCCTTGTCTGCTATTTTTGATGTTTGTTCCCCAAACTCAAAGGCCTTGATTTCTATAACCAGTCCTGAAATTTATACAAGCAAAAATCAATAGGTTCTAAATTTGCCTCCTTTATTCCCTTCAAATTGATTTGGGCCAGAAGCTCTTGACCCAAGTGAGAAACCACCAGAAAGTAGGCGAATGCCATCAGCCCACTCACTTGGCCTCTGAGCAGCTCAGACCAGTCAAACCCCATCCCACTTACATCTCAGTTCTGCTTCCAGGCTCCCTGTATTTGCTAATGGGACTGCCCCTAACTCACTTGGTTTTCAGGATACACACACACATTCATCGATCACTCCGATTTCCAAACGTTACCAATACAGTGGACATACTGACTGGCAGGTCCATGACCTTTCTTTTCCGTCACAAATGAAAGAGGACTTTAAAAGAAAAAAGTGTGTGTTTGTGTGTGACTAATGCACATACCCCTAATGAAAACCAGGATAAATTACGGAGAATGGCAATATAATGATTACAAAAAGTTATATGAGGCATAACCCATTAGTGAGCTACATTTTGTTCAAAACTGAGATACTGGCAGAATAACACGCCTTTGTGCTGGAAAGCATTCAGCTGTAGCAATGACTAATAATACAGCCGAGGATCTGTTCCCTTTTTCCCCCTTTTGTACCTATTTTCATAAGTTAATAACTCAAGCATGAAAATTGTTTCATGCTGAAAACGGTGGTGAGAGGGGGCAGACTGTGTGGGAACAGGTTTTTTTGTTGCTGTTGTTACTTAATTGCGTTTTTTAAGTTAGAGGAGTGGAGATGGCAAGGTGAGTTTTCGCTAGCGATGTATATTGTGACACCCGGGAGAGTTTAGGATTTTATTATACAAGGTAAAATTGGAATGACCACAGGGAATCATTGCTTTTCATACCGGTGTATGTTTCTATTTGGTCCAGGTTGGGATTGTTTGAGAGTGATGGAGCTGACACAGAATCAAAACATTCATTGTCCAGGAATCACCTGTCTTCAGCTAGAAAATTTTCATTTAATCAAAACTGAGATGGAATGAAACAGGATAGGTTATGCTTTCCTTGGTTATGTATTTCTATTCTGGAGAACACTCTTCTCTGGTCCTCTCTCCATTGCGTCACCTGGTAGAGTTCATCAGGCTTCCCCAGGTTTGGGTCACAACCTGAAGCCAGCTCTAGGAGTCTTTCCTAAAATAGATCATGGGGGTTGAAGCCTACTGCCTGGTTTTAGTAAATTCCTAGAGCAATAGTAAGACGAGAACCAAGATAAATAATAATATCTCTTATTTGTACAGGACTCTGGGATTTACTGAGCGTTTCTTTCCAAGCAGTTAAAAACAGAGAAAGCCCAACTAGAGTGGACCAGATTTCATATAATCTTTATCTTTTCTTCTTCATTTAAATTTCCTTTGTTGGGGCAGAATACTTTTTTAAAGATGCAAACAAATACTGTGATTCGTTTACCAAGCACCTCTGTAGTCACATTTCAGGATTAACAGAAGTTAACATTTTGCATTGGTTACTCCAACTTTAAGGAGCCCTGGTGGCATAGTGGGTAAAGAGTTGGGCTGCTAACCATAAGGTCAGCGTTCGAATCAACCAGACACTCTGGGGGGGAAGGATGAGGCTTTCTGCACCAGTAAAGATTTGTAGCCTTGGAAACCCTATAGGGGCTCTATGAGCTGGAACCTACCTGAAGACACACAACTAACTTTGTTGTGGTTGTTGTGCAGATTCCGACTCAGAGCAACCCTGTATAGAGTTTCCAAGGAGCAACTGATAGGTTTGAACCTCCGACCTTGAGGTTAGCAGAGTAGTATCAGCTGTTCCTTGAAAATCTTATACATGGCGGCTATGAGTCGGAATCAACTTGGCAGCATTAATAACAACAACAACAACTTATCCTACAGTACCATACCAGGACTCCACTTTAACTTTAAAGGGAATAAAAAGTAAAGTAATGGAAGCATGACTTATAAAGTTTTACCCTTTCCTTTATTTACAGATGAGAAAAGTACAGTCCAGGAGGGGAAGGGATTTAACTGAAATCTTCTGGACAAAGCCTGACTTCTGCTGCCTGCTCCAACATCTTTCCTAGCCTTTATAAGCTTGATCTTCAAAAAGGAGACTATCAGTCCGGTAAGGCAAATGTCATTCGACCCGGGAAATACATACTTGGTGTTCTGGGCCCAAGAGCAGTAGACAATGCAGACATGAGAGCAGGTGCTAGGGCCTACATGGAGGAGCTGGTGGCCTTACCCACAATGTAAGACAGCACTCGTCTACAAACCCAGGAAGGGATTCTCAATGCTAGTGTTGACTTCAGCAGCAGGGATATAACACAGAGACTTCATAGAAGTATATGCACTTCATAGGTGTATATTTTAATCATGAAATCAATCTCTGCAAAAGAAAAACAAAATGCCCTGCCAAAATTTGCCACACTGTGAGAAACGATTTTATTATTTTAATTTTGATTAGTACTTTACTGTAATTATAAATCTTTGATCATCTTTTCTCCCCTAAAAAATGGCATCCGAATGGTTTGAGGACTAAAAAAATTAAGAGGAATTTGAAACGAGATGAGAGTTAGACCTTCCCTCTGTCTCAGTCTGAGTGTCCTGCCCTGCTCACATTGCTTTAGGTAAACCTGCAATGAATTGCCTCAAAGCTTGCCAGGCCAGGCTTGCTCTGAGGCCAGCATACTCCCATCTCAGACAATCTCTAAAACTTGCTCTGTTCTGCAGTCTACTGTCTGGCCCAGATGGCTTCTAGCTTGACAGTTCCGTTTGTGCACCAACTATGGATTTATTTTATTTATTTATTTATTTTAAGTTGCCTTGCCTTTTTCCGTGTTGATTGGTTTTGACTTCAGAGAAATTTTGCTGGTCATTTCAGAATGACGCCTCTCAACAGCTCTGCAGCATTCTTTTAGGCAGCAAAGCGAAGCCAGAAGCCTGGCTTTGCTGGTCAGGGTGTGGGGATCAGGGTGCACTGGGAACTCACAGGCTCACAGGTGGTCACATTCAGGGTCTGGCTTTGGCTGCGCTCCAATGCCAGCCTATGAGACCACGCAGCGCCCTTTCCCTTACCCAGCAATCCCAACAACTATCTGGCTGAGGTGCCTAGAGGCTACCTCCCTCCAGCCACCTCTGAGGCAAGTCTGTGGAGGAGAGGGGTCGTGGACTTTCAACCACCAAACCCACTGCTGTGGAGCCGCTCTGACTCATAATGACCCTAATATAGGGTTTCAGAGCAGACTGCCTCACCTTTCTCCCCTCCCCGCCCCAAAGGAGCTGTGGGTTTGAATCACCAGATCTAGTGGCTATCACACCAAGGTTTAACCTAATGTTCCACCAGGGCTCTTCAGACTTTCACATTTAACCCATTTAAGAGATAAAACGTTGCATAATTTCTTCAGAAATGGAGCTCACAGAAACCTGGCATACTAAGAGTCTCACAGCCCTCTGTGTGTGAATTTCTTCCTCTGGGTAATATACATAAGAATGTTTTGGGTACAGATCACCTCTTCTTAGAAAGTGTCTTCCCCTCTGAGTTCCCTTGGGGAAAACTTCCAAAGGTAGTCTTGTTTCCAGAGGCATAAAAAACTCACAAGTTCTGTAGCTATGGTGTTATCAGTTTAAAGCACAATCTTTTTGGGCCCCTTCCTCTGAGAGCAGGAAGAAGCAGAAGCCCACATACTTAGCATTGGCACAAGGAATGTTGTTCATTCCTCAAGAAACTTGTCTATAATAGATGGCCCTGATGCTTTCTGCCTTCCTTCTTTTCATTAGATTGGGCACTGTGTCTCCTTTAAGGAGACCTGGTAGTGCCGTGGGTTAAGCATTGGGATGCTCACTGAAATATTTAAAGCCACCAGCAGCTCTGCAGGGAGGAAGATGAGGTTGGCTGCTCCCATGACAATTTTCAGTCTCTGAAATGCTACGGAGCCATTCTACTCTGGCCTGAAAGGTCACTATCAGATTCAACAGAATGGAAATGGGGTGTTTGGTGACTCCTTTCATGACATATAAAGGAACAAACAAACCAAAATATGACTGTAGAGCTAAGCATTCTGCTTCAGTTAGTGTTGATGGTGGAAGCAGCAGCCAAGATAGCAAAGGTCATATTGCACTAGGTACATCTGCTGCACAAGACCTCTTTAAAGTGTTGGAGAGCAAAGATGTCAGTTTGAAGTCTAAGGTGCTCCTGACCCAAACCATGGTATTTTCAGTAGCCTCATATGCTTGTAAAAGTTGGACAGTGAATAAAGAAGTTTGTAGAAGAATTGATGCATTTGAGTTACGGTGCTGGGGGAGAATACTAAAGGTACTGTGGACTGCCAGAAGAACAAACAGATCTGTGTTGGAAGAAGTATAGCCAAAGTAGTAGGGAGTAAGAATTAGGCTTAACCAAAAGGTCAAGGTTTGACCCCACCAGCTGTTTGCTGGTGTGGCTGTTTGTGTCTGTAAAGGTTTACAGCCTTGGAAATCCTATGGGGCAGTTGACTCACATCCATCAGTGATGGTGGTAGAATGACTAATGAAGAAGACCTGGTGGCACAGTGGTTAAGCGCTATGCTGCTAACTGAAAGGTCACTGTGGGAACTCCCACTCTCAGCCCCAGCCTCTTCAGGGCAGTTTGCTTCGTTAAGATTTCCAGCCCTGGAAACTCTATGGGGCAGTTCTATTCTCTCCTACAAGGTCACTCTGAGTCATTTGTGGAATGACTAATGATCCTTTTGTTCTATATCTATTTGTTGGGCATTTTTTTCAAGCATATATTTGTCATTCATGTGTCTTTTTTGGTGAAATATCTTAAAATGTTTTGCTTATTTTCAATTTGGTTGGTTGAGTTCCTTCTATTGAGTTTGGGAAGTTCTTTATATATTCTGGATACAAGTTCTTCATTAGATAAATGATTTATATTATCTGTTAGTCTGTAGTTTATCTTTTCAGTCTCTTAACAGGAAGTTTTGTTTGTTTTGAATTTTGAAGAAATCTGATTTTATTAATTTTTTAATAGATCTTGCTTCTTAGTGTTGGATCTAAGAAATCTCTGCCTAACCCAAAGTCATACTTTTTCCTGTTTTCCCCTAGAATTATTTTTTAAAAATATTTGGTCTTATATTTCAAAATAGGATGATTCATTTTGTATTAGCTCTTACATATGATATGAAATGTAGATCAAAGTTCACTTTTTAACTGTGGATATCCAATTATTCTAGGAACTTTTGCTAAACGGACTTATCATTTCTCCAATGCATTGTCTTTGCATCTTTGTCAAAAAATGAGCTGCCCATTCATGAATGGGTTTCTGTACTCTCTAGAGTTCTACTGATGTTTATAAAGTTTCTCTTTATTCTCCTTATTTTATAGCTTTCTTGAAATTCAGCAATGTTTGTTCTCAACCTTATTCTTTTTCAAAGAATTTCAGAATTAGCTTCTACAAAAAAATTCCTGCGGTAATTTTGGTCAGGATTTTGTTGAATCTCTACACAAATAAGGGAAGAATTTATCTTTAAAATATTGCTTTGAGTACAAGAGTTAAAGGAAATACTACTGTATATTGTTGTTGTTGTTATGTGCCATCGAGTCGGTTCCGACCCATAGCGACCCTGTATAGGGTTTCCGAGGGTGTAAATCTTTACGGGAGTAGAAAGCCTCATCTTTCTCCCGCGGAGCAGCTGGTAGTTTTGAACCGCTGACATTAAGGTTCGCAGCCCGATTCGTAACCACTACCCTACCAGACAATCCTGTAATAACAGTGATCTATGGCTAGCCTATTTATTCAACCTGTATGCTGAGCAAATAATCTGAAAAACTAGGTTATATGAGGAAAAACGTGGAATCAGGATTGGAGGAAAACTCATTAACAATGATACAACCTTGCTTGCTGAAAGTGAAGAGGACTTAAAACATTTACTGATGAAGATCAAAGAGCACAGCCTTTGGTATGGATTACATCTCAATGTAAAGAAAATGAAAATCCTCACCACTGGACCAATAAACTGCATTCTTGTCAATGGAGAAAAGATTGAAGTTGTCAAGGACTTCATTCTTCTTGGATCAACTATCAACACTCACAGAAGCAGCAGTCAAGAAATCAAATGGCGCATTGCCTTTGGCAAATCTGCTGCACAAGACCTTCTTAAAGTGTTGAAGAGCAAAGATGTCAGCTTGAGGACTAAGGTACACCTGACCCAAGCCATGGTATTTTCAATAATCTCATGTGCATGCAAAAGCTGGACAGTGAATAAGGAAGACAGTAGAAGAATTGATGCTTTTGAGTTACGGTGTTGGAAGAGAATATTGAAAGTGCCATGAGCTGCCAAAAGAACCAATAGATCCATTTTGGAACAAGTACAGCCAGAATGCTCCTTGGAGGCCAAGATGGCCAAACTTCGTCTCTCATACTTCAGACATATTGTCAGGAGGGACCAGTCACTGGAGAAGGATATCATGTTGTAGTGGGTCAGAGAAAAAGAGGAAGACCCCCAACGAGATGGATTGACCAAGTGGCAGCATCGATGAACTCAAGCGTGAAAATAGTAGTGAGATTGGCCCAGGATCCGGCAGTGTTTCATTCTGCTGTACATAAGGTCACTATGGGTTGGTACTGACTCAATGGTACCTAACAACAACAACATAGCTAGATACATGGATAGATAAACAGGCTGAAGGGGTGTGTTTGGGGCGGTGTTAGAGCATACACACAACTACATAAAGGTTTGACAGAGGATATTTGTACATAGGTTATTTGTTTTTGCTGAAAGCATAGTCATACATGTAGTGGAGCATTCAGAGAGCAAAATGATGAAAACTTGTAAGACATTACCAAACAACACAAAGGAATGAGTTGCTGGGCCTGGGGGCTCAGGTCCATAGTCTTGGGGGACCCCATGGCCAATTGGCATAGCGTAATCCACGAAGAGCCCTAGTATGACACTGTAGGATAAGCACTGGACTGTTAACCGCAAGGTCCACAGTTCAAACCCTCTATCCATTCTCAGAAACAATATACCAGGTCACTGTGAGTTGGAGCTGACTGCATGGCACACAAGTCCACAAAGACAACGTTTTATATTCTACTTTTTAAAAAATGTTTTATTATGAATTATGTGATAGTTTACATGGGAGAACATTAGTTATACATTCATCCTATCATATATCATTTCATTGCCATGGTTACAGTCCCCTCCATGCATCATCAACCAACCACAGGGTATACCTTGCAAGCCTGCCCCGCCCCCACTCCACCCCCGGTGGTCAGCACACAGCCCTTTTCTCTGGGTCTAAAGTCCCCAGCTGCTCCATTTCTCCACATCATGGTCTCTGCCTCCATCTCTGGCATCACTGCTTCTCTGGGTAGGGTCCTGCTCTCTGCTCATCTCCCTTGAGGGTCCCAGGGACCTCCACTCCTAAACTGCAAAGTTAATCACTCCCCTCCTTGCTACAAACCATCTACCTTTACATTTCCAACCCTCACAATCAGTCCTGACAACAATTTTTCACTATTGTATCACAAGAGACCTATCCACATTTCCTTTCATCAGCCCCACCTAGACAGATTGGATACTACTCACTGGAGATTCTACCTTCCTCTGCACCCTCTGGATCTAGAATCCCTCTTGAAAACTTCTAAGCCAGTCACTTCTTGCCTTTGAAGTGCCCTCATTTTGGGTAGCCAATGTCCAAGTTGCCCATCCCTGTCTACTCTGTGTATGGAGGGGGTGGGAATGATTCTTGCTGTAAGGATTTGTTCCCTCTTTTGAGCAACTGCATCCATAGGTGTAGGTCAAGTTCATCAAATTGTACCAGATTACTCTTTTTTTTTCCTCTTCATTTTTCTTCTAGTTGAGTTCTGATCATCCAGTCATTGAAGCCAGGTCAAGTGGGTATTATCTGCAAGTGTGGGTGATCTTGTGCATATGCCCTCTCTTCTTAACAGCTGACGCTTCACTCTCCACTCTAGTCCTCTGTGGCTATGTCACTGACTCTGGGCCCAAGAGTCCCCAGGTCTTGCCACACTGCTGGCCAACCAGGTCTCCACCAGGGTTCACAGGAGTCTATTGAATGTTGTAGGGCTTAGCTTGCAAGCTTCATTGCTGTTTTTCCCTCAATTTCCCATATCAGTGATGAACATGGTCAGCATTCAGAATGTGTATTTCCATTGAGTCTTAGTCTTAGAAGGGGGTTTGCTCTGAGGGGACCCGACCACTTGCCTTGAAGTCTCCTGGGTGAGCAACTTGCTTGTTCTTATAGTAATCAGTCAGTCTGCCCCTATATTCCTTTGTATTTTTTTTTTTGTCGGTCTTTCTTTCAAGAAGTATCTTCTGTTCTTCTAGCCGCTCCAGACTGGTCTGCTTGTCCTTTCAAGTGGAAATTTCCCTCCTCTAAAGATTCTGGATGCTGTTCAGGATTCCACCCATGGTCTTACAGAATGCAGAGGCTCCTCAGGAAGCCTCCTTCACTGGGCACGTTGTACGGCCATTTTAGGTATTCCAATCAGTTATAGGCAGAAGACAGACTTACAAGCTTGCTATGGTAATATTTCTCTCCCCCTCAAGTGTCTATTTTATAATGGTATGCCAAGGAAACCAAGATTCATAAGACAGCCAAGCATCTTAACATTATTTCCCACCTCTTCCCCATTCCAACCATGTCTCAATACCTATATCCCACAGCCCTGTTGTTCCAACGTTGTGCATGCATCATTATTTACCTCTGTCCCACTTAGCCCATGCAAACCTGTCTAATTGTTCTCCCATCAGCTTTGTTCTCCCATTCCCCTCCCCCTTCTTGTATATTGCTTCCTCCCTAGGACCCAAATGATCCTGTGTCTATTCTCTACGCTGTGCTCCACCTTCTTCTCCCTCCCCTCACTCCACCCCCACATCCCAGTAGCCAGCAAAGAATCCAACCCCTCCTCCCTTTAGTATAGGTTCTTTTTCTTAGTCTTTTAAAGTAGTGGTCCTATTCAGTATCTCTCCTTTTGTGACTAATTTCAGTCAGCATAATGTCCTCAAGGTTCATCCATGTTATGTGGTGGCTTGCAGCTTCCTTGTTAATCTTCAAAGTAGCATAGTATTCCATTGTGTGTATGTACCACAGTTTGTGTATCCATTCTTCAATTGATGGGCACTTAGGCTGTCTCCATCTTTTTGTTATTGTAAATAGTGCTGCTAAGAACATTGGTGTGCATATATCTGCTCATGTTATGGCTCATATTTCTTGTGGGTAAATACCAAGTAGAGGAATTGCTGGATCATAAGGCATTTCTATTTCCAACATTCTGAGGAAGCGCCATATTGCTTTCCAGAGAAGTTAGACCATTTTGCAGTCCCACCAGCAATGGAAGAGCATCCCAGTCTCTCCACATCCCCGCCAGCATTTATTGTCTTGTACTTTTTTGATCTTTGCTGTTATTGCTGGTGTGAGATGTTATCTCCTTGTTGTTTTGATTTGAATCTCTCTAATGGCTAGTGATCTTGAACATGTCTTCATATGTTTGTTGGCTGCCTGGATCTCCTCCTTGGTGAAGTGTCTGTTCATGTCCTGCACACATTTTTTAAATTGGGTTATCTGTCTTTTTCTTGTAGAGGTGTTGTAGTTTCCTATATATTTTAGAAATAAGTTCCTTGTCTGATGTGTCATTGCAAAAGGAGTGACTGGTGGGTTTGAACTGCCAACCTTGTTGTTTTATTTATCCTATAGAGATACATCAGGATATGCAAACAACTGATTTTTGTATATTAATCCTATATCTCGTACATTTGCTGAGGTTTTGTAAAATTTAAATTTTAGTCAGTTTTTGGTAGGATTTTCTACATAGACCTTTATGTCAGTTGTGAATAAGGACATTATTTCCAATCTGGATAGCTTGTATTTTTATTTCTTATCATAGTGCACAAGATAGACATTTCAGTACAATATTGGATAAAATTGGTGAAGAGTTTCTGGTCTTAGTAGGAAAAATATTCAGGTTTTCACAATAAAGGATGATGTTGTTAAGTGTCCTTGAGTCAGTTCTGACTAATAGGGACCCTGTATTGGGTATCCAGGAGTTTTGGTGTGGTGCTGTCAGTTAATATGCTGCATTGCAAGGTCATTTTGAACTGTAAGGTCAGCGGTTCAAGCTCAGCAGCTGCTCCTAGGGAACCTTATCCAGGGTCATTATGAGTCAGAACAGACTCAATGCATTTAACAACAACAACAATAGGGTTTCTGAAGCTATAAACCTTTATGGGAGCAGAAAGCCTTAGTTTTCTTCCTTGGAGTGGCTAGTGGGCTCAAATCGTTGACCTTGTGATTTGCAATCCAGTGCTTATCCTACAGAGCCACCTCACTGAAGAATGTTAGCTGTAAATTTTTTTACAGAGTCCCCTAATTGGGTTGAGGAAATTTCCATCCATTTCTAGTTTTCTAAGAGTTTTTTACAGAATGTTTTATCAAATTATTTTTCTGCATCTATTGAGAGCCCTGGAGTCCTGGTGGGGTGCTGTGGGTTAATGTGCCAGATTGCAAAGCCGTTTGAACTGCAAGGTCAGCGGTTCAAGCTCACCAGCTGCTCCTTGGAAACCCTATACAGGGTCACTATGGGTCGGAATCAACTCAACAACACTTCACAATAACAACAATTGAGAGCCCTCGTGTGGCACTGTAGGACCAATGTTCAACCACAGGGTCAGTTTGAAGTGGTTCAAACTCATCAGCTGCTCCTCAGAAACCCAATACAGTGTCATTATGAGTCGAAACAGACTCAACAGCACCTAATAACAACAATGAGACTGAGCAGTCTGTTACCATTGTCATCTTATGAGTTCAGGTTAAGTATAAAATATGTATCTCTCTTTATGTCTCTCTATCCTTGCTTGTAGTATAATTGTCTTAAATGTTTCCTCTATATACACTTGGAGTCATATCAGACAGTATTATAATTTTTGCTTCAACTGTCAAACAATTTCTAAAACTCTAAAGGAGAAGTAACTTCAGTTGTGTTTACCAGTATTTTTTTTTACTATGTTCTTTTTTCCTTCCTATTGTTTCAGTAAACTCCTTTTACTGATTATTTCCTGATTAGAAAACTTCTTTTAGTTATTATTTAGAGGTAGGTGTGCTGGTAACAAATTCCAGTAATTGTCCTCCTTCTGAGAATGGCTCAATTTTTCTTTCATTTCTGAAGGATCTCTTCTCTGGGTCTAGAATTTTGGGTTGATAGTTCTTTTCTTCCAGCACTTGAAAGTACCCTGGTCCTCATGGTTTCTGATGAAATTTTGTTGTCACTTGAATTACATTTTTTTTCCTTATATATAAGATGGCATTGCCCCTGTTTCCAAGATTTTTTTTCCTTTAATTTTCAAAAGTTTGACTATGATGTGTTGTGGTATGGATTTGAAGGGGGAATTTCCTGTTTTGGGAGTCCTGGTGTGGTGCTGTGGGCTAATGTATCGGACTGCAAAGTCATTTTAATTGCAAGGTCAGTGGTTCAAACTCACCAGATGCTCCTTGGAAACCCTATACAGGGTTGCTATGGGTCGGAATTGACTCGATGGCACTTCACAACAACATCCTGTTTGGAGTTCATCTTCTTGACAGTGTTGTGGCTGTTGCTTAGTGACATCAAGTCAATTCTGACTCATAGAGACCCTGTACAACATTTTCAAGGAGTGACTGGTGAGCTTAAATTGCTGACCTTTGGTTCAAACTGACCGTGTGGTCTAGTGCTTTGAAAATTCTCAGCCATTATTTCTACAAGGCCTTCTTAGTTTTTAATTCTTGCCTTCTTTTTCCTCTCCTTCTAGAACTCCAATGGCCCAGAAGTTAGATCTTCTGTTAGTCCCATAGGTCTCTGAAGCCCGGTTCACTTATTTATGTTTTCAGTTTATTTTCTCTGTGTTGTTCAGATTAGATATTTTCTATTGTTTCATATTTCTGTTCACTGATCCTCTCCATTCATCTGTTGAGGGGTTATTTTTTTTGTGTTTTTAAAATTTTGTTACTGCATTTTTCAATTTAAAATTTTTCATTTGATTCTTCTTTCTATTTTCTATTTCATTACAGGGACTTCGTACTTTTTCATTTGTTTCAAGAATATTTGTCATCGCTCTTTGAAGCACTTTGCTCTAAATATTTGTTAGCTAATGCTAACATCTCTGCCATTCAGGTATTAGCATATATTGACTACTTGTTCATTTTGCTTGAGAGATTCTTAGTTCTTGGTATGATGAATGATTTTCATGGAAATGTTGGTGCTGAGGGTATTCTGATGTTATGAAGCTCTGGCTTCCTTTGGCATTGCTTTGGTAGGGAGTGGGGGGCACAGTCTAGCTACTGCCAGATGGAGGTAGAAATCCAGATTCACTCAGCCCCACTGATACCAAAAGAGGACATGTGGTAAGAGTTCTGGTTCCTAAACCTCCATTGATATCTTCCCAGTTGGAGGGGACAGGGATAAGAGTGCCTATTGGCCTTGTGACCACTGAGCAGTAGTAAAAGTCTCAAGTTTCTACTAGGCCTCCTCTGGCACCACCCCAGCAGGGAAGGGGAAGAGTTCTCATTGATGCTGGATGAGGATGGAAGCAAGCCCAGGCTCCCCAACTGGTCTCTACTGATACTGTTTGGGGCCTTGTTATCACCCGATGGGAATGAAAGTCTCAACTCTCTATTCATCTTTCTCTAACACAAATCCAGTTGGGAGGGGGGTAATGGGTTGCTTTGTGGCAGCCAGGTAACTGTGGAACCTAGGTTCCCCCCACCACCCCGATGTTGCTGCTATGGATGGGGCCACAGTTTTTCCTGGAATATTAGCTGCAGTAGAATATTTGTTGCCTAAAATCCTTCTGTGTTATTAGACTGATGTGTCCTTGGTCATTTGACTAGAGAAAACAGACTCCTGTTGGGAAGTTTTTATCCCACTCTTGTTGGCATTTCTACACTGCAGCCTTCTTCACTTCCTTGTGTTGGATTTCTTGTTGTTAAGTGCTGATGAGTCAGTTCTGACTCAAAATAATCCTATATAGGGTTTCCAAGGAAACCCTATGTGGGTTTGAACCTCCGACCTTGTGGTTAGCAGCTTATCCTACAATGCCCCATCAGGTGGGCTATCTGAGGGAAAAAGAAAACCTACCACCATATTGCCCTTGGATCCCAAGATCTCTTGTTAGTCTTTTTCTCTCCAATTTCTCAGCATCTTCTTAAGTTTGTTAGGTAATGTGCAGGGTTTTGTTTTGTTTTTTAGTTGTGTTTAGCAGAAGGAGTAAGGATAAGTGTGTCTACTCCAACTTCCTGGTAGTGGAATTTCTTATCTCATTTTTTGGATGCAATTCAATGTAAGTTACAAATTGTTGTTATTGTTGTTGAGAGCTGTCACATTGGTTCCAACCCATAGTGACCCTGTATAGGGTTTTTGAGGAACAGCTGGTGCATTTGAACTTCTGACCAGTGCAGTGCCTGTCTTACAGCATCACACCAGTCCAGTGCCTGTCTTACAGCATCACACCATGATTCCAAGTGACAAATTGTTGTTAGGTATCATCAAGTTGGTTCCGACCCATAGTGACCCTGTATAGGGTTTCCAAGGAGCAGCTGGTGAGCTTGAACTGCTGGCCCTGCAGTTCCAACGGCTTTGCAGTCTGGCGCATTAACCCACAGTGCCACACCAGGACTCAATATTCAAATATTCAAATACTGAGTGACAAATATTCACTCCTAAATACTGCAATATGCAAATCATTAACTACAATTCTGTATCTGTCTCTCTTTTTTTGAGATAAAAATTGTACATACATTGAAATGTACAAATCTTTAGTGGACCATTTGATAGAGGATTTAGTGGACCCAATCCTCTGTCAAAATATAGACCTTTTCCATCACCTCAGAAATTCCCCCATGCTCTCTCTTCCCAGTCAACTGCCCGCAGCTACCCAGAGGCAAACACTGTTTTTATTTCTCTCATATGCAAACGCTGACCTGGGAGCATTTCATTCTACAATTGGAATCCTTGTGTGGCACCATGGGTTAATTTCCTGGACTGCAAGGTCAGTTTGAACTGCAAGGTCTGCACTTCAAACACACCAGCTGCTCCTCAGAAACCATATACAGGGTTGTTATGGGTAGGAACTGACTTGACAGCACTTAACAACAACAACAGTAACAATTCTACAATTGGAGTGCTGGTGTTACTCTGTGTGAATGCACTGAACTGCAAGGTCAGTAATTCAAATTCACCAGCCCCTCCTTGGAAACCCTCCCCAGAGTCACTATGAGTTGGAACTGACTCTACAATGGAGTTCTGGTGTGATACTTTAGGAAAAGCACTGGACTGCTAACCACAAGGTAGGTGGTTCAAACCCACCAGCTATGCTTCAGAAAACCTATACAGGCTCCTTGTAAGTCAGAACCAACTCTACAGCACTTAAGAAGACCAGGAGAATTCTACAACAGCCCAGCAGGGTCAGTGCAGCTGTGCTGAGTTTACAGGTAGGAAGCATGACTTAGAAAGACTCAGTCGTTTGCCCATGGTTAGCAAGAGACTAAAGCAGAATTTGAAGCCAGGGCTCTCTGATCCTAAAGCCCTTGCTTTTAGCTGCCATGTTTTATTGCGTGGAAAGGAGAAGACAGTATTGTATGATGTTAAGGAGCTAGGATTCTAGAATCTGAAAAAAATGGGTTCAAATCTAGGCTCTGCCAATAAATTGCACTAAGGTGAAAGTTTGGGCAAGTAGTTTAAACCTTCTTTGCTTCCATTTCTTCATCTGTAAAGTGAGGTAATATGGGTATTTCCCTCAAGATTTGGTGGGTGGATACATGAGGTCATGCATATATAAAGGGCTAGACCGTGTTAGACTCACAGTGAATTTCCCTTAACTGTTGCCTCTTGGTTTGACTCATTACTGTTCTGAAAGTATTCATGGCAGGCACAATATTGTTGTTACGTGCCCTCAAGTCAGCTCCAACTCAAAGTGCCTCAGTGTATGTATAGGGTTTCTGAGCAGCAACTGATGAGCTTGAACCACCAACTTTGCAGTTCAAAGTGACCTTGCAGTCCAGTGCTTATCCTCCACCACCACACCAGGACTCTGGCAGGGTCTGGAGACCCAGATATTTTAGATGAGCAAAAGGACAACAATGCATTATAAGGGTAGGAATCACCCAGAGCTGCCCAGGGCGGCATCTTGCCAAGGAGTGGAGGTGACTGACCCCACTGGACTTCTCAGGGACCTGGCCTTCCCGTGTCAGTGGGATGGAGGGACCTCTGAGGTACCTTACATCCTGCAAAGGTCATTATCAGTCTTTGCTACGGTAGCAGCAGTGGCTCCAGGAGCCAGGGAGAAGCAGCTTGCGTTGGCTTTTGGCCACTCCAGCTGTCATCTTTGGGAATGTGTTTATCCTCCCCAGAGGGAGGTGGATGACAGAGAAAGAAGACTATGGGGGAGGGGGAGGCAGAATGTTGTGTTGACCATGGATAGCAGACCAAAGCATGGCAGGTTCATGGCACTGCGAGCGCACTCACAACACCAAGGAGATGTATTTTGCAAACTTATTATACATAGATTACATTTCTTATCCTAATGTGGCTGTTGGCTCCCTGCCCATACATTTTAGCCTCCAGGAGAAAAACAATTTGCTGAGCTGAGTGTTCTGTACTTACACTTCACAGATACTACTCAGGGCTCCTTCCAGTCCCCTTCACCCGCAACACATACACACACACACACACACACACACACACACACACTTGCTTTCATTTAGACATACCAGTCACAGGCTCACTGACCCCTTTTTTCCTGGCTACAGATGCTATTTCTACCCACATCTGTATTTTGGGAGTGCAGTAACTGCTAATATGATTGTGGCAATATTTTGGTTTTTCTACAAAAGTCTTCTGCAGGCTCACAAGTTTTCACATTTAACAGATTCCCTCTCGTCTCTCTCTACTTTCAAACTCTTCTTCCTCCTCAGATAAATGCTTTGCCACTTAGTTGGAACCAACCTCTGCCTTTCACAGGGGGAAAGTAAGGCCCACAGAGGGGACATCATTTCCCCAGGTCCCCAAGGTTAGTAGCTGAGGCTGTCGGGATTCCCGTCAGCAGCAGCCACAACCCCATTGGGAGAACACCCTTTCAGCCACCTTGCCAATTCTCATGAAGCCAACATTCCAAAACCCAGAGCTGACTGTTAATGATGCCGTTGGGATTCTGAGATCGATCCAGTCAAATACAGAGGAGCACTTGGCAGTGGGGACTTGGGTTCATTCCCATCAACCCATGAGTGATTTATTGGGAGAAATTCAGGATGGTTTTGTACCACATTTCCCTCTATGCCCTCCTCCCAAACACATCAGGCATCTCTCCTGTAGAGGTTTGGGGGTACTATCATCCCTCCTCCTCTTTTCTTTCTCCCCTCTCTTTGCTCCCTCTTTTTCCTCCCTCCTTCTCTCTTCTTCCACCCTTTCTTTCGTTCCTTCTTCTTTTCACAAAATTCTTGCTCATCTTGCACTGAACTAACTAAAAATGCTGGAAGCAGTGCTTCCTGTCCAAAGCAGGCTAGGGGATCCTTCCATCCTGAGTCAGAAAGCGGGTCCAGACACATGCCCAGGCATGGAGAGCGCAGGAAACCAGTCTCTTTCTCCACTGACAGTTGGGCGGCACACTCGCTAGGCAGAGTCTCCTGCTTGCCACCCCAGGCATCCAGATGTTTTGATTGTGCATGGCAGATGCTTCTTTCTGTGGGCCTTCCCTGGCATGAAGAAGCCAGGTGTTGATCCTAGGTAGATGTGTGCAGTGGCAGGGACGCTTGCGTCTGCCTGCCAGCCATGAGTGTACACACGCACGCACACACTCTCACACAGGTGCACCCACAGAGAAATAGCTCTAGGCTTTTCACTCAGCACTTCCTTAGTCATCTTTTTTTTTTTTTTTTTTTAAAGTCTCGAGTTGCAATGCAGCACCTTGAGGAGCTGGAAGGACAGGGAACTGCTGGGCCTGCCAAACTGTAGCTGGCCCGTCTCTGCCTGAGCCAGGTTCATGCAGGGTCCTCTCCAGAGGAGGCCCAGCCTTCTGCTTGGACCCACCCTGACTCAGGAGGGCCCTGAAAGGAGATGCCTGCCCTTCCGTGGGGCCAAGGCAGCTCCTTAGCACATGTGCCCAGTGATGAGAGCACCTCCTGTAACTCCCAAGGGCTGAGGGCCAGGGCCCTTGAGCACCAAGACGATGTCTGTCCTCCACACGAATGACAGCTGTGAACTTGGTCCTGCCAGCACCCCCATGAAATGAGAAATGAGTCTGCCCTGCATTCTGGGTGCCCATAGGAGGAGCCAATGAGTAGAGTGCCAAGCAGAGCCAGCTAGGGGCTTGGCATGAGGTAGCCACCCACAACTGCTTACTTATTCCAAAGACAGACTTATTCCGAGGCCAGAAACTTGAGTGTAGTGACACTGTGACTGTAAGCGAAGTCACTGCCTGCAGAAGCCGTGGGGACTCACAAGGGACTGAGTGTCTGCCATGTTTTTGGTAATTGGGCTGGGGCAAGCTAGGGGAAATTGCACCTTCTTGCTTTAAGTCTGCTCTGAGATGAGAAGTTTGGATCCGGTGGGGCAAAAAAAAGTGTCCCTGGGCATAAAAATGCCAATTAACAGAATACCTAAGAGTCGAAAGCCACTGCAACTCTTTAATTATTTAAAATTTGAAACTTCCTCTATGGCGCTTTAGAATACGCACTGGAAAGCTAACTGCAAGGTCTACGGTTCAAACCCACCAACTGCTCTTTGGAAACCCTAGACAGAATTGCTATGAGCCAGAGCCAATGGCATTTACAAAAAACAACCCAAGTGTAATGCTGTAGGATAAGCACTGGACTGCTAACCATAAGGTCAGTGGTTACACCCACAACCTGCTCCTCGGAAACCCTACAGGGTTGCTATGAGACAAAACCAACTTCATGGCATTTACCAGCAACAACCCTCAAAAGAAGAAGCCCTGGTGTTGCAGTGGTTCAAGCGCTCAGCAGTTAGCTGAAAGATCAGTAATTTGAATTTAACAGATGCTCCAAGAAGAAAAAAGACCTGTTGGTCTGTTGTGATTAAAATTACGGCCTCGCAAACCCTACAAGACAGTTCTGCCCTGTCACATGGCGTCACTATGTGTCAGAACTGCCTCCACGTCACATGACAATAGTCATCTTCGGAAGGGTTTTGAGGATCTACAAGATTCAGCAGCTTAACACAAGTAAATAAAACCTTCAGAGCAGAACAGTGGGCATGAGTAGGTACCAGAGGTAGGTCCTCTGCACCTCTAAACCACAGGCAGCAGAAGGGAGCTTCCTCCACTGTCAAAATGCCTCAGGACACCCAGATGGGCAGTGATGACCAGACCAGGAGACAGAGGATGACATCAGCCTTGGCCTTTGGGTTGTGTCTGTTGTAACTGGCTGTCCCTAAGGAGAAAGAGCACAGATATTTTACTTAAAAAATTTTTTTTAGATTTTATAAGTATTTTTAATTAACAAAATGTTTAATATTTAATTAAGTATTTTTAATGTGCAATACTCTTGGATATAGTACAAAATGTAAAAGATTCAAGCCACTGTGTTGGAAAGGGTCTCCCTATTTGCCCTGCCCTGCCCCAGACTCACCTCCCCAGATCCCTTCTCCAGAGACAGCCACCTTTAGCAGATTCTTAAAGCAGAAAATTGGCCCAGTGGTTCTGAGTAAAGGGATTTGTGATTTTGATTGATGTAAAAATGAGTCCTTCCAGGAGCACAAGACAGCAAGAAGTGATGACAGGGAAGCAGCAGCAGGAGACCAGTAGGAGACAGCAAGGTGGGCCACTTATGACAGTTTGGTTCCATCTCTTCTGTTACAGTTCTCTGACTCCTGGATCCACAAGGTTCTCAGCACAGAGAACCCATGTCAAAAGTCCACGCTCCTTTCTGGCTCTTGGTAGGCCATATACACCTTATTTGCATAGTCCCACCCAATCATTTGGAGTCCTGGTGTGGCACTGTAGGATAAACACTGGACTGTGCTGTGGGCGAATGCGTCGGACTGCAAAGTCTTTTTGAACTCTAAGGTCAGTGGTTCAAGTTTACCAGCAGCTCCTTGGAAACCCTATGAAGGGTTGCTGTTGGTCGAAATCAGCTTGACGGCATTTACCAACAACAACAACATAAGGTCAGTTTGAACTGCAAGGTTAGTGGTTCAAACTCACCAGCTGCTCCTTGGAAACGCTATGCAGGGTTGATATGGGTCAGAACCAAACTGACAGAACTTAACAATAAACAACCCAGTCATTTAATGGGTATTACAAGACCATCAATTGCTCATATGCAAATTCAGACTGAAGCTGAAGAAAATGAAAACAAGTCCATGAGAACCAAAATGTGATCTTGAATATATACCACCTGAGTTTAGAGATCATCTGAAGAACAGACTTGATACATTAGACACTAAAGACCGAAAACCAGAAGAGTTGTGGGATGACATCAAGAACATACAGCAAGAAAGCAAAGAGTCATTAAGAAGACAAGGAAGAAGGAAAAGATCAAAATGGATGTCAGAAGAGACTCTGAAACTTGCTTTCTAGCATAGAGATGCTAAAGCAAATGGAAGAAATGGGAAGGTACAAGAGCTGAACAGAAAATTTCAAGGGTCAACTTGAGAAGACAAAGTCAAATATCATAATGAAATGTGCAAAGATCTGGAGTTAGAAAACCAAAAGAAATAACACACTCAGCATTGCTCAAGCTGGGGGAAATGAAGAAAAAACTCAAGCCTCAATTTTCTTTATTGAAAGATTCTCTGGCCAAATTATTGAATAATGCAGAAACCATCAAAATAAGATGGAAAGAATACACAGACAGAGTCACTGTACCAAAAGGAAATGGTCGATGTTCAACCATTTCAAGAGGTAGCATATGATCAAAAGCGAATGATACTGAAGGAAGAAGTTCAAGGCGCATTGAAGGAATTGGCAAAGAACAAAGTACCAGGAATTGATGGAATAAAAATTGAAATCTTTCAAGAAAGTGAGGCGGTACTAGAGGCACTCACTCATCTATGCCAAGAAACTTGGAAGACAATTATCTGGCCAACTGAATGGAAGAGATCCATATTTGTGCCCATTCCAAAGAGAGGTGACCCAACGGAATGTGGAAATAATCAGACAATATCTTTGACATCCCGTGCAAGTAAAGTTTTACTAATGTGGCGCTGTGGGCGAATGCGTCAGACTACAAAGTCATTTGAACTGCAAGGTCGGTGGTTCAAGCTCACCATTTGTTCCTTGGAAACCCTATACAGGGTTGCTATGGGTCAGAGTTAACTCAACAGCACTTAACAACAACAACAAATACAGAAATGGTTGCAAGCATACATTGACAGAAAACTTCCAGAGATTCAAGCTGGATTCAGAAGAGGATGTGGAAGGAGGGATATTATTGCTGATGTCCAATGGATCTTGGCTGAAAGCAGAGAATATCAGAAAAATGTTTACCTGTGATTTATTGACAACACAAAGGCTTTTGATTGTGTGAATCATGATAATCTATAGACAACATTGTGAACTATAAATATTCTGGAACATGTAATTGTGCTCATAAGGAAACTGTACATAGACCAAGAGGCAATTGTTCGAACAAAACAAGGGAACACTGAATGGTTTAAAATTAGGAAAGGTGTGC
>NW_006408632.1:325607-327453 GCF_000296735.1 Chrysochloris asiatica
TTTTTTTTTTTTTTTAAGGTGGGTACCCTGTTGTCTCACTGTGGTTTTCACTGAATGATCCATTATTATGATCCATTATTATTCACTGTAGTCCCGGCATGGCAGTGCAGGATAAGGCACTGGACTGCAAGGCTGACTTTTCAAACCCACCAGCTACTCCTTGAAAACCCTATACAGGGTTTCTATCTGTCTAACCCAATTTGACATCACTTAGCAACAACAAATTACTCACTGAGTGATCTATCTCTCCCCCCTGATGTGATGCACTGCCTTGATGCCATTACAAAGTCTTTGCATGTTCTTGGCTCTCGTGGACTTTCTGCTCTAAGAAAATGAATGATGAAGTAAAGGATGAAAATGCATAGGCTGAGAAGCCTGGCTTGAGAAAGCATCCCAAATGATTTTCCTTCTTATGTATGATTTACACGATAATGAAAACAGCTTCATTTTAGACTATATAGACTTATCTGTGTGCTTAACCTTCCAGTTTATCATGTGTTTAACTTTCCTCTCCTCCTGCCATGTAGACAGATTCCCACTGGTTAGAAAGTGAACTTTCATCCTGCTTGTCCTATATAAAAGAGTGCAGACTTTTCAGCTGCAAGGGCAATACACCTCACTCAGAGTAGCTTAAGGAAGAAATAGTCCTGGACTGACATCACCAATATTGGGTGTCTGTCATTCAGTCTCTTTTCCTTGCTTCCCTTAGGGCTGACACCGCTTTTGAGGCCCCTCATCTATAGAAGTGACTATGAGTTGGCTGCCAGTAGCTTAGTTCACAGGCTGCCCTTTCATCAGTCCAAGTGACAAATGTCCTGGGATTGGCGCCAACCTGACCAGCTGCCCTTTCTGGACCGGTCACTGTGACTGAGGCAGTGTTGGTTGGTTAGTTTGGGGTCACTTGTTCACTTTTGGATCAGTCACCCAGTCCCATCTCCAAACTGTATGTGTTAGGCACAGTCCTTCAATGCAGTACCAGAAAAAAAGGAAGATTCGTTCTTGGGTGGCAGACACAAGAGGTCTCCAAGACTATTCTGGGCAGAACCCCTTATCCCTTCAGTCTTTCTCTTTACCTGGCCATTCAAGCAGCTTGCTGAACTTGTTCTTCTGTTCAAGTTACACAACTTCTCTGAGCCTCAGCTGAGGAAAGTGAGAAAACCTTCTGCATGGGGTTGTTGTAAGGATTAACTAAAGCGAAATGCCTACAGTATCCAACACTGGTGCCCAGTAAGTCACTGATGACAGTGCCCCAGCACAGGAAGACCTTCCTCTCAAGCTCTGGGTTTGCCCTAACACAGGACGAAACGGTAGGTGAAAGGCAGACATAAAAACAAATAACGGTCCCAATTTCATCTTCATAAGACCCCCTTGGTGCCATAGACAACTGATCCTAGAGTGCTGGCAGCTGCATGGGGAATGAAGATCGGGGTTGCTGCCAATTTGCAGGTTTTTTTCTGAACATTTTAGAAATGAAGCTCTCATATACCTATTCTCTCCTCTTACTTACCAAGAGAACCCTAATTTTATCCAGAGTAGTGACTCAACTAAAAGACTCGATTTTCCTGGCTCTGTTGCTTCTCACTGTGACCTGGTAGCTAATTTCTACCCAACAAGAAGTAAGCAGACCTATGGGACCTCTGAGAAACATACTTAATTCAAAGATTATTGCTCAGTTATGGAAATATAGCCTTTACTCCATCTTTGGGACATAGATGTGATAGCAGGAGCTCTTGCAGCTGTCTTGTGACTTTGAGGGTAGAAGCCATGCTAGGATGGTAGAAAAGACAAAGGAGCAAGTTCTGCACAACTTTTCCGTGATAATGTAACTAAGTTTTTGCTTACAACT
>NW_006408632.1:327588-328927 GCF_000296735.1 Chrysochloris asiatica
CTCTTTATAGTCCTAAGCTGATCTTGACCCTCTGGAAAAGAGTAAAATATGTGTATTCACGTATTCTAACAGTCCTGACCTCCTCAGGATCTAAAGAGAATTCCCATGATGTTTATAGACCTGTGAGGCCTTTGAGAGGCACACTGGTGGTACAGTGGGTTAAGTATTGGACTGCTAACTGAAAGGTAGACTGTTCAATCCCACCTGCTGCTCAATAGGAGAAAGATAGGCAGTATGCGTCATAAAGATTCACAGTTTGGGAAACCCTATGACCCTTCTATTCTGCCCTATAGGATTCTTATGAGTTGGACAGCAGAGGATTTGGCTTGGTTTGCCAGGGATAGGCTTAGAGATAAGTGCCTTGAACTCCATTGTGCCATCTCCCTCCATGGAAAAAAGGCACTTTCCCTTTGTTGAAGTGAACAATTTAAAATTAATTCATCTACATTGTTAAATCTTGAAAGGCATGTTGTTTATTTCTCAATGTTGGGCTGTTTGGTAAAAACAGAATTACAGTCATTTTACTGCAGGCATCTTTAAAGATGCCAAAATTTAATTCATCCCAAATACCTAATTCCATTTGAAATAATTTGCAGTTGACAAATCACTTTTCTGTGCATGATCACTTTTGACACATACAGAATAAGAACTCACAAAAACTCACGAGCAGAGGGCCTCATCGCTCTTCTCCAACTGTTCTCACCTGAGTCAGACCAGGTCCTGGGGATGGAGGGCTGAACATAATCTGGACCTGGTTCCTGACCTCTATTCTTTTCCTGACACTTTGGTTTCATCACTTCTTCTTTCCTTCAGGGTTTGTTTCATCACTGATTTTATAACGTGACTAATTCTTACAAATAAATAAAAATTGTATACAAACTCTTTTTAGACCTGTTGTTGTTAAGTGCCATCAAGTCTGTTCGACTCATAGCAACACTGTATAGGGTTTCCAAGAAACGATTGGTAAGTTTGAACCACCAACCTTGTGGTTCAAACCGAACTTGTAGTCCAGTGCTTATCCTACAGTTCCACATAAGGACTTTCAAGGTTGATTGCCAGGTCTTTCTTCCAAGCCATCTTAGCCTTGAACCTTCACTGAAACCTATACAGGATCATAGCAACACAAAAGCCTCCCCTAACAGAAAGCCAGAGGCAGAACTTGAGGTACAGTGGCTATCAAACCAACCAACCTGGGTCTCCAACATGGAAGGTAGGAATTCTGCTATTGAGCAACAAATGACTAACTCTTCTAAATGAGAGCATAACTATTCTATTCAGTATTGTCAGTGAATGTACAGTACAAATGACAGAAAACTCCACCCAATCTTTTTTTTTTTTT
>NW_006408632.1:330614-365647 GCF_000296735.1 Chrysochloris asiatica
TTTGAGTTATGGTGTTGGAGGAGAATATTGAAAGTGCCATGGGCTGCCAAAAGAACCAACAGATCTGTGTTGGAAGAAGTGCAGCCAGAGTGCTCCTAGGAGGCCAAGATGGCCAACTTCATCTCTCATAGTTTGGACATACTGTCAGGAGAGACCAGTCCCTGGAAAAGGATATCATGTTTGATAAGGTGGAATGTCAGAGAAAGAGGAAGACTCCCAGCAAAATGGATTGGCAAAATGGCAGCATCAGTGGGCTCAAGCGTGGCAACAATTGTGAGGTTGTCCCAGGACCGGGCGGTGTTTTGTTCTGTTGTGCCTAGGATTGCTATGAGTTGGTACTGATTCGATGGCACCTAACAACAACAACAATTGACTCAACAAACTGTAAAAATAAAATCTGATGGAGCTCTCATTTTCGACAAAGTTTGATCCAGCATCGTAAGAAGCTCATTTCTCAGATCTCCCTGGCATTGACTGCAACTCAACACTGGTCTGCATACTGCACCATCCAAAGAGGGCCTCGTCTGGAAGCTGCAGTAAATGAAGGAAGGCATCTATTAATCGGGAAGCTCAGCAAGTGGTTCCTAGGATCCAGAACATGGTCCAGGCTAGGTGATGTCCTCTACTCAAACCAGGTGGTGAAGCCAGAGGAAAGGAACAAGCAAGTTGGTTTAAGCCAGCATGACTGACTCCCCACCCCTTCTCCCAATCTGGAAGTGGGGAACCCGTTTCTTTGATGAGGCTGAATGATGACTTCCCAATCTAAGCAGAGAATGTCAACTCGGAGGTGGATGCTATATTGGTCTGTCCCTGGTGTTTATTGCACCAGTCCCATTCACTCTGTTGCTACTATGCGGTCCTCATCCATGAATTATCAGATTCCACTCCAAAAGCTGTCCTGCAATGTACCCTCCTGAATCAAGGTTTTCTCTGTATCACTGGGTTATTTTCTTCTTTGTTGTCAACTTTTACAGAGCTGGTTCCACTGGGAAGTGGGCTAAATGGAACTGAATGGTGATGAAGCAACTTCTGGACTCCTTTTGTCTCTCTTAAGATTGTGTCCAAGCTTGTCACACAGTGGAAGATCTCAGAAATCAATACAGTGTTATTTTGTGTGAGTTTGAACATTTCTGAGAACAATATTAAAATATTCTCTTTGTCTAACAATCATTTTACAAGTTTCTATCTTAAAAAAAGGGAAGTGGGGAAAGAAGAGCAGAGGGAGAGAGGAAAACTGTATAGGAGGAGAATGGACAGAAGGGGAAGAAAGGGAAGGGAAGGAAGAGGTTATCAAACCCAAAACTCAAGCAGAAAGGGAGATGTCTCCATGGAATCCCTGGAAGAGGTTGGGCAATGCCTGCTGTAGATGCCCAAGAGCCTAAATGTAGCCCCAAAATCTTTAGGGCAGACACAAGCCCTGCTCTTCTTCCTTAGTGGGTCCACTCACCGAGGAAGAGGTGACTTGTGTTAAAGGTAAAATCAGAACACACTCTGACAAGACTTACATCTAAGAAGGGCAGACCAGAGTCACGAGCCCCACAATAATTTGCTCTTTTCCAGGTCACACATAATCATTTTTTCCAATGGTTTCAAATACAAGAAGGTTTCCAGAAATCTAAATAGACCCATATTCTCAGAACACATGACAAGATATTTGGCTTTGACTTTTTCTTTTTTTTAGATCATCAATACATACATACCATTTAACAAAATTCTTGTTTCTATTCTTTGTTTTGTTTTGTAAAAAAAAAAAAAAATTAAAAGGTCATCTGCAAGCTCGTTACCAGAGATAACCACTAGAAAGAGAAAAAGCAAACTTGAAAGCATTTTAGTCATATTGTCCCTACATATAAAAAAAGAAAAAAAAATTTTAAGTGTATTTTCCTTTATAATATTGGGATGCTACTATCTTGGCTTTTTTTTTTTTTTTTTTTTCATTAAGAAAGTCTTTTGCAATATGCTTGATGTCTGTGCAACTGTTTATTCTATAAACATATCATGATTTATTTAATAGTTCCTTGATTGCTTGTCTCTTATTAGGAAGAAAGTCCTTAAAGTGTCATTGCTGGTTACAGTAATCTCAGCCAGTCCTACTGACAGCATGTGAGACGGGAATTATAATTGTCATCAGTTCACAGACAAGAAAGTTGAGTGCATAGAAGGTGCCATATGCTGCTCACAGACATTTAGCTAGTGAGTGCCGGCAGGGAGAGTGAAGTCTGGGCATGTTTAACGTTTCATCTACACTGTGGTTGCCCACGTTTCTGGAGAGGAGAAAAACAAACCACAGTTACTGTCCTGTCAATTCTGACTTATGGAGACCCCATATGTGTCATAGTGGACTTGTGCTCCGTAGGGCTTTCAGCAGCTGATTTTTCAGAAGTAGATCTCCAAGCCTTTCTTCTGAGGAATTCAAACTTTTAACTTTTCAGATAAGAGCCAAGTGCATTAACTGTTTGTGTTACACAGGTTCTCCTATGTCCCCTTGTAGACTCAGATGTTGTTGTTGTTAAGTGCTGTCCAGTTAGTTCCAACTCATAGACACACCAACCCCTGTCACCATATAAGGTTTCCAGGAGCAGCTGGTGGGTTTGAACTGCCGACCTTGTAGTTAACAGTCCAATGCTTATCCTACACCACTTACACCAGAACCTCTGTATTCTCATATATTACTGTCCTTTGAGTCATCTTGAAAGAAAAAGGTTAGCTTACTATTTTTGTTTGCCTTTATCTGGTTGTTTCTTAGTTTGGTCATCTTTTCATTTCTTATAGGTTGTTTGCATTTATTTTCCTGCAATATACCTGTTTATATCTTTTGCCCAGTTTTCTGTTAATATTGTTCTGTATACTCACATGTAGGTGAATGCATGTAATTTACCCATTATTTGTCACATAAGCTCCCCAACTTTTTCTTTTCTTTTAATTTTGCTTTGTGATTTATGACTGAGAAGTTTGTTTGTTTTTATCTCTACCAATATTTCTTTTGTGATTTCCATTCATTTCATACTCAGTAAGTAGCATTCTTTTGGGACACAGATAAATGAATGGCTTGCCTGTCTTGTTTTAGTTGTACAATGGCTTTATTTTGTCGCATTTAATGATTGAATGTATCTAGAAATTAATGTTAATTTCCTTCTCAGAAGGTCAGTTCCCAAAGTAACTGGACAAGCTCCAAATGGGGTGGCCTCTACTGTTAGCTGCTTTATCATTTCCATTACCTGGATCTGCTTCTATGGGACTGTCATTCCCGTTACCTGGACACTTCCCTGAGAGCAGCAGGCTCAGTGGAGACACTACACTTCACTGATGCAAACTAAAGCTAGATTGGCTTTCAGCACTTACATCCCATTACCTACAACTTTGTAATACCATGGCCAATAAAATTTGCCAAATTATCTTTTGCTCTGGGCTGAAGGTACAATTCTGAGAAAAGCCTGCTTTCCATTAGGCATGCCAATTACTGTAAATTTGCATCTAACACTTTAAGCAATTATCCATCAAGGCCTGGTGGCACAAGGGTTGAGCTCTTGGCTGCCAACCAAAAGGTCAGTGGTTCAAAAGAGGTATGAAACTTCCGGAGAAACATCTGGTGATCTGCTTCTGTAAAGAGAACAGGCTAGAAAAACGTCTGGGGCCATTCTACTCTGTTGCATGGAGTTGCCATAAGTCACAATCAGCTTGACAGCATTTAACAGCAACAACCGAGTAGCTACTATGGTGTTTGACTTTGTGTTTTGTAGCATAATTTCCATCTATGTTCCCAGGTGTCAAAGTATCTCTTTACTATTCCTGACTAAATCTCTAGTGACCGACACACATGCTTTTGAGATCTTTGTTCAAGTGTTTGGAATCCATGTCTACAGATGAGGAAACCAAGGTTCCAAATGGTGGAGAGACTTGACTAAGTCATCTAATTCTAATGGGGAGCTGAGGTGGAAATTCAGGTTTTCTTTTCTCCAAAGTCAGGGCTTTGGGATGGGATAGGGAAAGCCGGCACCATAGCAACCGCCTAATCATGATAACAACATTAGCTGTGTGCTTGGTGCAGTGCTAAGTACTTCACAAACCCAAAGTCACTTAATCCTCACAGGTTAGTAATAATAATAATAATAATAATACAGGAAGTTGCCTCTGTTATGACCCCATTGTACAGGTGAAGAAAAGCATTGCTACTAAGATTAAGCAACTTGTCTAGGGTGTACAGGTAGCAGTTTTGTAGTCAGAATTTGCATCCAACACTGATACTCTTGGCCATGCTGTTGCTTTGACTCATGCCCCGTGAACTGTGTGGAAGGACATGGTCCCTGGTGTGGATCTAGGAGCACCCACTAAACAGACTTTAAGACATCAAAATGTTCATCACACCATTTGAGCACCATTTCTCAGTTACCTAAGAATCCATTTACCTTACAACCTAGCCCACAGTTCACCATTTCAAAAGTAAGAATAATCATGACACACTTTATCAAATACTTTGCTGGGATTATTTTAGGTATACGATGCTTACCAAATTTGTCTGATTAGTCACTCTATCACAAAAGATTCATGGTGGGTGCAGGATAGTGAACCAATGTTAACCTTCATATTCTTTTTGGAAATGTTTTCAATCTGTACAGTCAGTAATTCTATAATTTTCCCCAGAGATGCCCATCAAACATTCTACCTGCAGGGTAGTGAGTTACTTAATATGGATCGTCTAAAGGTGGAGGGTCAGAGAAAAAGAGGAAGTCCGCAACGAGATGGATTGGCAAAGAAAGCATCAATGGGCTCAAGTGTGGCAACAATTGTGAGGTTGGCCCAGGACTGGGCAGTGTTTCGTTCTGTTGTGCATAGGGTCACTATGAGTTGGTACCAACTTGATGGCGCCTAACAACAACAACTATTGTCTTTGTGACTGCCACAAAATGATTGGGTGTGACTATGCAAATACAATATTTGTGGTCCACCAAAGGGATTTGACAGCCTGCTAAGGATGCAAATAAGATGCCTGGAACCCTTTGTGGGGGTGTTATTTTTAATGCCTTGAGTTGGTTCAGACTCATGAGCAGCTGGTTGGTTTGAATTGCACTTAACAACAACAACAACAACAAAATTATTCAGTATTATTCACTAATTATATAAACAGAATTTGGTTTGCCCCCCTTGGAAGCTATCTATGTTTCAACCTTGTAGCCTCCTCATCCATGTTGATATTTTTTGGTGCTACTAAGTTTGCTCCATCTTTCTGTGCCTCCGTTTCTGCATCTCACGTTGGGCATGATAATCATCTTCATATCACAGAGTTGTTGCAAGAATCGAGAGAAATCATGTATGGCTGTGGCCAATACTAGTATTACATCTATCTATTACTGAAGAGTTCCTGGGTAGTACAAACAGCCCACTCAGCTACTAACTGAAAGGTTGAAGGTTCCTTTCCACCCAAGGTCACTTTGGAAGAAATGCCATTGATAAAAGAATGTCAATTAAAAATCCCTGCAGAGCACGGTTCTGCTCTGACACATGGGTATCCATGAATTGGAACAGACTCACTGGTGACTGTCCTTTTGTTTTTTTTTCTTTTTAATTATTGAAAACTTTTGTGGCTCAAGGTGCTAGAAATCCAACTCAAACTAACTTTAACACAAAAAGAGAATCTCTTTGTTCACAGAGAAGTTTTCCCAAAGGTTCGCCATCAAGCAACATCCAGGTCTACCTGGTCTTTGGTTCACTTGGAGTCAGATTTCTATTGGGGTCATCAGGATTCAGATCTCTCCTTCTTGTTCCTCTGTCAACTCACATGAATGCAAGATGATGGTGGCAGCACCAGAGCTGACATCACCCTCAGACCCCAGCTCACCAGACCTGTGGTGAGGAGGCAGGATCACAGAGTGTGGACTTGGCTCCTATCCTTGTGAACTGGTGCCATGCCCAGAAAAGAAGGCAGTCAGTCTCTGGGTTTGGGGTATGTGCTTTTCCAAAAAGCCTTCTTTCTTGCTGCCAATGATTCCGCTGTGCTAGCTGGGCACCTCCTCCACTCTATAGCTCAGCAGTAGCCAGCCTTTTAAACCCAGCTCTGTTCCAGCAAGACGTGACACTCTACCAGAACTGAGATGGATGACCCTAAGCCTCGCCCCTACGTCCTTGCTTCTTACTCCCTTATCTGCCACCTCCATTCCTGACCTTGACTCTGGTCTTTAACATCTGCCAGACTCCTTAATGGCCCTACTCAGCTTGGTCCTGATGGCTGGTAATTAATTGGTCTTGTCTTTACTCTTTGACCCTGCCCTTGCCTCTCAGATGAGTTTTCCACACCTGGTAATTGACCTTGGTGTTACTCTGCCCAGTCCTGCAGGATTAGATTATATTTTTGCTCACAATTTGTTTGAGAAAGATTCTTGGTCTATCCTAAGACCAGTCTGGTCTGAGGTCACTGTGTTATTCACTGACTTGTGACAACCCCCTGTGTGTCAGAGTAGATCTGTGCCCCAGAGGGTCATCAGTGACTGATTAGGGAGATGTAGATCTCCAGTGCTTTCTTCCAAGAATCTTCTGGGTAGACTGGATCCTATTACCTTTCAGTTAATAGCCAAACATGGTAACTGTTTGCACTGTCCCTGTATTGACTTATCTTGTCTTCTGTCAGATTGGGTACTGGTCCTTGTTTTTTGTTGTTATAGTTGTTTTGGATTTTTCTTTTTTGCAGACCTGAGTCCTTTGCCCCTTCATTCCGTAATCCAATCCCTCTGCAGCATTTCCTGTACCGTCTTCATGGAACTGTAAATCCAGGTTCTTTGCTTCCTGCATGGAAGTGGGGAGATGTCCACAAGGCTGCCCACACTGTCCGTGCCCTGCCTCCTTTAGGGCTTTGGAAGGAGAGGTAACCCGCTCATTCCCATGGAGGCACCTGGCAGAGTTTCTGTCCTGAGCTGAACCTGGTTCTTCAGATCAGAAACAAGCTTTCCTGTTGGCGCCGGACCTGGTTCTTCAGTTCCCAACCAAGCTTTCCCGTTGGCGCCACTAGCTTCCAATGTGTGTCCCTTATTAGCCTGAGTCAGCAACATTCATTGCTTTCAAGAACTCTAACTGATATTCTTGTACTGTGCGTCATCATCTCTGGTTTTATAGATTTATTTAGGCTTTTTGTAGTCCTCTCTGAAGTTCCCTTTTCAACTCTTTCTGGTCACACTGGCAGGTCTACGGCTGCATGATCTTCTCAGATTTTGGTCGGTACATCCTGCTTCCTGCCAGGACCCCGCTGTTCTGGGGTGGATCTGGGCTTCAGGCCAGGAGACAGAATTCTCCACTCTGACACCATGCACATACCCAGATGTCCTCCCTCTACCCCCACCCCATACACTTCCTCTCTCCTCCATTCTCTTGCAAAGGCCTGGACTTGAAGTGAAACTAGGAATGAAAACACCACCTGTAGTATCAGGCCCTTCAATTTCTTCCCAGAACTTCAAAGTAAATAGAAATACATTGGATTTAGATTCAGAGAGTCACAATCAGACTTGGAAGAAAACGAAGAATTCAGCACAGAATTTTATTGAAGTCCCATCTTTGATCATTTGCTTGTGGCTGACTAGGATGCCACATCTAGGTAGAGTAGGGAAGGTGCTGGGAGTGATTAGCAATGTCTGCATGGATGTAGTAAGGGGAAGAATAGCATCTGAGTGAATTATTTACCACTCTTCCTGTTGTTGTTGAGTGCCTTCAAGTCGGTTCTGACCCATAGTGCCTTCAAGTCAGTTCCTACTCATAGTGACCCTGTACAGGGTTTCCGAGGGTGTAAATCTTTACGGGAGAAGAAAGTCTCATCATTCTCCCTCGGAACAGCTGGTAGTTTCGAACTGCTGACCTTAACGTTCGCAGCCCGATTCGTAATCACTATGCTACCAGAGCGCCTTACCATTCTTCCTAAAACCTCACTTTACAAATAAGGAAACTGAGTTTTATACATATCAAATGGCCTGAAGCTATATAGGAAGGAAGAGCCAATTTGGGAATAGAATCCAGGTTGTCAAACCATTGCTGTTCGGTGATAATGGCTTTTCTCTCACACTGGAATTCAATCTCCTATAAGATCATCAAAGTTCCCTTGCTAATTGCATGCCTGCCTGCCTCCCAGTGAAAGGTGCCAATTCTATCCTCAGCCACTTACCACAGGGCCTGGAAAGGATCCTATTGGTGCCTGTGAGAGGATGGGAATTTCACAGCCTGAGTTCTGCTGCTCTATGGGCAGAGGTTGTTACGGGACACAGGAAAGACACCTTGGGAACTTACCCATTAGTAGGGACTTTTTTGTGAAAATGCAATTGGAAACCGCTGCCCCCAATGGAACACATTCCATTTCCTTCCAAGTTTCCTTTACAAACAGCCTGGTGAACCTCCCCAAAATGCTAGAACTCATCACACTTGAGATGTGAGTTGGGTCCAAATCCCAACGTGGCATGACTCAGAGCTAGCTGTGCAGAGACTGAGACCAAATGTCTTCATCCTTCTGGGGAAAGTCAGCTCCTTATTTTAAAATGTTGCCTGGTGGATTGTCAAGGTTGAGTCCCTCATAAAAGCCAAATGCATGCACAGAATGATACATTCTCACACAAAGCACAGTTACTAGTGGTGCTAAGAACCAGGCAGAAGCAGACAGGGACTCTGGCTGCTCTCCAAATGCTCCACCAACCCTGGGAAAGGGGGCTTTTGTTCAGGGCTGAGGTTGCCAGAGTGGGGTTTCCCAATAAGAAGTACAGAACTGCTGCTTCTTATTGAGGGAGTTGGTAGGGATTGGGATCCATTCTCAGTGTCTGTCTTGGTATTGGGACAACATCCTGTTTTATTAAAAGCCTGTTGCTGGCAGGGAAAGCCGTCTGCCTGCTGTGTGGGCAGCGGCCCAGTATTGCATCTGGCAACTGCAAGCGAATGCTGTGAGCTGACATCAAACCAGGAGAGAACATGACTTGTTTTAGCTGATGAAGCAGTAGGATTTTTTGTTTTTAAGCTGTTCTCTTGCTGGTCTCACTGTGTACTTATTGTGTGTACAAACATGGATATGCCATTTTCTAGAAATACCTCCCGTCGCTCCAGGCATTCGCTTTAACCTCCCCCACCTCAACTCCCTTCACCAGCCCCTTGGTCCCACCCTCACCCCAAGGGCTCCTCATTGCCCAACCCCTTAGACAGACTCAGAGGAGCAGAAGGAGGCCCAGACTGTGGCCCCAGGTTATTTACAGAGTTGGGTGGGGGTGGGCAGAGAAAACCAAGGCTTGCTTTGTCTTCTAAGTCTCCAAACTACCAAATTCATCCATTACCTAAGAAGCCTTCATTTTTAGGTTTCCATAAATGAAAAAAAAAAAAAAAAAAAGGAGATTCACTTCAAAAGAAACTCAAGGAAATGCAATTTTCATTGTTGGTCAGTTTCTTATTCTTATTTTTATTTTATTTTTTAACATTGGGTCTAATGCAGTCATATTTTTATTACATTCTTTCTTTCTTCTTCCCTTGACTTATCAGTTAAGAAGGCAAATACTATTTTAAGAGATTAATATAATGTGCTCTCAACTCTGCTGATGTATTATCTGGCTTTGGGGAATCAGGACTTTTGTGTAAACGTTTTAAATTGCATTTTCTGCTAAGGTTGTAAATGACTTGTGGGAGTCTTCCCTTCATGTTGTAAATGAATGTCACTCAAACTGCTTCCACTTTTACAAGTTAAAAAGAAAGTTAATGTGCGTCAAAGAGATTTTTTTAAGTAAAAGTTGTTTCTTTTAAAAAAATATAAAGAAACAAAAATAAAAGCAGTTTTAATAGGCAGATTAGTTGTACATGTTTTCTCTGGACCTTTTTAAAATGTGGAATGAACAGGTCCCATGTCAAATATGTTGGTAAGTGCCATCAAGTCGGACTCAAAGCAACCTTGTATGGGGTTTCTGAGGAGCAACTGGTAAGTTTGAACTGCCAACCTTGTGGTTCAAACTGACCTTGCTGTCTAGTACTTATCCTGTTGTTGTTGTTAAGTGCCGTCGAGTCGGTTCCGACCCATAGCGACCCTGTACAGGGTTTCCGAGGGTGTAAATGTTTACGGGAGTAGAAAGCCTCATCTGTCTCCCGTGGAGCCGCTGGTAGTTTCGAACCGCTGACCTTAAGGTTCACAGCCCGATTCGTAACCACTACGCTACCAGAGCTCCTTAGTACTTATCCTACAGGGCCACATATATGTTGTTGTTGTTAAGTGCGGTCAAGTCAGTTCCGACCCATTGCGACCCTGAACAGGGTTTCCAAGGCTGTAAATCTTTACTGGAGCAGGAAGCCTCATCTATCTACCTCAGAGCAGCTGGCATTTTTGAACTGCTGACCTTGCAGTTCGTAGACTGACTCGTAACCACTACGCTAAGGGGCAGCTGGTAAGCGTGAGATGGAATGAGTCGAAACACCAACACCCACGTGTAAAGATTTAGTGAAGGTCAGAAGGAAAGACAGAGGTATTGCCGAGGGAAGGATTTTTATACTGGTCGAAGAGGAGGGAGGGGTTGACATTAATGGAGGTAGGTGATAGGTTGACTAGGGATGACGTGCATGTAGGGAGAGATGAAGTTCCGGTAGGGAGAGAAGTTCCGGTAAAGAAAGCGAAAGCATGGTAAGTAACCATTTTTTTATGCATGTGGCTCACGGATTCTATCATTCCAGCCCTTTGTTGTTATGGGTCCAGAGGCGGATGTCATTGCTTCTGGAGTTGCATCCTGCTGGAAGGGGGCAAAGAGGAGGGAACTATGTATCTGGTTGCTTGGCGGTGGTTGGTATCCGGCCATGAGTAAGTCGCCCCCGGTCTGGTTTCTGAAGGCCCTCAGGCATTCCTAAAGAAATTTTGAAGACAGTAAAATAGGCTGGGGCCAAAAAACAGTATCAGGAGGATTATAGTTAATGGCGCTAGGAAGGGGAGGAGCTAAGGCCACCAGGAGGACATGAGGTTCCAACCAGCTTGCTGTTTCTGATTGCCTAGTGCGAATTCTGTCCTTTAATTTTTTCACCTTGCTGAGGACTATGTCAGACCCATTGACAAAATAACAGCATTCCTCACCTAGGGTCTGGCATATCCCTTTCTCAGCTGTGAGGAGGTCTAAACAGCATCAGTTTAGTTAGTGAATTAACTTGATTTTGTAAAGCAAGGAGGGTGTCTGCTACCCTCTCCATGTCCCTGTTCAGGGCCTCTGATTTTGTAATAGATGTATGGATGTTCCTAATCATATGGGGATAAGATTCGGGTCGCAGGGATTAAATATGTGACCCCACACAGGTGTTGTGTGGATAGGCATTTGAAAATCTTTTCCATGTAAGAAAATATTCCTTTTGGCCCACATGTTGGGTGGCTTACCTTTGTCATGTCAGTACACCAGGAGTTTGGAAGGGAGAGGGAGGAAAGGTTAGTGATGTTGTGGTTATGAATGCAGGTGAGGTTGGTGGAATTTCTGAGGCCAATCTCTGTGAGGAGAGGTACTGTGTCCTGTATGGTGGTTGTATTAGGATATGATTTAGGGACTGGGTCGGCAGGAATGGCTGAGTACCCCAGGTCCCTATAGGGAAATAAACCCAGCATGAGGTTTTATTGAATATGGTTCCTATATTAGTGATTAGTGTGTGATGGGGTTGGCGGATGCTGTCAGGATCTAGCCATGTTCATGACCCTTTATATCCTGGGTCCAGCCATTGTATGAGGTTCTTTACAGCTTCTACACTGATCTATATCCTCGCTGCATCTGCCACCCCCACCCCCACCCCCCACCTGACATCCCTATTTGGGTTTGATACGTCCAGCAGACAGGCTTGTTGCACCACCTTTTGCAAGCTGTGGACTGGGAAGCCATGCAGTTAGAGAGTTTGGATAGGTACCATACTCTGATTCCTCAAAACTGCTTGGTGACAGGTGTGGGTCCCAGATAGCAAGCCGAGTGCATAAAGGTCAGGACACTGGAGCAGTCCATGGCTGTATGAGGGGTTGAATATGTTTTGTCATTTTGGTTAAGGCACAATCTGATCATCAAGGTTGATATAAAGAGTATGGAGAGCATGCTGAGATGATGATAAGTCCCACTATGAGGAGAAAGAGTAAGACAAAGATTATTCGAGAATGGCAAGGCCACTCAGGGTTAGACAGAGAAGAGGCCTATTACAAGGATAGTGCCCCGAAGGGGGCGAGGAAGGCCGGGTGCCAAGTTAACATGGAGGTATGTCTAAGGGAGTATGTGGAGGTAGGGCTAGCCAGCCGAGGAGAAAGACTGTCAGCAGAGAGATTTCATCTGGTGAGAAATCAGAGAGAGTGCCCTGGAGAACCAGAATAGGTCAGGAGTGTTAGCCTTTGGAAAGAACCGCTGGAGGTCCTGGCCCACCTGGTCAAGGAAGCAGGAAAATCAGCTGACTAGGCGGGAGTCATGCATTTATTCCTCTGGGATGCGGTTGGGTTTGAGCTTGGTCAATCCTGTGAAAGAGGTAGAGGGGGTTGTCTGGTTTAATATCCGATTTGGGAGGGGGTGAAACTGTGTGTGCCAGTTTTATGCATGACATATGGAACCAGGAAGCTCTGCCAGCTAATTTGGCTGCTGTGGAGGTGGTAAAACCTCAAGGGGTCCTTCCCATTTCGGTTGCAGTGGTCTTGGTTTGAAGGTTTTCAGGTATACCTGGTTGCCAGGTTGCACCCGTAAGTGTTGTTGTTCCGTTGGGTGGGGTTTGGGTAGAAATTGGTCTGCGTGGTTCGCAACAAATGACGGACCATACTTAGGGTTGGGATATAGTCAGCATGTGGGGGTGAGGTGGTTGGGAGGTTTTCCAGAAGAAATGGTCTTCCACACATTAGTTCAAATGGACTTAAGGTGGGTTTTCAGGGGGCTGCCCTTAGTCTTGTTAGTGCTATGGGAAGTAATTCTGTCCATGGCATGTGTAACTCTAATGAAAGCTTGGTTAATGCTGTTTTCATTAGGCCATTTGCCCTTTCCACCTTGCCAGATGACTGAGGTCTGTATGGGATGTGGAGTTTCCAGGTCATGTTGAGGGCTTGGGCAGTGAGTTGGGTGATCCGGGAGATGGAGGCAGGACCATTGTGCAATTGTATAGATTGTGGGAGGCTGAAGCGCGGAATAATTGCAGTTAAAAGAGTATGTGTAACTGCTGCAGCACCCTCCAAGGTGGTAGGAAAGGCCTCGATCCATCCTGAGAAGGTATCTACCATGGTTAGGAGGTACTTGTGTTTTTTGTGAGGGGGCGTGTGTGTGAAGTCAATTCGCCAGTTTTCTCCTGGTAGACAGTCACAGGCCTGATGGGCGGGAAATTATTTGGGGTGCAGTGCTCCCTGTGGGGATGTCACTGAGCAAGTGGGGCAGGTTTGAATTATTTGTTGGAGTAGTGAGGGCATTTTGGGACAGTAAAACATGGGTCGTAGGAGGTGGAGTAGGGGTTCATGCCCTATGTGAAGGATATTGTGTACATCCGTGAGGATGTGTGTGGTCTGTGACCTGGGGAGAATGTACAGTCCCTGGAGCAGAAGCAAGTCCTCAGAGAGTGTGGCTCCCTGTTGAAGCCATTCTTGTGTTTCAAGGGGGTTATAGAGGGGTGTTATAGGGGGAACAGCAAGCATTTGTGTGGATAGAGGTGGGAGCATGGCTGCTCATTTTGCTTAGTGGGTCGGCCTTATTGTTTCTCTGTGAGATGGGTCATTGGTGGATTGATGACTCCTACAGTGTATGACTCTTGCTAGTGTTGGGAGTTTTGCTGCTTGAAGTCGTTGTAAGACTAGGGGACCATTGTTTATAGGGGAGCCTTTTGGGAGGGTGTGTTAAAAGGAAGAGACATGGATTCAATTACCCTATCTGAAGATACAATAGTATAGCCAGCCTGGCATTGCTCTGTAGGTGAGGTTATGGAACTGCCATCAATGAACCATATATGATCCGGGTGGAACAGCTGGGTGGAGGAGTTGTGGGCTAGAGTAGGGAGATGATATAGAGTTTCCATACAGGAGAGAGAGAGGCAGGATTGGGGGTGGGGGGCAAGATTCTAATTTAAAGTTGGGAATTTCAGTGAAAATCATATGGAATAATTGAAGGTATAAAGGGGAGAAGTTTGAGTCTGCTTTGTGGGTGAGTAGATGTTGGAGGTGGTGTGGAGACCTAATAGAAGTAGGTCATCCACATACTGAAGGGGAGGGTACTGGGTAAGAGATTGAGGTTAGAGAGGTCTTTAGCCAGTGCTTAGAATCTGAAGCCGCATACAGCAAGAACAAGCCAGGCGGTGAGGGAGGCGTGGCAGTTTTAATACGGTATAATATAATGGCGGATTTGAACTTGACTAGAATGTCTCATCCTAGGATTGGTGTAGGACACTTGGGTAGGACTAGAAAGGCGCGTGTGAATGGGGTATCATGAAGTGAGCACGCTAGGGGTTCTGTGATGGCAGGCTGAGTAGGTACTCCATCAACCCCAACTATTAATGTAGGGGTAATGTGTGTCTGCCCTGAGTATTCTCGTAGAGCTGAGTAAGTGGCCCCAGTGTCTAAAAGAAACTTACCTGAAACCTGAACTATTACCCTGGGTTCACTGTGAGTTATTTCCATGGGGGCCTGTGATCCTGGGCAACTTCAGTCCTCTGTGGCCAGTCCTAGAAGCTCTGGTAGAGCAAACCCCTTCGCTTGGTGAGATTGGGGGACTATTGATCCCTTCCATCTCTGGAGAAAGGCTCAATCAACCTGCCAGTGTCTCTCCTATTTGCTAGCAGGGCATGGGCCAGGGGGAATATGAGGGCTAGGGCAGATTTTTGCCCAATGACCCTCTCAATTACACTTGAAGGGCCTGGGGGGGAGCCCCAGAAGGTATTCTACCCCTTCTTTGGTCTGGAACCCTGTAGAGCATTGGCCAGTAAAGGTATTACACCTTGTCTATGTCCGGGGTCAACAGAGATGAAATGAGTGTTCATAACTGTTATGCCTACTGGGGATGTTAGATATAGTTTGGTGTGTTTTTGTAGGACCTCTGTTAGACATGATAGAAATTGGGCCAGATTTTCGTCTGAATTTTGGGTGATATTTCTAATCTTGTTGTAGTTGACTGCTTTATGAGCCGTTCTCTTTAAGCCTTCCACAAGGCAAAGAATCATATGATCTCTAAGTCCACAGTTGGTGTGGCCTGGTTGATCCCAAGAGGGATCTTCTTGGGGGAACTGTCCGAGCTCCCACTGGCTTCTCGTTGCTCATAGCATGCACCTCGTCAGAACTGAGAGTGATGTAGAGGTCATGTCAGGTGAGGTAATAGGATTGAGTGAGGTATTTGAATTCTTTTGATGTAGGTGTCTAGTTCAGAGGAGAAATTTCCTAGCCTCTTTTCAATTTGTGAGAGGTCAGATAGGGAAAAGGGAACATGGACACGGACAGTGCCCTCTGCCCCAGCTACCTCGTGTAATAGCATCAGGTGTGCAGGCAGTGGCGGGTATTAGGATCGATGAGAGTGGTCTCAGGACTGAGTATGTGGTGGAGAGGGAAGGTGCGTGCTGAGGAGTAGGTAAGGCCAGATGGTGGAGAAGGAGAGCGGGAAGAGATGGTAGGCAGAGTGGCGGAGGAGGAATGGTTGTATCGGGGGGGGAGGGTGCAAGTGGGGGATGGACATGGTCTGATGAGTTAAAAGAGGAAAGTCTGGGAGGGGTCTTGGGTCTTGGGTGGGAAGTGGTTTCTCATGGGCGAGAAGGATTTGAGAAGGCAAGCAAGTCAGATAGAGAGAAGGATGAGAACAGAGAGAAAAGAAAGCCTGTACTTAGGGAACCTCAGGCCATTTGCTGCTGCACTGACAGAAGCTGTCAAGGTCCTGAAGGATGTTGAAATTGAAGGTGCCATTCTCTGGCTTTTAGGAACCATTTTCTTGATTACAGAAAGAGTAAGCATCGTGACTTGATATCAGGTTGTAGCCCTAACGCCTTAAGATTGCTCAGGAGACAACCCAAGGGTGTGGAGTGAGGCGATTTAGATGGTGAGCTTCCCATGATAATTGTGGGCCAGAGATTTAGGGTGAGGATCAGGAAGCCACTGAGGAGAAGGGCAAAGAGAGGAGCGTCCTTGTCTCTCTTGCCAGACCCCTGAGAGAAGAGAAAGGAATTGAGCTGACGGGGTGTCCCCCGAGAGCAGCAATCCTGGGCCACGGGCGAGAAGACTCCATCTGGCCTAGTGCTAGGACTTAGACTTGACAGCACAGAGGACCTGAGAGAGGGAGGCATGCCCAAACACTCACCCTGAGATTGTTGACCGGTGTGTGGCTGTAAAAGTCAGCAATAGCAATGAATGAGGGCCCCTGGGTGGGTGTTCGGTCAGCAGGTTCAGGAGGGACAGCCGGGAAAGCAGATCAACCCGAGAGCTGGGGATCGTCGTGGCTCCCAGCAAAGTCCCTGCTGGGTTTCAGTACCATAAATGTGAGATGGAATGAGCCGGAACACAAATACCCAGATCTAAGGCTTTATTGAAGGTCAGAAGGAAAGACAGAGATATTGCCAGGGGAAGGATTTTTATACTGGTTGAAGAGAAGGGAGGGGTTGAGATTAGTGGAGGTAGGTGATAGGTTGACTAAGGATGACGTGCCAGTAGGGAGAGCAAAAAAAAACTGTTAAGCAGCCATTTTATTATGCATGTGGCTGAGTGAGTCTATCAGTAAGTTTGAACTGCTGACCTGTGGTTCAAACTGACCTTGCTATCCAGTATTTATCCTACAGCACCACATATATAGCAGGCTAATGTATTGGCTTTTAAAAACAAAACAACAAACTCTAAACTGAAACAAAAAACTTTGCATTCAGTGCCAGAATACAATAATATGAGTTGCAAAAACTTTTTTAAAAGAGAGTCAGCAGAGATAAAGAGATTTTAAGGGAAAAAAAGCCTAGCTTATAAAATGTACAGCCATGCATGGCTTAATGCCCACAGCATGTTCTGTGAAATATGACTATATGGGGTTTGGACATTAAGAAAACACACCGTATCATAGAAGGGTCTTGCTTTGTTTTTTTTAAAGCATCTCATACAAGCTTCCTGCCTTAGCTGTTGTTGTTAAGTGTGGTTCTGATTCGTGGCGACCCTAAGTATGACAGAATGAAACACTGCCTGGGCCTGCACTAAACTCACAATTGTTAAACTTGAGCCCATGGCTGCCGTCACTGTGCTGATCCATTTCTTTGGGAGTCTTTCTCTTTTTCACTGACCTTTCATTTTACCAAGTATGATGTGCTTCTCGAGGAACTGGCCCCTCCTGGTAACATGTCCGAAGTGTGAGAGACTCAGTGATCGTCAATTTTTAAAGGTTCTACTTTCTGACACATAGACTTCTGGTGTGGCACTGTAGGATAAGCACTGAACTGCAAACCACAGATCAGAGGTTCAAACCTATCAGCTACTCCCCAGAAATTTTATACAGAGTCACTATTGTGAGATGGAATGACCAGAACACAAACACCCATGTGTAAGGCTTTATTGGAGGTCGGAAGGAAAGAGAGGTATTGCTGGGTGGCGGGTGGGGGTGGGGGTAGGGAAGGGATTGATTTTTATACTGGTTGAAGAGAAGAAGGGTGGGGTTGAGATTAATGGAGGTAGGTGATAGGTTGACTAGGGATGACCTGCCTGTAGGGAGAGAGGAAGTTCCAGTAGGGAGAACGAAAACATGGTAAGCAGCCATGTTATTATGCATGTAACTGAGGGATTCTATCATTCCAGCCTTTTGTTGTTATGGATAAAGGGGCAGAGGTCATATCTTCTGGAGCTGCTTCCTGCTGGAATGGGGTGAAGGGGAGGGAACAATGTATCTAGCTGGCTGGTCCTGTTGCTTGACAGTGATTGATATCCGGCCATGAGGAATTCACCCACCGTCAGGTTTGTAAAAGCCCTGGTATCAGGATGTTTATAGTTAATGGCGCTAGGAAGGGGAGGAGCTAAGGCCACCAGGAGGACATGAGGGTCCAACCAGTTTGCTGTTTCTGATTGCCTAGTGTGAATTCTGTCCTTTAAGTCAGACCCATTGACAAAATAACAGCATTCCTCACCTAGGGTCTGGCATATTGCTTTCTCAGCTGTGAGGAGGTCTAAACTGCATCAGTTTTGGAGTACTACTTCAGCTTAGTGAGTTAACTTGATTTTGTAAAGCAAGGAGGGTGTCTGCTACCCTCTCTACGCCCCTGTTCAGGGCCTCTGATAATTTTCTTGTAACAGATGTATGGTTGTTCCTAATCAGATGGGGTTAAGATTCAGGCCGCAGGGATTAAATATGTGACCCCACACAGCTGTTGTGTGGATAGGCATTTGAAAATCTTTTCCATGTAAGAAAATATTCCTTTTGGCCCACATGTTGGGTGGCTTACCTTTGTTATGTCAGTGCACCAGGAGTTTGGAAGGGAGAGGGAGGAAAGGTTAGTGATGTTGTGGTTATGAATGCAGGTCAGGTTGGTGGAATTACTGAGGCCAGTCTCTGTGAGGAGAGGTCTTGTGTCCTGTATGGCGGTTGTATTAGAATATAATTTAGGGACTGGGTTTCCAGGAATGACTGAATAACCCAGGTCCCTATAGGGAAATAAACCCAGTATGAGGTTTTATTGAATATGGTTCCTATATCAGTGATTAGCGTGTGATGGGGTTGGCGGAGGCTGTCGGGATCTAGCCATGTTCATAACCCTTTATATTCTGGGTCCAGCCATTATATGAGGTTCTTTGCGGCTTCTACACTGATCTTTTTTCCTCGCTGCATCTGCCAGCTCCCCAACCCCTATTTGACATCTGTGTTTGGGTTTGACATGCCCAGCAGACAGGCTTGTTGCACCACCTTTTGCAAGCTGTGGATTGGGAAGCCATGCAGTTAGAGAATTTGGATAGGTACCAAATTTCTGATTCCGCAAAACTTCTTGGTGACAGGTGTTTGTCCCAGATAGCAAGCAGAGTGCATGAAGGTCAGGACAGTGGAGTAGTCCGTGGCTATATGAGGGGTTGAGCATGTTTTGCCATTTTGGCTAAGGCACAAGCTGATCATCAAGGTTGAGATAAAGAGTACGGAGAGCATACTGAGATGATGATAAATCCCACTATGAGGAGAAAGAGTAAGACAAAGATTATTCGAGAATGGGGAGTCCACTCGGGGTGAGACAGTGAAGAGGCCTACTGCAAGGACGATGTAATGCCCCAAAGAAGGCGTGGAAGGCCCAGTGGCAAGTTAACATGGAGGTGTGTCTAAGGGGGTATGTGGAGGTAGAGCTAGCCAGCCGAGGAGAAAGACTATCAGCAGAGAGATTTCATCTGGTGCGAAATCAGAGAGTGTGCCCTGGAGAACCAGAATAGGTCAGGAGTGTTAGCCTTTGGAAAGAACCACTGGAGGTCCTGGCCCACCTGGTAGAGGAAGCAGGAAAATCAGTTGACTAGGTGGGAGTCATGCATGTATTCCTCTGAGATGCGGGTGGGTTTGAGCTTGGTCAATTGTGTGAAAGAGGTAGAGGGGGATGTCTGGTTTAACATCTGATTTGGGAGTGGATGAAACTGTGTGTGCCAGTTTTATGCGTGACATATAGAACCAGGAAGCTCTGCCAGCTAATTTGGCTGCTGTGGAGGTGGTAAGACCTCAGGGGTCCTTCCCATTTGGGTTGCAAAGGGCTTGGGTTGACGGTTTTCAGGTATACCTAGTCACCAGGTTGGACCCGGAAGTGTTGTTGTTCCGTTGAGTGGGGTTTGGGTAGAAATTGGTCTGCGTGGTTCGCAACAAATGACGGACCATACTTAGGTTGGGATATAGTCAGCATGTGGGGGTGAGGTGGTTGGGAGGTTTTCCAGGAGAAATGGTCTTCCGCACATTAGTTCAAATGGACTTAAGAAGGTGGGTTTTTGGGGGCTAACCTTCGTCTTGTTAGTGCTATGGGAAGTAATTCTGTCCATGGCATGTGTAACTTTAATGAAAGCTTGGTTAATTGTGTTTTGCCCTTTCCACCTTGCCAGATGATTGAGGTCTGTATGGGATGTGGAGTTTCCAGGTCATGTTGAGTGCTTGGGCAGTGAGTTGGGTGGGTGATCCAGGAGATGAAGGCAGGACCATTGTCCGATTGTATAGAGTGTGGGAGGCTGAAGTGTGGGATTATTTCAGTTAAAAGAGCATGTGTAACTGCTGTGGCACCCTCCGAGATACTAGGAGAGGCCTTGATCCATCCTGAGAAGGTATCTACCATGGTTAGGAGGTACTTGTGTTTTTTGTGAGGGGGCGTGTGTGTGAAGTCAATTCACCAGTTTTCTCCTGGTAGACAGCACCAGGCCTGATGGGTGGGAAATGATTTGGGGTGCAGTGCTCCCTGTGGGGATATCACTGAGCAAGTGAGGGCATTTTGGGACAATAAAATATGGGTCACAGGAGGCGGAGTAGGGGTTCATGCCCTATGTGAAGGATATTGTGTATATCCGTGAGGATGTGTGTGGTCTGTGACCTGGAGAGAATGTACAGTCCCTTGAGAAGAAGCCAGTCCCCAGTGAGTGTGGCTCCTTGTTGAAGCCATTCTTGTGTTTCAAGGTTATAGAGGGGTGTTAAGGGGGAACAGCAAGCATTTGTGTGGATGGAGGTGGGAGCATGGCTGCTCATTTTGCTTCACGGTCAGCCTTATTGTTTCCCTGTGAGATGGAGTCATTGGTGAATTGATGACTTCTACAGTGTATGACTCCTGCTTGTGTTGGGAGTTTTGCTTCTTGAAGTAGTTGTAAGACTAGGGACCAATGTGTATAGGGGAGCCTTTTGGGAGGTTGTGTTAAAGGGAAGAGACATGGATTCAATTACCCTATCTGAAGATACAATGGTATAGCCGGCTTGGGGTAGAGGAGGGAGATGATCTAGAGCCTCCAGAAGGGGAGTAAGATTCTAACTTAAAAGGTGGGATTTTCAATGAAAACCATATGCAATAATTAAAGGCATGAAAGGGAGAGGTTTGAGACTGCTTTGTGGGTGAGTAGATGTTGGAGGTGGTGTGGAGACCTCATAGAAGTAGGTCATCCACATATTGAAGGAGGGTACTGGGTGAGAGATTGAAGTTAGAGAGGTCTTTAGCCAGTGGTTGGAATCTGAAGCCGCATACAGCAAGACCAAGCCAGGTGGTAAGGTAGGCGTGGCAGTTTTAATAAGGTATAATATGAGGGCAGATTTGAACTTGGCTAGAATGTCTCCTCCTAGGATGGTGTAGGACACTTGGGTAGGACTAGAAAGGCGCGTGTGAATGGGGTATCATGAAGTGAGCATGCTAGGTGTTCTGTGATGATGGGCTGAGTAGGGACTCCGTGAACCCCAACTATTAATGTAGGGGTAGGGTGTGTCTGCCCTGAGTATTCCCGTAGAGCTAAGTGGCCCCGGTGTCTAAAAGAAAAGAGATTGGCTTACCTGAAACCTGGAACGTTACCCTGGCTTCACTGTGAGTTATTTCCGTGGAGGCCGGTGATCCTGGGCTCCTTCAGTTCTCTGTGGCCAGTCCTAGAAGTTCTGGTAGAGCAAACCTCTTTGCTTGGTGGGTCTGGGGGTGCTATTGATCCCTTTCCTGTCTGGAGAAAGGCTCAATCAACCTTCCAGTGGCCCTCCTGTTTACAAGCAGGGCATGGGCCAGAGGGAGGGCGAAGGCTAGGGCAATTTTTTTCCCAATGACCCTCTCCGTTACACTCGAAGTAGGGCCGGGGAGGTTCCCCGGAAGGTATTCTACGCCTTCTTTGGTCTGGAACCCTGTAGAACATTGGCCAGTAACAGGTATTTCGCCTTGTCTGTGTCCAGGGCCAATAGAGATGAAATGAGTGTTCATAACTGTTATGCCTACTGGGGATGTTGGATGTAGTTTGGTGTGTTTTTGTAGGACCGCTGTTAGACATGATAGAAATTGGGCCAGATTTTCGTCTGAATTTTGGGTGATATTTCTAATCTTGTTGTAGTTGACTGCTTTATGAGCCGTTCTCTTTAAGCCTTCCACAAGGCAAAGATCTCTAAGTCCACAGTTGGTGTGGCCTGGTTGATCCCAAGAGGGATCTTCTTGGGGGAACTGTCCGAACTCCCACTGGCTTCTCGTTGCTCATAGCATGCACCTCGTCAGAACTGAGAGTGATGTAGAGGTCATGTCAGGTGAGGTAACAGGATTGAGTGAGGTATCTGAATTCTTTTGATGTAGGTGTCTGAATCGGAGGAGAAATTACCTAGCCTCTTTTCGATTTGTGAGGGGTCAGATAGGGAAAAGGGAACATGGACACGGACAGTGCCCTCTGCCCCAGTTACCTCGTGTAATAGCATCAGGTATGCAGGTAGTGGCGGGTATTGGGGTCGATGAGAGGCGGGGAGCAAATGGGGGATGGACATGGTCTGATGAGTTAAAAGAGGAAATGTCTGGGAGGGATCTTGGGTCTTGGGTGGGTAGTTGTTTGTCATGGGCGAGAAGGATTTGAGAAGGGGAGCAAGTCAGAGAGAAGGACCAGAACGGAGAGAGAGGAAAGCCTGTATGTAGGGGACCTCAGACCATTTGCTGCTGTGCTGACAGAAGCTATCAAGGTCCTGAAGGATGTTGAAATTGAAGGTGCCATTCTCTGGCTATTAGGAACCATTTTCTTGATTGCAGAAAGATTAAGTGCCGTGACTTGATATCAGGTTGTAGCCCTAACGCCTTAAGATTGCTCAGGAGACAACCCAAGGGTGTGGAGTGAGGCGATTTAGACAGTGAGCTTCCCATGATAATTGTGGGCCAGAGAGTTAGGGTGAGGATCAGGAAGCCACCAAGGAGAAGGGCAAAGAGAGGAGCGTCCTTGTCTCTCTTGCCAGACCCCTGAGAGAAGAGAAAGGAATTGAGCTGACGGGGCGTCCCCCGAGAGCAGCAGTCCTGGGCCACGGGCTGGGAAGACTCCATCTGGCCTAGTGCTAGGACTTAGACTTGACAGCACAGAGGACCTGAGAGAGGGAGACATGCCCAAACACTCACCCTGAGATTGTTGACCGGTGTGTGGCTGTAAAAGTCAGCAATGGATGAGGGCCCCTGGGTAGGTGTTTGGTCAGCAGGTTCATGAGGGACAGCCAGGAAGCAGATCAACCTGAGAGCTGGGAATCGTCGAGGGTCCCAGAAAAGTCTCTCCCAGTTTTTGGCACCATAAATGTGAGATAGAATGGGCTGGAACACAAACACCCACGTGTAAGGCTTTATTGGAGGTTGGTAGGAAAGAGACAGAGGTATTGGGGTGGGGTGGGGGGGGAGGATTTTTATACTGGTCAAAGAGGAGGGATGGGTTGAGATTAGTGAAGGTAGGTGATAGGTAGGGAGAGAGGAAGTTCCTGTAGGGAGAGCGAAAACATGGTAAGCAGCCATTTTATTATGCATGTGGCTGAGGGATTCTATCAACTATGAGTTGGAAGTGACTTGAAGGCATCATCTGCCACATTGTATAAATCAGTGTAAGCCTAAAATTATGCAAGCTCATAATGTTTGCTATATTTTAAATATTACATAAATTCATTTTACAGAGTTTGCAAAATCTTAGGAAGAAAAAATAATATAAAGCATGCCAAGTCTAATTTACTTTTTCCTAATTTGTGTTTTTAAGGTAAAAGAAGGATATTAAACAAATTGGATTTCCCCCCTACTCTCTAGATACTTAAGAGAAACCAGAAGATTACTTCTTTATGGTGAGGGAAAGGATATAAAAGTTTCCTGTTTGTGTTTTTTTTTTAAAGAATGGGTAGGGTTCTATCAGTTGGCACAGTGTGTTCTACAAATTGTTTCTCTGTTGGTAAATTTAAAACATGAATTCCAGTTTTTATTAGAGTACCTTCCCATGAGTCACTAGGTGAAAAGTCCATTCTATTGGTGCCAAGCAATTGTCCAATAAGAGAAACAAGTAGAATTCAGATCTAGAGTCTTAACTAGAGCCGTTAAATGTTTAATTAAGAAAACTCCAGTACTTACATGGCATTCTCCTTGTAAATAAATGTCGTTATAGGCTTTCATTGCTAGAAAATCTCTTCATTCAAAAAACTGGATGAAGAATGGGAAAAGCTCAAGGTAAATATAGTTTTCTGTGTTACAACCAAGTATTTACATTACTAATCAACTTTTGGTCTGGAGCATAAGTGATAACTTGCCTAGGTTTCCAAAAGGAATCCAATATTCTGTTGACTAATATTATGTCAACTCAAAGAAATGTGATTATTGAATAATGCAGTTGATCCCTCCCAGGAAGGCATAGGGCTATGATCAAAAGAAGCACCAATGTTAGTATTTTTTTTTTTTTTACTTTCTGGAAAGTCAGGAAAGAAAACATGTCTGAACAAAATTATTTTAAACTAGGTTGTCCTGGCTTCCAGTTCTGGAACAAAATGGCATAAACTCACTTTTTCCTGTATCCTTCTAAACTCCCTGGAAACTATTCAACATGTACCGATAAAAAAAACTCTGAAGGCTGGAAGGAAAAAGGTGGGCTGGCTGGAAACCTTAAGACTAAGAAACAGCAAAGTACTGAACTCTTTGCTTATCTTTTAATCTTCTGTAAATACTAGACTGGACCCTAGGGGCCCACAGCCTGGAATCACCAACAAAACGAAAACCAAATCCACTGCCGTTGAATTGATTCCAACTCACAGTGAACTTATAGGACAGGGCTGAACAGCCCAGTAGGAATTCTGAGGCTGTAAAGTTTGCAGACTGTCTCAGCTTTCTCCCATGTAGCAGATGATGAGTTTGAACCACTAACCTTTTGTTCAGCAGCCAATGATTAACTAACTCACTGTACCACAAGGGCTCAATTGTTGTTGTTGTTGTTAAGTGCCATCGAGTTGGTTCCAAATCATAGGGACCCTGCATAGATTTTTCTGAGGAGAGGCTGGTGAGTTTGAACTGCTGACTTTGTGGTTCAAATGGACCTCACAGTCAAGTGCTTATCCTACAGCACCACACCAAGACTCAGACAAAAATCGACAAACAAAAGCAAGTCCATCCTATTCACACTGACCAACAGAGAGCCCAGCCTCTACTTCATCCCCAGGGTTTTTGGCAAGTAATCTGATCTTTTAGGGGCAGCAGAAGCAATGCCTTAGCCAGTCTTAACCCCTGCTCCACAGCTGGGACAGCAACAGTGAGGCCTGGTCTCTCCCTGGTCACCACGCATAGAAGGTCACTCAGTGGCAGCACTTGGCCTAGGGAAGTGCCTTCTGCCCCTACAGAAAGCACCAACATGGATTCAGCAGGACCTAAACAACACCAGAAGCAAGGGCTCAGAAAACGAAATTTATGCTAAGTCCAAACAACCTGACTACCTGCTGAAATAAAAGATTTCAATAGGATCAAGAGTCTCCTAACATAATAATCAAAATGTCCAGGAATCAACAGAAAATCATTCATCATACCAAGAACCAGGTAAACCATAATTGGAATGAGGAAAGATAAATTGATGCCAACCCTGAGATAAAACGGATTTGGGAATTATCTGTTGAGGATTTCAAAGCAACTGTCATAAAAATGCTTCAATGATCAATTACTAATTTCCTTAAAACAAATGGAAAAGAGGACATTTCAGTCAAAAGCGTTCCAGTTATTAAAAAAAAAAAAAAAAAGTCAAATGGAAATGATAGACATGAAAGAGACAGTTGAGATGAAAATCTTAGTAGTAGAATGAATATAGAGAGTAGAATCGGTTAACTTGAAGCTGTTGTTAGCTGCCTTCAAGTCAACCCTGATTCATGGTGACCCTACACACACTATGCCCATGATCAGTTGTGAATCAGACCGATGCTCTACTTCTGAAAGTCAGTCAGTGAAAACATCAGTCCTGCCTTCTCTGTCCATCTTGTTCCTGAAGCAGCCCTGAAGTCTGTGCAGCGTCATAGCAACATACAGACCTCCACTAATGGCAGTTCGTGAAGTGCACTGGGGAAGAAACCAAACCATGTCTCCCACAGGAAAGGCAGGAGCTCCACCACTGAACCAGCACTTCCCCTGAACACGAAGACAGATTATTATCATTTATTCAATCTGAACAAACACAAAATAAATCTTCCAAAAACAAATTAACAGAACCTCAGCGATCTGTGGGACTGCAAAAGTATCCAAGGAAATAATGGCTAGAATCTTCCAAATGTGACCAAAGAGAGAAGCCTACAGATTCTAGAAGCTCAGTTAGCACTAAAGAGGATAAGCCCAAAGGATTCTACTCCAAGACACATCAGAATCAAAACTGGAGAACTGAAGACAAAGGAAAAATCTTCAATAAAGCTAGAGGAAAATGATGCATTGCCTATCAAGGAACACCAACTAGAAAGACAGTGAATTTCTCATCTGAAACCTTGGAAGCCAGAAGGAAGGAGCACAATACTTTTTCAAGTGCTGAAGGAAGAGAACTGTCAGCCCCAAATCCAATACTCAGTGAGAAAGCTAAAAGGAGAAATACACAAATCCATAATTATGGTTGGGGACTTCAGAACCCTTCTCACAGCTGTTCATCTGACTACTAGAGAGAGGAAATCAGCAGAAATGTAGAAGAGCTCAACATCATCAACCAACAGGATTGAATTGACCTTTATAGAATACTCTGCCCAACAACAGCAGAATACATATTCTTTTAAAGGGCCAGGCTAGTCACAAGCTAGTCTACTTCCTAGCTCATGATACAAACCTTAGAAATAGAAAGGAATTAAAATCATACAGAATATGTTGCCTGACCACAATAGAATCAGACTGCAAATAAAAACAAAAGGCAGTAGAAATCAAAAGAGCCCCAAGAAAATCTCTAAACACCTGGAAACTAAACAACAAACTTCCAAAGAAGAAGTCTCGAATGAAATAATAAAAGACATACAACTGAATGAGTATGAAAACACACATACCAAAACTTGTGAGGTGAAGTTAAAGTAACATTGAGGGAGAAATTTATGGCACTAAATGCTTATAGTAGGAGAGATGAAAGATCTCAAATTACTAATTTAAAAGTTTTTGTCTAGAGAATTTATGAAAAGAAGCTGAAAATAAACCCAAAGTGAACAGAAGGAAAGAAATAATAAAGAGCAGAAACCAATAAAATTGTAAACAATAGAAACAAATAAAACCAAAAGGTGGCTCTTTAAAAATCAGCAAAACTTAATTGATAACCTCTAACAAGATTGGTGTGGTGCTGTAGGATAAGCACCGGGTTGCTAACTGCTAAGTTGGTGATTCAAAACCACCATCTATCTGCTCCTCAGAAACCCTATGCGAGTGACTAGGAGTCAGAACACCTACAACAAGATTAATAAAGACATAAAGAAGATACAAATCACCAATATCAGAAATGAATCCAGGAGAGCACAACAGATTCAGTAACCACTGAAAACATAAAACTATGAACAAATTTTAAGCTCCTAAATCAATAGTTTAGAAGCTCTCCACAAAACCATAAACTTCCAAAACACAGGCAAGATAAACTAGAAAACCTGAATAGTCATATAACTTGTTAATGAACTTTAATTTGTACTTAAAAGGCTACCAAAAACCAAATCTATAGGCTCAGATGTTTTCACTGGAGAATATTATAAACCTTCAAGGGAAAATTAATGCCAATTCTATACACTATCTTCCAACAAATAGAAGAGTAGAGGCCACTTCCAATGACAACATACACACAAAAAGGAATGCTGAAGAACAGTATCTCTCAGAAACTTAAACTTAGACGTGACAATCAAACAAATTTAGCAAGTCAAGCCCAACAAACATAAAAAGAATAAGACATCCTGACCAAGTAGCATTTTTTCTAGGTATGTCCTAGTGTGGCACTGGACCACAGGGTCAATTTGAATTGCAAGGTCAGCAGTCCATATCTATCTGCCTCTGCTCAGAAACCTTATACACCGTCGCTAGGAGCCAGAATGGTACTAATCATCAGCAACAACACGCAAGTCTCTTGAGTTCTCTAAGCATAATTAAACCACCAACAAAAATGTATTGAGTACTTTCCACTGCCAACACCATGAGAATTTTCATCTTCAACCTTACACTGAATCCACATAACCATGACTAACATTATTATTAATCCTATTGGTGAAGTTCAGAGAAACAATTTGCCAAAAGATACAACTACTAATCAATAGATTTCGATTCCCAGGACCTGGCCTCATAACTGTTCTCATACTTACCTGAGGCAGGAATAGCTTGGCTCCAGGACTCACTTCCACTGGCCAGGTGGGTACAATCTGGAATGGGAGAGTAGGGGAGTTAGTGTTAGGGGACACCAAGAGTCATCATGGGCCTCATTGTCATTGCCTCCCAACTAATGAACTGCCCACTAGGATATGCCAGGCAGGTTGTTAATCAGAGTAACACTCCAGTTCCTTAAAAGATCCAAACATTAGACATTGGGGCACTCCTTGCCTGAGTCTAAAATAACTCTACCACTTCTCATAAGGACGCAGGCTAAACTGAAGTCATATTTTCAGGTGCAGATAAAGTTAGACTCTAATTTGAAATAGAAGTAGAGTCAGAAGAGCTGGGGCACTTTCTCAGCTGGTGATTCCTAATAAGTCCTGCCCACTTTTGTTTTTATGTTGATAGAAAGGTTATGACTAAAAATCCTGCTTGTCTTGTTTTTCCTCTTCTCCACAGGTGTTCTCTTTGTGAATAATCTGTGTTTCTCTCTCTGGATGCTAATGTCTTGTCCAGGAGGAGCTCTGGCAGTTAAAGTGCTCAGCTGCTCATTGAAATGTTGGTGGTTCGAACCCATCAGTTGGTTCAGTGGGAGAGAGATGTAACAGTTCACTTCTGTAAAGCCTTGGAGAGCCGATGGGGCAATTCTACTCTCTCCTATAGGGTTGCTATGAGTCAGAATTGACTTGATGGCAGTGAGTTTTTTGTTTTGTTGTAAAGTACATTGCTCTGAGATATACTAGTGAAAGAAATTAACATAGGCAACTCTGCTTCTTTCTCCCTAACTCTGGACCCTTAAGTTTCTTTGAATATACCTACCCAGAGTACAACAAGGAAGCCAGATGACTTGATCCCATGGCATAGTTGATATGGTGGATACTCTATATGACCAAGTACTCTCGGGGAAGGTCTCTCCTCTGTGAGGGAGGGTAGGATAGAGTACCAGCATCTACCAATGCTTACAGCCTGTGATTTTATCATTTATTTTGAATAGTCTAGCAATACTTAAGTCAAAATCCATGAATTACATTAAAATAGACTTACTTGTTTATTCAATGAATTCTTTCACTTAAAATAATTGAGAAGACATCTGGTCCAGATGAAATAGTGTAGACCCATTACTCCATGTTCCATCAGCTAAGTAAAAATATAAACTCTGGAAATTATGCAAGAGCCAACCAAAAAGAATTATTAAGTATGGGAAAGGGAAAGGATCCTAGTTAAAGACCCCAGGACTGGGAGAACCACACAGCAGTGGTGTCATGAAGTGGGAAAATGTATTTGCAAATTACAAACATGATAAAGGAATTGTGTCTAGAATATATAAAGAATTCCTAAAAATCATTGATAACCCAATAGAAAAATGGGCAAAAGACTTAAAACAGGCACACAACAAAAGATGGCTTTCCAGTTCACTAATAAACATCATGAACAGGAAAGTGCAAACTGAAATCACAAAGAGGTCCCACTGCACACACACATAGAAGGTGGCCACAAATAAACAGATTAGCAATGCCAAGTGTTGATGAGGAGGTAGAGCAACTGTAACTGACATACACTGGCTGGTGGGAAAGTGAATTGGTACAACCACCTTGGAAAATTGTTTGACAGCATTCTGGTATGGCGATGCATGATAATATGCTGGACTACAAGGTCGAACACACCAAGCGCTCCTCAGTAGAACTTTTATCTTATGATCCAGCACTTGATCCCTGATATTTTCAGTACCCTCATATACATGTGAAAGTTGGACAATGAATATAAGGAAGTCCTTTAAAGAATTGATGCATTTGAGTTGTGGTGTCGGAGAAGAATATTTAAGGTATCACAGACTGCCAGAAGAACAAACAGGTCTGTGTTGGAAGAAGTAAAGCCAGGGGCTCCTTAGAAGCCAAGATGGTCAGACTCCCATACTTTGAGCATTTTAAGAGGGACCAGTCCCTGGAGAAAGACATCATGCTTGGTAAAGTGAAGGGACAGCAAAAAAAGACCCCCAACAAGATAGACTGGCACAGTGGCGGCAGCAACGGGCATAGAAACAATTGTGAGGATGGCACAGCCCCGGGCCGTGTATTGTTCTATTGTGTACAGGGTTGGAATTGAATTGACAGCACCTAACAACAACAACAAATGATCCAACACAGGAGCCATGATGTTGTTGTTAAGTGCCGTCGAATCGGTTGTGACCCTGTGTAGGGTTTCCGAGGCTGTACATCTTTACGGGAGCAGAAAGCCTCATCTTTCTCCCGTGGAGTGGCTGGTAGTTTCAAACTGCTGACCTTAAGGTTCACAGCCTGATACGTAAGCACTATGCTACCAGAACTCTGGGGGTGTAGTTAAACTCTGCTTAATTATTGGACTGCTAACTGGAAAGTCTCACAAACCCTATAGAGCATTTCTACTCAGATATCTTTGCTGTGAGTTGGAATCATAGACCACAATGGATTTGGATTTCTTTCTTTCTTTGTTTTAATGATCCATTTCTAGTCATCTACTCTGGTAGCATAGTGGTTACGAGGTGGGCTGTTAACCTCAAGGTCAGCAGTTTGACTACCAGGTGTTCTGCGGGGTAAAGATGAGGTTTTCTGATCCTATAAAGATTTGCAGCCTCAGAAACCCTATACAGGGTCGCTATGAATCGGAACCGACTCCACAGCACACCACCACCACCACCTAAGAGAAACACAAACACTAAAGATGTATAAAATCATTCATCACTATCAAGTTATGGTAACCAAAAACTGGAAACAACCTGATACAGATTGATTCATATTCCTTCAAAATACACGTCAACTTGGGTAGGCCGTAACTGTCTGTATCATGTAATCCTCCAATTTGTGGTCTGATTTGATTATTCTGTGTGTTGTATATCCTAGCTCTATGGTGTAGTGCTGTGGGATAAAGCAAGGTCGGTTTGAACCACACAAACTTACCAGCAGTTCAAACTTACCAGCTGCTTCTTAGAAACCCTATAAAGGTCGTTATGGTAATAAGGCAGGGTACAGTCTAAAGGAAAGGATTCTTGAGATGTAAGAGATTAAACAGGGAAGCAGAGGTCAGAGGGACATGCTCCTACCAAGAAAGAAGAGCCAGGAATACAGCTCATCCTCTGGACTCAAGGGCCCTGCACTGGGAACTTCCTAGACCCAGGGGAAGACTGACACCAAGACATACAGAGATATTCAAGGTACACTGGACCCCCGATGTTGAAAGGAGACAGGGATGTTTCTCCAGAGCTGTGAGCCACAAGAGAGAAAAGCTTCCTGTGGAGTGAGCACCCTAACTTCAGACTTTAGCCTGGCACAATGCTGCAGGTTAACCTTGCACGGTTATCCCCACAGTCAGCAGTTCAAACCTATCAGCTGTTCCTCGGAAACCCTACACAGAGTTGCTATGCATTAGAACTGACTTGGTGGCACTTAACAACAACAGTAGCAACATATTTAGCAAAACACAACAACAACATAAACAATCTAATGCAACACAAAGAAACCTGGATGAATCTTACAAGAGTCAACAGTGACAAATGCCAGGTACACAAGTGCTTTGAGATGCTGCTAATACCCTGTTTCTTGCTGGGGTCATTGATCCCATTATAAAAGTTCATCAAGCGAGTATGTGCATGATTTTTACATTTTGTCTCCATGTATGTTTTACTTCAAGAAAGAGTTTCCATAAAAAAAGTGTATTTGGGTTTGCAATGTTGAAAACAATCACAAAATCCTCTTTGCCTCACAAACCGTGTTTTATACGATGTTTGAGAAACTTTAGAAGGAGGATGTTCTTTTGCTCTGAGCTAAGCAAACAAATAAAAAAGCAAGTGGTTTTACAAATTATTTGTTGATAGATGGTCTGTCCCAAGTGGCCTGGTTTTTTTCCTTTTGGAGGACAGACCAACCTTCCTATTGAAGGAGCACTCTGCTCACAGAGCTTGCTTACCCCTGACTGCAGTCCTCTCAGTCCTTGGCTGCACTGATCCTCCCATCTGATCAGCCACCCCGTCCACCATCACTGTCACCTGGTGACCATTGTTCCAACTCAAACTGGTGCTCCACTGACTAATAAAACTGGGGGTGAAATTCTTGGGGGATTTCCCCTCTGTCTGTAAATATTTAAAGAGGCTTTTTGGTGATGGTATTGGAGTTAAGTGTCATTGAATCGGTTCCCAGGGTTTCCTAGCAGCAGTTAGTAGGTTTGAACCACTGACCTTGCAGTTGGCAGTCCAGTGCTTATCTGACAGCGCCACACCAGGACTCCATCATTGTTGTTGTTAAATGCCATTGAGTTGGTTCTGAGGTTCCTTTAAAACCAAACCCTGTCCTGTTGATTTGGACTCATAACGACCTTATAAAACAGAGTTTTGGAAAAATTGAAATTAAAAATCATCCTGACAATTTTTAATTAGAAAAGGGGCTCTTTATCCATAAACACTAAAAACCAAACCCATTGACATTGAGTCGATTCTGATTCACTGTGACCCTGTACAGGGTTTCTGAGGCCATGACTCTTTACGGGAAGAAAAAGCTTCATTTGTCTCCTGTAGAATGGCTAGCAGGTCAGGTTTGAACTACTGACCTTGTAGTTAACAGTCAAATGCTTATCCTAAAGCATTACCAGCGTTCCTTTAAACACACACACAAAAGAGCTAGTTTTATCTCATACCCAGAAGAGAAACATACATATTTACATTAAAGATGTATAAAAATAATCATTGTTGTTATGTGCTGTGGTGTCAGTTCCGACTCATAGCGACACTACAGGGTTTCTGAGGCTGTAAATCTTTACAGGAGTAGAAAGCCTCATCTTTCTCCCAAGGAACAGCTGGTAGTTCGAACTGCTGGCCCTGAGGATCGCAGCCCGATTTGTAACCACTACACTAGCTGTTCAAAAAATGTTCATAGCTATCTAATTGTGGTAACCGCAAATTGCAAGCTACCCAAGTTTTCATTGACAATGGAAAGGATAAATATATCATGGTATGTGGTATACTTACCAATGAATGTGAGCAGTCTAATGCAGCACAGGAATGAATCTCACGAGCCTTGTTGTTATTATTGGGTGCTATCAAGTTGGTATCAACTCATAGTGACCCTCTGCATATCAGAAAGAAACATTGTTCAGTTCTATGCCAAGCTCATAATTGTTATGTTTGAGCCCACTGCTGCTTTCACTGTGTCAAACCATGGTGGTGGGGTGTCATGGAGTCGGTGCTGACCCATACTGACCCTGTACAGGGTTTCCGAGGCGGTAAATCTTTATAGGAGCAGGAAGCCTCATCTTTCTCCCCCGGAACAGCTGTTTCGAACTGCTGACCTTGAGATTACCAGCCCAGTTGGTAACCACTATGTTACCAGAGCTCCTTACAATAACTTCCTTTTTCGCTAACACCCCACTTTACCAAGCATGATGTTCTTCTCCAGGGACTTGTCCCTTCTGATAATATGCCCAAAGTATGAGACAAAGCCTCACCATCCTGGCTTCTAAGAACCATTCTAGCTGTACTTCTTCCAACACAAATTTGTTTGTTCTTCTGGCATTCCCTGGTATTTTCAGTATTCTTCTCCAATACCGTAACTCAAATGAATCAATTCTTTACAGTCATCCTTACTCACTGTCCAACTTTCACATGCATATGAAGCTACTGAAAATACCATGGCTTGGGTCAGACAAATCTTAGTCTTCAAACTGTTATCTTTACACTTGAATACTTGACCTCTGTCTTGTGCAGCAGATTTGCCTAATGCAATAATGTATCATTTGATCATTTATCTACTACTTTCTTGAGTGTTGATTATGGTTCCAAGGAAAATGAAATCATTTTTTATAATTGCAATCTTCTCTCCATTTATCATGGTGTTATTTACTGATCTGGTGATGAGGATTCTTTTCTTTACATTGAGGTGCTATTCACAATGAAGGGTGTAGTATTTGATCATTATCAAAGTATTTCAAATTGTCTTGCTTCCAACAAGCAAGGTTGTATCATCTGCATATTGCAGGTTGTTAATGAGTCTTCCTGATGCCAGTTTCTGAGATTATTTTGCTCAGCATACAGATTTAATAAATATGGTAAAAGAACCCTGGCACACACCTTTCCTGGTTCTGTTCCAACAACTGCCTCTTGGTCTATTTACAGGTTCCCCATGAGCACAATCAAGTGTTATGGAATACCTGTTCTTTGCAATGTTATCTGTAGTTTGTCATAATCCACACAATTAAAACCTTTGCAAAGGTTTTCTTGTATTCTCTGCTCTCAGTCAAGATACATGTGGCATCAACAATAACATCACTAGTTCTCATGTCCTCTTCTGAATCTGGCTTGAGTTTCTGGCAGTTCTCTGTTGATGTACTGTTGCAGCCATGTTAGAATGTTCTTCAGCAAAATTTTACTTGCATGTGATATATTAAGGATATTGTCCAGTGGTTTCTGCATTCCGTTGGATCACTTCTCTTCGGAATGTTCACAAGTAAGGATCTCTTCCAATCAGTTGGCCAAGTAGCTGTCTTCCAAATTTTTTGGCATAGATTAGAGAGGGCCTTCAATGCTTTCTTAGTTTGTTGAAAGATTTCAATTGGCAGTCCATCAATTCCTGGGGCCTTGTTTTTTGACAATGCATTCCGTCCAGTTTGGACTTTTTCCTTCAGTATCATTCATTTTTTATCATGTGCTGCCTCTTGAACTGGTTGAACATCAATCAATTATTTTTGGTACAGCGACTCTGTGTATTCCTTCCATCTTCTTTGATTGCTTTCTGCATCATTCAATATTTTGTCCGTATTGTTGTTGATGTTAGGTGCCATCAAGTTGGTACCTATGCACAACAGAATGAAACACTGCCCAGTCCTGGGCCAACCTCACAGTTGTTGCCACACTTGAGCCCATTGATGCTGCCATAGTGCCAATCCATTTT
>NW_006408632.1:366452-372185 GCF_000296735.1 Chrysochloris asiatica
TTCTGGAACTGCCCTTTGACCTTTTCTGTTCAGCTCTTTGACTTCCTCATTTCTTACACTTGCTTTAGCATCTCTGCACTGAAGAGCAAACTTCAGAGCGTCTTCTGACATCCATTTTGGTCTTTTCTTTCTTTCTGTATTTTTAATGACCTTTTGCTTTCTTCCTGTATAATGTTCTTGTTGTCATCCCACAACTCTTCTGGTTTTCTATCTTTAGAGTTTAATGTATCAAATCTGTTTTGGGATGATCTCTAAATTCAGGTGGGATAAATTTAAGATCAGATTTTGGCTCTAGTGGAGTTGTTTTAGGAGCAGCTAGTGTGTTTGAACCACTGACCTTGTGGCTAGCAGTCCTGTGTTTACCCTACAGCACCACATCAGGACTCAATAATTATAGGATCATTTAAAACCAAACCTACTGTCATCTAGTTGATTTGGACTCACAAGTTTAGAACTGGCCATTCTCTTATTTCTATTAGCCAACAGGATGAGAGTTGTTGGACATTTTTGATACAATGTCTTTGTTTGTGAGTCATGATCGTCTCTCCTCAATAGGTTCCTAAAGTTATATTCAAGTGAGGTGTGGCTTTGGGAATAACTAGTGTAACCCTTCTGTTTACTGAGGACACCAAGGCCAGAGAAGGAAAGGACTCACAAGTTTAGTACACAGATCTCACAAGACACCTGGCAGTGATCCACACTAGAGATCTGAGAACAAAATGAGATCTTTCTGATAAAAAATCAGTCATCACCCTCAGTTCCTTTCCTTTGTTTCCTACCACCAAATGGCTGCCCCATTGTGGCTAAGGAATGCTTGCAATAACCACATATGTGGATCCCTGTAGAACCCCATGCTGCTGCCCCACTCTGATTATCTGGATTCCCCCAAGTGCCTCTCTGGTTCAGCCAGGGGTCCCGCAGTACAGAATCTGATCCCTCATGTGGTAAGGAAGGAGGTCTCTGGCATACTGACCTACAAAAGCCAGTGGATGGTGCCTCCCAGTATGCTCTGCATGACTTGTGATGACAATATAATCCACAGATTTCTCATAATCTTCTTTGATGCTAGCTGACTCTGACTTGCATCACCTCTCAGAAAAATGAGGGCCATATATTTCCCTTATCCTCTTCACAAATTAGTATTGAGGCCAATAGAAGAAGCTGTCGCCTGCCATTTTTGACACCCCTTACTTTCAGTACTTTGAGTTTTGGTAACCAAATCCCAGTTTGATATTCATGGTTTTCTTGACATTAATACATGTCATCTCAGTCACCTTCCTCACAGATTAAAACTCACTCTCTTGGGTATTTCCTCACTCTCAACCCTGTCTTTTGCTTTTCTCCTAGTTCTGGTTCAGTTTCTGATCTAAGATAAGTAAACTCAGATCGTCATCGCAATTTAATGCTTGGATAGGGGAGACCCCAATTCCCAGTGTATTGAAAAAGGAGTCATAATCCTTCACTCCAGGAGACCTGTTCAAAAATGGAGTGCTGTAAGAACACCCACACTTTCAGAGAATACCCACTTGCCCTGGCTTCAATGACTGCATGATCAGAGCTCAACCAGAAGTAAAAAGAAAAGGAGAGAAAAAAAGTATTCTTATACAATTTGATGAACTTGACCTACACCTATGGAAGCAGTAGCTCGAAAGAGGGAGTAAATCCTTACAGCAAGAATCATTCCCACCCCCTCCACACACAGAGTAGACAGGGATGGGCAACTTGAACATTGGCTACCCAAAATGGGGAGCGGGGGTGCTACAAAGGCAAGAAGTGACTGGCTTACAAGCTTTCAAGAGGGAACCTAGATCCAGAGGGCTTGGAAGAAGGTAGAATCTCCAGTGAGTAGTATTCAATCTGACTAGGTGGGGCTGATGAAATGAAATGCAGATGTGGGTCTCTTGTGATACAACAGTAAATAATTGTTATCAGGACTGATTGTGAGGGTTGGAAATTTAAAGGTAGACGTTTTATAGCAAGGAGGGGAGTGATTAACTTTTCAGTCTAGGAGCGGAGGTCCTTAGGACCATCAAGGGAGAAGTGCAGAGAGTGGGACCCTACCCAGAGAAGCAATGATGCCTGAAATGGAGGCAGAGATCATGACATTGAGCGATGGAGAAGCTGGAGACTTTAGATCCAGAGAGGGAGAGCGACTGTGTGCTGAAGACCTGGGAGGTACCGGGGGTGGGGGGTGGGAGGGTTGATGATGCATGGAGGGGATTATAACCATGGCAATGAGATGATATACGATAGAATGAATGTAAAATTGATGTTCTTCCATGTAAACTATCACATAATTCACAGGGACACCAAGAAATGAGAGAGGATTCGAGCTGGGGGTCCCAGAGAGTCTCCAATAAAGAAGGGTCATCTGCATTGGGCCATCAACTAATTGAAAATCATCAGAAAGCAGAGCTGAAGTTTCATGAATGGGCTTTGAGGAAACTCTGTGAAGCTACTGAAAGTGAGTGCTAACTTTTCAAATGTGTTAGATTGATACATTTAATGAAGGAAAATCCCATGGTTTTTATTAGATTCTCAAAAGAAGTAGGTCAGGATGTGACCAGGGACACAATAGAAGGGCCCTGATAAAATGAGAGTTGGGTAGGGGGATGTAAGAAAAAACTCAAATTCTTAAAAAGTGCAGACTTCCTGGCCTGGTTAAGACTAGAGGACCTTCCAGCACTATCACCCTAAGATGACACACCCTTTACTCTACAAAATGAAACTACTCCTAGAGGCCACATTTCAGCTAAGTAACAGATTGGCTCAGAAAATAAATCACCCATGAGTAGTGTGTGCGCCTTTAAAAAGAAATCATCTCTATGAGGCAAAATGGTAGCCATTAACTAACTCTAAAGCAAGGATATAAAGGTCATGGGGGTAGGGAAACTAGATTAATGGAAATGAAACAACCAGAATGGAAAAACTGTCCCTGAACATTTTGTATAGAAATTGCAATGAGGACCTAATATGAAGTGTATACTTTCACGGAAAACACAATAAAATATTTTTGTAAAAAATTAAAAGAAATAACTAAGAAGAATGGCTAGAAGGGAATGTGTGTATAAATGATAATGCTTTCCCAAGTAAAGAATGAGTGATATCATAGTGTGATGTAAAAATAATGGTTTCTCAATCATTTGAACTGGTCTACCAATTTGTCATATTGTGGTGTCTTACATGCTGCTAAATACTAGAAACTATGCCACAGGTATCTCAAATATCACCTGACTCACATAGATTTCAGTGATGATTCCAGACTAAGGCAGACTAGGAAGAAAGGCCTGGCAATCTACTTCCAAAAATTAACCAATAAAAACTTTATGGCTCATAATAGCATATTGTAGTCTAGTGCAGGAAGATAGCCCACACATACTCATGAGGATGTTGCAAGAGCGGTTATTTCATTCTGCATATCATGAGTTGGAGCTAACGCTATAACAGCTAACAACAATTCATGTGCAGGAATTCAGCGTTATTTAGCACAAGATTCAGATGTCCAAAACACAAGTCATCTGAGCATAGTTAATATGTTATATCATATTTCAACTCGTATTGTACTTTCAGAAAAATAATATTAACTTTTGTGGCAATTAATCATCTTATTTTTGTAAACAAGCCTCCTTTCACTTCCTACCCTCACCATGGCTTCCCTGTTGGAAGACTGTACCCATCTGCCTTGACCATATGATTTAGTCACATGGGCATAAATCAAAATGTGCCAATTCCAGAAACTTTCTGAGGTTTTCATGTTTCTGTCCATTGCACTCTTGCTCTCTGGTCATTTTAGCCACTGTTGCTGTAATAAGGAACACATACAGCAGATTCCTGGTATGGTGCTGTTAGATAAGCACTGGACTGCTAACTGCAAGTTCAGCAGTTCAAAACCACCAGCTACTCCTTGGAAACTCTATAAAGGAGTGCTGTGAGTCAGAACTGATTCAATAGCACATAACAATAACAATGGAATTAAATTCAAGCCTAGTCAAGATTTACCAACACACAGTCAATGATCACAAATGCCTGAAAAAATAGTGAACGTGATTTAAAAACTTAGAAGGGATTAATGCATTCTTAGATACAGACAGCCTACCTAAACTTATACACAGCGAAGTAGAGAATCTGAACAGATCCACAACAAAAGAAGAAATTGATCAGGTTATCAAAGAACTCCCAACCAAAAGAAGTCCAGGACCAGACGGCTTCACTGGTGAGTTCTACCAAACATTCAGGGAACAACTGTCACCAGTTCTACTCAAATTATTCCAGAAGATAGTGGAGGATGGAAACTTTCTAATACATTTTATGAAGCAAGCATAACCCTCATACCTAAACCAGAAAAGGAAGTCACTAAGAAAGAAAATTAAAGACCAATATCCCTCATGAACATAGATGTAAAAGTTCTCAACAAAATCCTAGCCAACAGAATCCAGCAACACGTCAAAAATATAATACATCATGATTAAGTGGGATTCATATCAGGGATGCAAGAGTGGTTCAACATTAGAAAAATGATAAACATTATCCACCATATAAATAAGAAAAAAAGAAAAGAACCACATGATCATATCAATTGATGCAGAAAAGGCATTTGACAAAATCCAACATTCATTCCTGGGGAAAAAAAAAAAAAAATACTCAACAAAGTAGGAATTGAAGGGAAATTCCTCAACATAGTTAAGAGCATATATACAAAACCAACACCTTACATTACTCTCAATGGAGAGAAACTGATAGCCTTCTCTCTGCAAACAGGAACCAGACAAGGATGCCATTTGTCACCACTCCTGTTCAATATTGTGGTGGAAGTCTTAGCAAGAGCTATTCGGCAAGACAGGGAAATTAAAGGCATCCAAAATTGGTAAAGAGGAAGTAAAACTCTCTCTCCTTTCTGACGAGGTACATGCTATGAGCAATGAAAAGCCAGTGGGAGCTCAGGCATCTCCTCTATCCAGCTGTCCCACCCGGATCATATATGGCTCATCAATGGCAGTTCCATCATCTCACCTACAGGTCAACGCCAAGCCAGCTATGCCATTGTATCTTCAGATAGGGTAATTGAAGCCATGTCTCTTCCCTTTAACACACCCTCCCAAAAGGCTCCCCTATAAAAAACGGTCCCCTAATCTTACAACTACTTCAAGCAACAAAACTCCCAACACAAGCAAGAGTCATACACTGTAGGAGTCATCAATCCACCAATGACCCATCTCACAGGGAAACAATAAGGTCGACCACGAAGCAAAATGAGCAGCCATGCTCCCACCTCCATCCACACAAATGCTTGCTGTTCCCCCTATAACGCCCCTCTATAACCCCTCAAAGTACAAGAATGGCTTCAACAGGGAGCCACACTCACTGGAGACTGGCTTCTTCTCAAGAGACTGTACATTCTCCCCAGGTCACAGGCCACACAAATCCTCAAGGATATACACAATATCCTTCACATAGGGCATGAACCCCTACTCCACCTCCTACGACCCATGTTTTACTGTCCCAAAATGCCCTCACTACTCCAACAAATAATTCAAACCTGCCCCACTTGCTCAGTGACATCCCCACAGGGAGCACTGCACCCCAAATAATTTCCCACCCATCAAGCCTGTGACTGTCTACCAGGAGAAAACTGGCAAATTGACTTCACACACACGCCCCCTCACAAAAAACACAAGTACCTCCTAACCATGGTAGATACCTTCTCAGGATGGATCGAGGCCTTTCCTACCACCT